>NC_047088.1:171871590-172171590 GCF_902459505.1 Geotrypetes seraphini | reverse complement strand
AGGACTAGTAGGGCATTGTTGCCTTTGTCGAGTATCGATCAGTTGTCATCAATGATATCCAGGAGTACTGACTCTATGCTGTGGCCTGTTCGGAAGCCAGATTGTGCAGGGGACAGGGCAGCTTGTTCTTTAATGAAAGGGAGTAAACTGAGCACTATTCGTTCTAGGAGTTTGGAGTCAAATGGGAGGTTGGAGACTGGGCGGTAGTTGCCGGTTTCGTTAGGGTCGAGAGTGGGTTTGATAATAGCCAACTTCCAGCTGAGAGGTACTGTCCCCGTGGAGAGGGAGGAGTTAATAATGGGGAGGATAGATTCTGCCATGGCGTCTTCTGTGGACAGCAGGAGGCTGGATGTGGCAGTTAAATTAAAGGTGTGGAACTTTTGTGATGGGCTGCTTTTGGAGGGCCACCACAGTTGTTTGTGTGGCCTTCATAGCACAACACTGTTTTTACAGATGCTCAATAAGACAGTCAGAATGGCCTGCTGGTTTTTTAGGCAGAAGCTTTAAAGAGATGGCTACAGGGTCTTGGGGCCTGCCTTTTATAATTCACTTCAGGTACTGAGTTTATTGTATTTGGTGTCATATTAAAGTAATATAATTTGGTTTTGGTTGGGGAATTTATATTTGTTAGGGAAGAGTTTGTATGGGTTTTTTGTGGCTGTATTTTAGGAACAGTGGAAGAGGTTTTTGGTTGTTTTTTTTCCTGGATAGGGATTGGGAGGTTCTGTGTCTGTTATCCATTTTGATGGCTTGGGGGGATTTTGTGATATGGATTTTAGGCGGGTCTATCTGACTGTACGCCTTCACCAGTCAGCCAATGAATATTGGCTGTGACCCACTATGTCGTATGACAAAGCCAGTCACTAGTCATTCCAGTACCTCAGATATTCTGCCAAAGATAGCCGGCTAAGCAGTACTTAGCTTGCCAGGAGCCATTCCTGGCCGGCTAAGTACAACTGAATATCAGGGGAAGGAAGTTTATGTGCAATGTCCTGCATTCCATAGATGGTGCCCAAAGTTGTGTGCTAAAATTTGGTCATGTGCCCAAATTGCTTGAACAACTTAATTGATCAACAAGCTCTTAACTGACAATAATTGAGTGCTAGCAGCCAATTATTGTAGTTAATTGACATCAATTAGAATTTGCATGCACAACTGGCTGTGTGCTATTCTATAAAGCTTGGTGCCTACCTCTTACGGCACATTCCTGAAAAGGGGGGATGACTAGGGGCATGTCAGGGGCATTTCATAAATCTGAGTGTGCAATTACAGGAGTTGCCTGAAGTGCACCTAAGTTGAACACTGCTATTTATAGAACACTTTATAGATCAACCAGATAGGGCCGGATTCTGTATAGTACGCCCAGTCTCAGAAGCCGCCTAAGCCTTATCTTTTTAAAAGTATTTTGATAGGGTTTTATGAGCCTTTTATACCTATGATGGTTGGTCATGGTTAAATTATGATATTAATTTTAGGAAAGATTAGCAAGGGATAAGCTTAATGGTTGAGGTTTTAGGGGTATGGATACTTGGTTGTCAGAAACGACACTGGTTCAGCCTTTATTATTTGGGGATTTGGGGGTGAGAGCATTGGGTTGGTTTGGGGCAATGCAGGGGGAGTTGCCAGTAACAGCACTTCCCAAGGTGGGTCCTTCGGTTCAGGAGTTAAAGGATGAGTAGGTCTGGGTGGGGTTGGAAATGCTCACATCGACTTCATTCTGGGCAGTATTTGTTACCCAAAATGAATATGCATGAGATAGATTTGTATACAGTGGAGGTAGTGCATGCAAATGTGTCTTATGCATATACATTGTGGATATCCTGAAAACCTGACTGGCTAAGTGTGTCTCAAAAATTGGGTTGAATATCCCTGTTCTGGCACCATAAAGAAACAAATGATAAAAAATTATGAACGATATCAGCAAGCATAAGATATTCTTACCAGAATACCCATGTTTAACTTAATATAGAGTATAACTATATGAAATGAACTAGGATTTGCTGTACCTTGACTGACATAATTTTAATCCCATGTGTTGCTGTCAATACTACTCAGCACCAGTGTAGAAACCTGGCTGTTTGGCCAGGTATTTTCAAACTGAAAGGAGGGCTCAGAGGGATTTGATTGCAACTAACTCTGATATCCATTCTTTTCCTTTGTTTTATGTGTTAGTCCAATGAGTGCACTTGGTATGACTGATTCTGTCCTATTCAAAACTGTAGTTCTTTTCTATTACCAATTTTATAGATTGTAAACTACTTTGATCTACAAATGTAGTTAAAGGCAGTATAGAAATTCCTAATAGATAAAATGCATGATATTATATGTAGGGTATAGAGAAGAGACTTGCATTCTTGCATTCTTACCGGCATTGTTTAGTTATTTAAAATATTTATAATCCACTTTTAACCAAAGCGGCTCTAAATTAACATACACAGCATAAAGCATATAACATGTCTACAAATATTTAGACAAAACTAAAGAAATAGAAGCATGAATCAAAGAGGTGGGGGGGGGGGTGTACAACTCATCAAAATCATTAAAGAGAAAAGATACATCTCCATAATGCAATATGAGCTCCTGCTATCAGAAAAAGGCTTGTGCAAAAAGATGCAGAGGAGAACCATAGATGGAAAGAACATTAGGGAGGGAAAAGTAGAAACCTGGAAGGAAACTAATATAAAATTTGAACATAATCTAAATAATTTAAATCAAACTGCCTTTAAATCTGTAGCATATAGTGATTGATTGAACCACAGTTTGTTGGTTCATAGAAATCTGTTCCACATTTATCTTCAACAACGCCAAGTCTGTATCCAAAGCATTGACTTTAGTCTCTATTTCACTTAAACAAGGATATAAATTATTTATTACTGGCAAAAGGTTTTTTTTTAAGGAGGATGAACCCCCTCCCCCATTTATCAGAAAGGCTCTTTAGCAGACATGATATAAGCTTTGAACAAGAATCTGTTTTATTCACTCACAGAACAGGATTCAACTTCAGTCAGATAGTGACACAGTCACATTTTAGCCAATCCATAAGAGGATCTTTTCTTCTTAAGAGAAAAACTATTCATTTTCTCTCAGAAAAGCCTCTCTTCAGCTTTCAGTCCAAAAAGTCCATTCCATAGAAAAATCAATATATTTGCACTGGCAAGTTAGATGCAAAGCATTGATAAAGATAGCTAAGAAAGAATATGATGAGAAACTTGCAAAAGAGGAAAAATCTCATAGCAATTTTTTTAGGTACATCAGAAGCAGAAAACCTGTGAGGGAATCTGTGGGACCGTTGGATGATCAAGGAGCGAAAGGGGTGCTCAGGGAGGATAAGGCCATAGCGGAAAGACTGAATGAGTTCTTTGCTTCGGTCTTTACGGAAGATGCAAGAGAACTGAACCAGATATGGTTTTCAAGGGTGATGATACGGAGGAACTGAAAGAAATCTCAGTCAATCTGGAAGATGTACTGAGCCAAATCGACAAGTTAAAAAGTGATAAATCGCCAAGACCAGATGGTATACATATTAAAAGAACTAAAAAATGAAATTGCTGACCTGCTGTTAGTGATCTGTAACCTATCGCTAAAATTGTCTGTAATACCTGAAGATTGGAGGGTGGCCAATGTTACGCCAATTTTTACAAAGGGCTCCAGGGGGATCTGGGAAATTACAGACCGGTAAGCCTCACTTCAGTGCCAGGCAAAATGGTAGAAATGATTATAAAAAATAAAATTGTGGAACACATAAACAAGCATGATTTAATGAGACGGACTCAGCATGGGTTTATCCGAGGGAGATCTTGTCTCACAAATTTGCTTGACTTCTTTGAAGGTGTAAATAAACATGTAGATAAAGGTGAGCCGGTTGATATAGTATATCTAGATTTTCAGGAAGCCTTTGATAAAGTTCCTCCTGAGGCTCCTAAGAAAATTAAAGTGTCATGGGATAGGTAGCAAAGTTCAGTTATGGATTAGGAATTGGTTATCAGATAGAAAACAGAGGGTAGGGTTAAATGGTAATTTTTCTCAATGGAGGAGAGTAAACAGTGGAGTACCGCAGGGGTCTGTGTACTGGGACCGGTGCTATTTAACTTATTTATAAATGATCTGCAAATTGGAACGACGAGTGAAAAATTACAGACGGACCTTAGGAAATTGGAAGACTGGGCGTCCAAATGGCAGATTAAATTTAATGTGGACAAATGGTGCACATTGGGAAGAATAACCTGAATTACAGTTACTGGATGCTACTGTCCACCTTGGGGATTAGCGCCCAAGAAAAGGATCTGGGTGTCATCGTAGACAATACGATGAAATCTTCCGCCCAATGTGTGGCGGCGTCCAAAAAAGCAAATAGGATGCTAGAAATTATTTAAAAAGGGATGGTTAACAAGACTAAGAATGTTATAATGCCCCTGTGTTGCTCCATGGTGCAACCTCATCTGGAGTATTGCATTCAATTCTGGTCTCCTTATCTTAAGAAAGATATAATGGCGCTAGAGAAGGTTCAAAGAAGAGTGACCAAGATGGTAAAGGGGATGGAATTCCTCTCATATGAGCAAAGACTAAAACAGTTAGGGCTCTTCAGCTTGGATAAGAGATGACTGAGGGGAGATATGATTGAAGTCTACAAAATCCTGAGTGAAGTAGAACGGGTACAAGTGGATCGATTTTTCACTCTGTCAAAAATTACAAAGATAGGGGACACTCGATGAACTTACAGGGAAATACTTTTAAAACCAATTGGAGGAAATTTTTTTTCCACTCAGAGAATAGTTAACCTCTGGAATGTGTTGCCGGAGGATGTGGTAAGAGCGGAGAGCATAGCTGGTTTTAAGAAAGGCTTGGACAAATTCCTGGAGGAAAAGTCCACAGTCTTTTATTGAGAAAGACACAGGGGAAGCCTCTGCTTGCCCTGTATAAGTAGCATGGAATATTGCTACACCTTGGGTTTTGGCCAGGTATTAGTGACCTGGATTGGCCACTGTGAGAATGGGCTACTGGGCTTGATGGATCATTGGTCTGATCCAGTAAGGCTATTCTTATGTTTTCATGTTCTTATGTTTTTATGGTTCAGCTGCCACCTTCTTCCATATGGTCACTACAGCAATTATTTGAGTGGAGGAGTATCCTGTGAACATGGGGTTCACTGCAGCTCTTTGTGAATCTGGGCAAGTCACTTAACCCTTCATTGCCCCAGCACATTTCTCCCTTCCACCTCTCTTTAGGGAACTCTGGAGTGGGGGGAGGGGGGCAATGGTAAACCAAGGTGCAACACATTTCTTCTTGCCCCCATGCTGCCTTAGCAGCAAAGAAATAAGTAGCCTCCTTTCCAGCCGCTGACATCGATACTCCTTGTACATACATGCTCAGTATGTGCATGAACTGGTATACTGTCAACTATATGGACAATGGAAGTTCTAAGGTAAACAAATTGCTTTAACAGGGACTCTATCTCCAGAAACCTATCCAGGAACCCCTTCTTTTCATCATCTAAACTTCATATTTATATAAAAGACAGAAAGAATTCCACCAGTAGTGTATGTTGACATGCAACAGGTCTTTCCAAGCCTTGATAAACTTGTAACCCATTCTGGG
This sequence comes from Geotrypetes seraphini, assembly GCF_902459505.1. Lineage (NCBI taxonomy): Eukaryota > Metazoa > Chordata > Amphibia > Gymnophiona > Dermophiidae > Geotrypetes > Geotrypetes seraphini. The sequence goes on along the minus strand of NC_047088.1, from coordinate 172,165,995 downwards.
CTCTTTGGGGAGAATGGGCTAGAAAATCGAATAAATAAATAAATAATGACAGCATAATCTGCACCAACTATCCTGTCTTGTCATACAAAGGGCATGGACTCTTAAATAGCTCAGTATCCTACGCTAGTGTGCCTGGCCATAGTAGCACCCTTACTGGAAATGAGCAAAGCTTATTGTTGAGTTGTTATTATGCAGTAAATTTTACCACACTTTAAAGCACAGAACTCTCAGTAGCAGAAGACCAGTTTTTCCAGCTGAAATTATAGAATGGCTGGATTTTGAAAGAGAAATAGCCGAGGTTAGTATTTGCACTAGAATGACACATTTGGATTTTAAAGTTGAATACAAACAAAGGGTAATCTGGTCTGGCACAGTTTGGTCACTGCAGCAATGAATGTGAAGGTTATGTTTTATGCTTATTAGTTTCATCCAGATGGCTTTTTATGTCCTTAATAACTTTGTCCCTGATTAAGCCATGAACCTAGTATATGACAAACATGGCAGGAATCTCCAGCAGTATTGGAGCTATTTTATAATCAGAGCAGCCTCTGCTTTTAAGGTGTGCATTTTTTTTGTTTGTTTCTTTTGCATATATCTCATAAACCTACTGTTAAATGAAATCAAGTTTAACTTTATTCAAATTTTGATATACTGCCCATTGTTAATGTATCTAAGGGCTCCTTTTACAAAGGTGTGCTAGCATTTTTAACGCACGCTAGCTGAAAATTTACCGCCTGCTCAACAGGAGGCAGTAGCGGCTAGCGCGCATGGCATTTTAGCGCACGCTATTCCGTGCGTTAAGGCCCTAACGCACCTTGTAAAAGGAGCCCCAAGTGGTTTACATTATTAAATTAAAGCGATAGTAGAACACCATTTATCTATCTATCTATCCAAAGGAGCTGAGAAAGAATAAAAACAGGAAAAAGTAGAAAAGATGGAAAGTCATTCTGCTGCTTCCTCCAGTCCAAAAGCTACTATCAATACCTTTATAGCCTCTTATCACATGTCTATCTCAGGAATCACTTTTGACCTTAATAACAGATATCTCCATTCTATAGGATACAAGCAGATCATTCCATAATGTTGGAGCTGTCACACTAAAAACTGAGTTTCTTATGGAATCAAGTCTGATGTATCTGAAAGATGGAACCAGCACTACTGTAGGTTCTGCTGGGAGGATCTAAGAGTTCAAAAAGGAATATTTAGAATCAACATTCAAGATAAGAACAACAGCAATACAGAGTACTGTCAGGAGCATTTTCAAAACTCTAAGACGCCCCAAAAATGGCATAAATCAGCACATGGATGTCCTAATTGCCAAGATGTCCAAGTGCCGATTTTGAAAACCGTCTTTCTGGATGTCTTGTGAGGCATTCTGCCTGCTGTGCGCCCAAGTCTAAAGGGGGCATGTTGAAGATGTGTTCTGGGCAGGCTTAGGATTGGACATCTTGTGGCAATAATCAAACATTTCCTAAGACGGACTTGACGGAATTTAGACATCTGAGGCTAGACCTGTTTTAAAAGCGTCTAAGTGCCAAAAAGGTACCCAAACAGACCAGATGACCACTTGAGGGATTAAGTTATAACCCCTCCATACACACACACACACACACACACACACACACACATATTCCCCAGTGGTTAATAACCCCCTCTAATCCCCCCACCTCAGTCAATAACCCCCTCTCACCCCCCCAACCTCCCAAATCTAAACGAAACAGTACATACCTGTCTCTGGAACAGCAGCTTATGGTACGGGAAAGCCTAGTAGAGCATCACACAGGGGTCTTAAGTAGCCTGGTAAGTTGGCTAGTGAGCCACAGAGAGGTGGACTCAATCTCATAAGCCACTCTAACCACTACATTTATGGTGGAAAATGTGAACCCACCAAAATCCTACTATACTGCCATATAGGTGCCACCTACAGCCATAAGGGCTATTGGGGTGATAGACAAGTGAGTATAGTGGATTTGGGGAGAGTTTTGTAGGGCTCACCACACATTAGAAAGGGATTATGGTGAGATGTACTTCTGGCAGCATTATGGGGTAAAGATCTGGAACAATTACTTATGCTCACTAATAGTTATGGGGAATTTAGGAGACACCTAAAAACATATCTGTTCCTGAAGTACTTAGGTAGCTGATTTGAACAATCTTATTCCACAATAACTAATCTCTAGAGCTGTTAATCACTAGCTTTTACTTTGTTAGTTTTACTTAATGTGTAGCATTTTTAACCATTCTAAACCGCATAGAACTTCACGGTCCTGCGGTATATAAACTGTTATTATTATTATTATTTTTCACAGCAGTGCCTTCTAAGGTGCCCCACTGCTCTATTGATATGTCTATGTGGCCAGTCCATTACAAGGCTGCTCCCTCCCAAGTCCAAATAGTCTGGATTAGGACATTTTTGAACTTGGACAGTTTTGTGGTCAAGAATGGCGAATAAAGTTGGACATCCTAAGGTTGGATATCCATGGTGTTTTGCAGTCTTGCCAATTTTGTAAATGGCTGTTTCTCTGCCTCTTAATTTGGACATCTTTCAGGAAACATCCAAAATCAGATTTAGACGTCCTACGGAAAATGCCTCCCTCAATATCTTATGTCCTAACATCAAGATTTTAAAGGGGATTCTAAATGAAATCAGTAACTAATGATCTTCTTTTAACAGTGGGATGACATGATCTACATTTTGTGCACCTGTAAGGCCTTTGATTGCCTCCTACTTTGAGATCAATAGAATAGTGTTGCAGTAATTTGGTGTCTTGGAGGAAAAGATGTACAGTCAGTCCTCGGATTATGAATGTCCAACTTTGTTGGACTCGTACTTATGTCCCCAAAATAAGACTATGCCCCCCACACCGCCAAAGTAGGAGCACCCCCTACACTCCCCAAAATAAGAGTGCCCCTTGCATCACCCGACCCCCCCAAGGTAGGAGTGCCTCCCACTCCGCATACCTCTTAAAAAGTTCAACTCCAGCTCGCTCCAGCCTTGGCTTCCCTCTGGTCACACAACTAGGAAGTGATGTCAGAAGGGAGCCAGGGTCGGCTGAGCTGGGGGGTGGAAGATACTGCTTGTACCGGTGAAATTTCAAGAAGTCCGTGGGGGGGGGGAGGAGGGACAGAGAGGAGGAGAGGCACTGGTGGGGAAGGGGAGGGGGAAGAGGAGAAGCACCGGGGTGGAGGTGCTGAGAGCAAGAGAAGCATTGGCAGGAAGGGAGGAGGAGAGGCTCTGGTGGTGGGGAGGAGGAAAAGCATTGGCGGGGGAGGGGAGAAGGACAGGCTACTTGTGGCCATCGTGGAGAGGACAATTCATCGTGGCCATTTCATTGTCCAACTAGACATCTTTTTTTTTTTTTTTTTTTGCCATTATGAAAATAAAAAAAATCCAAATTAAAAATGTCCAACCAAACCATTTGCATTTAGGAGGGGCAGCATTTTTAATGGACTTGCCACAGACATGCCTGCAGAACAGTGATATATTCTAGAGGGCATTGCTGTGAACTTCACATTAAGAGTGACAGTTGCATGTCTCATCATAAACCCCATATATTATATGGTAAGCCCTCCAAAACTCCCCCCAAAACCACCTGTCTACCACCATAATAGCCCTTATGCCTGCAGGTGTCACCAATATGGTAGTACAGTGGGGGGTTTGTGAGTTTTGGTGGGCTCACACTTTTCACCACAAGTGTACTAGTTAGGGTGGCATATGGGCCTGGGTCCCCTTCGCTGCAATCCACTGCACTGCCCACCAGGCTATTCCAGAGACCTGTTTACAGCTCTACTAGGACCAGCCAAAGTATCTGCAGTTGTCAAAGACAGATATGTACTGTTTCATGCAGATATTTGAGGGATGAGAGGGAGTTACTGATCACTGGGGGAGTGTGTGTGTGTGTGTGTGTGTTTGAGGGGGGGGGTATTTTCATCCCTCCAGTGATCATCTAGTCAGTTCGGGACCTTTTTGGGCCTTATTTGTTTTAAAAATAGGTCTAGTCCAAAATGTCCAAATTATGCTCTGGACGTTTTGTAAAATGTTTGATTATGGCTGTAAAACATCCAAGTGTTAAACCCGCCCTAATCTTACCCAAAATATGTCTCTAACATGCCTCCTTAAGATATAGATACACTGGAGACAAAACAAGCAGAAAGACATCTAAAAAGTCAGATTTGAAAATGCCCACTTGGACGTTTCAACTAGTAAGATGTCCAAGTGCTGATTTATGCCATCTATTATCTTTTTGAAAATGAGCCCCATAGAGCTAAACATCCTCTATAATAAAACCCTAAGTGCACATGCACACATGGAGGGGCATAATCAAAAAAAGCGTCTGTCCCCTTTTGGCCTAAGTCCTTAAACGTTCAACGCAGAAGCAGGGAAAGTGTCCATAACCAAACCAAATGTCCTTGTTTTGATTATGGCCTTCCTCTGCCTAAACGTCCAATCACCACTACGTCTAAAAGTACACCCACACTACATCTACACTTTTCAGCCATAATGAAACAAAAAAACGCCTAAGCCACAAACGTCCAACAGAAGGGCTTTTAGGCGAAGGAGGAGCCAGTCCTTCGCCTAAAAGCTGGATTCTGTAACCGGTGTCTGTCAAAAACAACACCGGTTACAGAAACACCCCCCCCACACACACACACACTCAACGATCCAGGCAGGAGGGTGCCCAAGCCCTCCTGCCATGTCGAACCACGACCCCCACCCCGTCAACATCGGGGCAAGAGGGAGCCCAAGCCCTCTTGCCCCGCCGATTAACATCGGGCCAGGAGAGAGCCCAAGCTCTCCTGGCCCGCGGCAACCCCCCCCCCCCCCCGCCGCTACTTGAATGGGCCAGGAGGGAGCCCAAACCCTCCTGGCCCTGGCGACCCCCCCGCCGCAACTCGTTCGGGCCAGGAGGGAGCCCAAACCCTCCTGGCCCCAGCGACCCCCCCCCCCACCACTACTTGTTCAGGCCAGGAGGGAGTCAAAACCCTCCTGGCCCCAGCGACCCCCTACCCCCACCCTGCACTACATTACGAGCAGGAGGGATCCCAGGCCCTCCTGCCCTCGATGCAACCCCCCCTCCCCCAATGACCACCCCATCAGAACCCCCAATCGCCCCCACAGCCAACCCGCAACCCCCCAGCCGACCCCACGACCCCCCATCCCCCTTCCCCGTACCTTGTTTCAGGTGGCCGGACAGACGGATGCCAAACCTGCCTGTCCGGCAGGCAGCCAACAGCAGAATGGGGCCGGATTGGCCCAGCTGTCCCAAAGCCCCGCCCACAGGTGGGGCATAAGGTGCCTGGGCCAATCAGAATCAGCGGCCCCTTTTTCGTGACTTAGACCTGGTTTGACTACGTCTAAGTCAAAAAGGTCTAAGTGCCGACTAGGCAACCTGTAAATGTTTTGGTTATACCTGTTGTACGCCTAGGTGTAGGTCGGCCCACCTCCCGCCCACTGCCCGCCCTTTCCCCTCCACTAAACACACCTCTTTTCTCTCTGTGCGTTTAGTGGCAGGGGAAAGGCCTAAGCTGTTTTTAGATACGTCTAGTACGAGTAGATGCTAATGTATACATTTTGGTGGAAATTCTATAAATAGTGCCTAAACTTAGGCATTAGTAGGCACCCTACCAGCTCCTGTTAATTGAGAAACACCAATTAAAACAGCAAAAAACATTAAAGCTAAAGCGCCTACTGGTGCCTATATAAAAGGCGCTGGAAGCACGCCTATGCAGATTCTTTATGGCGCTTAATGCTACTATGGGCGTGGCTAATACCAGAAGTGGCGTAAGGTGCCATAAAATGCCTACGTAGACACGATTCACAACAAAGCTAAGTGCTTGAAATGTAGGCCTGAGAAGCCCTGGCCTACATTTCTGAAGCCTATCTTGCCCGGAAGCGCGGTTCTCTATACCAGTGTTTTTCAACCTTTTTTGGGCAAAGGCACACTTGTTTCATGAAAAAAATCACGAGGCACACCACCATTAGAAAATGTTAAAAAATTTAACTCTCTGCCTATATTGACTATATATAAAGTAATTCTCTTGAATAGGAATCAAATAAACACAAAGAAAGTATTTTATAATTACTTTATTATGAAATAAAAATTATAAAATACTTTATTCAGTGCGAAACCTGGGCCTGTTTGGCTGAACACAAAGCTGATATTCTGGCTGGAATGGAAGAAAGACACACACGTAGCTCTTCGTCAACAGCTCTCAGTCTCTCTCTGTATTTGGTTTTTATAGCATACAAAAATAGACAAATATACCCTCCATCCTTTTTATTAAACCACAATAGCAGTTTTTAGCGCAGGGAGCTGCGCTGAATGCCCAGCACTGCTCTTGACGCTCATAGGCTCCCTGCGCTAAAAACCACTATTGCGGTTTAGTAAAAGGTGACCATATTGTAAAATATAGACAGCAGATATAAATTCAGAACTGTGCATAGTAAGTGAAGGGAAGTTTTCATCTCTGGGAATTTACCCAGTTAACTATTAAGTTATTTGGGCAAATTCCTTTGAAAACTGTGGTAATACTGCCTCCACTTTGCTAAATTTAAAATAAAATCATTTTTCCTACCTTGTCTGGTGATTTCTGGTTGCACTTTCTTCTTCTGACTGTGCATCCAATCTTTCTTCCCTTCTATCAGCCTGTATGCTTTCTCTCCTCCACACCTCATTCCCTCCCCCAACTTTTTCTTCCTCTCTCCCTGACCTTTCTTTCTTTTTTTCTGTTTCTCTTCTTTCCTTCTGTTTCCCTGCCTGCCCCCTTTCTTTCTTTCTCCCAGCCTCCTGTCCAGCAGTAACTCTCTTCCCTTCCTCCCCTCCCAGCAGCATCTCTCCGTCTCCCTCTCCAGTAGCAGCTGTCCCTTTTTTTTCCTTGCCCAGCAGCTTCCCAGATTCCTTACCCTCCTCCCCTCCCAGAAGCATCTCTCCTTCTTCTCCCTCTCCAGTAGCAGCTGTCCCTTTTTTTATCTTGCCCAGCAGCTTCCCAGATTCCTTTCCCTCCTCCCCTCCCAGAAGCATCTCTCCGTCTCCTTCTCCCTCTCCAGTAGCAGCTGTCCCTTTTTTTCCTAGCCCAGCAGCTTCCCAGATTCCTTTCCCTCCTCCCCTCCCAGAAGCATCTCTCCTTCTTCTCCTTATCCAGTAGCAGCTGTCCCTTTTTTTCCTTGCCCAGCAGCTTCCCAGATTCCTTTCCCTCCTCCCCTCCCAGAAGCATCTCTCCTTCTTCTCCTTATCCAGTAGCAGCTGTCCCTTTTTTTCCTTGCCCAGCAGCTTCCCAGATTCCTTTCCCTCCTCCCCTCCCAGAAGCATCTCTCCTTCTTCTCCCTCTCCAGTAACAGCTGTCCTTTTTTTTCCTGGCCCAGCAGCTTCCCAGATTCCTTTCCCTCCTCCCCTCCCAGAAGCATCTCTCCTTCTCCCTTTCCAGTAGCAGCTGTCCCTTTTTTCCCCTGCCCAGCAGCTTCCCAGACTGATAGTGGTTTTCTCCCCTCCCAGCAGCTCTTCTTACTTCCCAGCGCAGCGATTCACGAAGGCAGCCTCGGGTCCTTTGTTGTGTCGCGCCGCCTCTGAGGAAAGAGGAAGTTGCATCATCAGAGGCAGCCGCGACTCAGCAAAAGCCCCGAGGCTGCCTTCGTGAATCGCTGCGCTGGGAAGTAAAGGAGAGCTGCAGAGAGGGGAGAAAGCCACTGTCGGAGGCTCCCCAAGATCTCTCCGGCCCAGCGCACGCTTCCGATGCTGATCTTGCCGGTCCTGCGCGGACCGGCAGGAAGTTCAAATTAGTCAATCTTGCCGGTCCTGCGCGGACCGGCAAAAATTTCCTGCGGACCGCTACCGGTCCGCGGACCGGCGGTTGAAGAACTGTGGATTAGATCGCCAAGACAAAGTGAGTCCTGGGTGATCGACTCACTTTGCCTTGGCGAGCTACTGGCGCCCCTGCCTCGGGCCCCCTGTCAGCTCCGGGCCCGGCGGCCCTGCGGCACACCAGGCAACATCTCGCGGCACACTAGTGTGCCGCGGAACAGCGGTTGAAAAACACTGCTCTATACGGTGCTAGGCGTGATTGATACACAGTCAGCGGCCGCCAGTATCAGTGCTGGACCTTTCTGCTCTCAACATCAGGAGAACGAAAAAAAGGTCCTATTAGGCCAGACCAATGGTCCATCTAGCCTAGCATTCTGTTTCCAACAGTGGCCAATCCAGGTCAGAAGCACCTGGCAGAAACCCAAATAGTAACAACATTCCATGCTATCAATCCCAGACATGTATGCTTCAACGCTGCCCATGCTATAATCCCAACACAGCTCTTTTTGGACATTGCTGTATCCCCAGCAAATCTACATGTTCTATTAGTAATTATTCTCCAGAATGTTTTGTTTTACTCTAGGCTTTAAACTGAATTCCTATTTGTTCTCTCTCTCTCTCTCTCTCTCTCTCTCTATATATATATATATATCCTATATAATAAAACGCTAGCCGCGCATGCGCACTCAACTGCATGCTTCCGTTTTCCCTGATCTGTAAGATGTAGGTCCATGGCTTTGCAGGAGTGCGCATGCGCGAGTCCCCACCCTTACTTTCCAGCACCTACCACTCGCCGCCAACGCTGGACTTCCTGCTCTCTGTGTCAGCTCCTCTCCCGCCAGCGTCTGAGAAGGCTTCTGACGCTGGCGGGATCGAGAGGAGCCGTGGTGACATCTATCGGGGCGGGAAGGGATGCTGCGGTCCCGACTCAAAACCAGCTGATTCCAGCAGCGTGTGCAGCACTCTACACACATTGCTTCGGGGCCTTTTACTGCCCTGATTTGTTCTGCCGCATCTCTGATGATGTCATCAGGGATGTGCCAGAGTAAATCAAGGCAGTAAAAGGCCCCGAAGCAGCGTGTGTAGAGTGCTGTACACGCTGCTGGAATCGGCAGATGGTCAGACCGCGGGAAGGGAAGGGACTAAGGGAGCAGTCAAGACTGAGGGATGGGAAAGGGGGGGTAAGGGAAACGCTGCTGCTGTACAGGGAAGTGGGGTGGGGTGGGAGGGAATGCTGGTGCTGCTGTGGCTGCTGCACAGGGAAGGTGGGGATCTAAATGCTGCTGTACAGGGACGTAGTGGCGTGGAGGGAATGCTACTGCACAGAGACATGGAGGAGGAGGGAATGCTGCTGTGGCTGCTGCACAGGGAAGTGGGGGGGGGGGGGGAGAGAGACAGATGGATAGAAAGAAAGCCAGACTGCGAGAGGAAAGCAGACAGAAAGAAAAGAAGAAAGGCACAGGGGCAGAGAGAGACACAGAAAGACAGACAGACAAAGGGGGCCAGGGAGAGAGACAGACAAAAAGAAAAACAGCAGGAGGGAGAGAGACACAGAAAGAAAGACAGACAGACATATATTCTAGCACCCGTTAATGTAACGGGCTAAAATACTAGTACAGTATATATGTGTGTGTGTATATAATCTATATATATGCATATACAGTATATGTAAAGTTGTTATAGATAGATAATGTATCTACAGAGCTACCTGTAATAATTGGCCCTTGAAAATGCTCCTGAAATACATTAGAAACAATTTAGTGCGCATTTGTAATCTTAAAGCTATAACACTATGGAGATCATTTTGTTGCTATTAAGAAATGCTGTGTTAGTTACTTTATTATGGTATCATTACAACAAAGCAACTAGAGAAAAATTTCTTTGCAGGTAATTTTTTTTTTCTTCTGGTTCCCAGCAGTTTTTTTTTTTTTCCAGTTGTAATGAAGACCCATGTGGTTCTTATACACTATTTCAATGCATTTACATTTTTGAAAATAATTGATCACATCTCTATAATTTTGTACTTTTATGTTAAAAACATAGGATGTGTATTGTCTTTGCTCAGCATGTCCAGTGAATTATGGCTCATTTGGGATGTTTAAATACAAAGATTATATAAAAAGCTGGTTTAAGTACTGCCAAGTGTACTAAGGTTAGTGTATATGTGGTATCGAGCTAAATATATGTTTTTTAAGTAATAAGAGGGATTTACTATTGAAACTGTAATCATCTCTCACAATAAATACTATTTTCTGTGAATGCTGCTATATAATAAAGTTATAACAGTTCTTGGACAGTATGTACTTATAATTAACGCAAATATAAGAAAAAGGCATTCTTAATCCTTCTCGAGACTGCATTGCCTTTTTGTGCATTGGTATCAGTTATTGTGTACTACTTCACAGAATTTGTACTGCTGATGAGAAGACAATGAATATAGTAAAAAAAAAAAAAAGAAAGAAAGATCAAATGGTTCCAAGGACTTTGGAACTAATGCTTAACATACCCTTTTGATAGTCATTTGAAAATAGCAAATAATGAATGTTGTACATAAGATACAAACCTATCAGCTCTGGCATCCATTGTATAGTGTAAGTGTGTCATATTAACATAGCAATAGAGTACACCAAGGCAGATAAAGACCCTAATGGTCCATCTAGTCCAGGGGTAGGGAACTCTGGTCCTCGAGAGCCGTATTACTGTTGGGTTTTCAAGATTTCCACAATGAATATGCATGAGATCTATTTGCATGCACTGCTTTCAATGCATATTCATTGGGGAAATCCTAAAACCCCAACTGGAATACGGCTCTTGAGGACCGGAGTTCCCTACCCCTGATCTAGTCTGTCCAGTATGATGGTTATTTTGCATCTTCTTTTCCATGCAAGTTACCACTATTTCCTATGCCATTGTTTAGGGTTATAACTGCCACTTCATATAGTTTACCAGATGCCTTCATTGGGGTGTGGCTGCTGATCTAAGCACATTACTCCCTATGTATTTTTGGAAGTACATAAAGCCATTTAGCTATTTTAAACTTAGATGGAGCCTTTGGGGCTCATAATTAAAAAAACAAACCAAAAACGTCTAAAAAGTAGCCTAAATGGCTACTTGGATGATCAAAAAGCCTGATCGTCCAAGTACCCATAAACAAAACTGGTTTTAGACATATCTAAAACCAGCTTAGGCCTTTACCCTGCCTCTAAACGCACAGAGAGAAAAGAGGCGTTTTTAGAGGAGGGGAAAAGGCGGGCGGTGGGTGGGAGGTGGGCCGACCTACACCTAGGCATACAACCCGTATAACCAAAACATTTGAAAAGGGTTCCTAGTCGGCACTTATACGTTTTGACTTAGACCAAGTCAAAACAGGTATAAGTGCCAAAAAAGGGGCCGCTGAGCTGATGGTGGCTGGCGCGGTCAGCTCAGTGGCCCGACAACCTGCCCACCCTCCAGCGCAACCATCGGTACAGGAGAGATGGGTCATCTCCCCTGCCGCAATAGCGATAACACCAAGTGCCGCCAAACGCGGCACTTGGGATCGCTAAAGCGGCAGGAGAGATGACCCATCTCTCCTGCAGCGATCCACCCCTCCAATCTGGCCAGGAGAGAGCCCAAGCCCTCCTGGGCCCGCCGAGTACGTTCGGGGCAAGAGTGAGCCCAAGCCCTCTTGCCTCACGGCACCCCGACCTTCCCTGACTTGATGGGGCAAGAGGGAGCCCAAGCCCTCTTGCCCCACAATCCCCAACCCCCCCGGGGCCGAATCCATTGGGGCCAGGAGGGAGCCCAAGCCCTCCTGGCCCAGCGATCTCCCCCCCCTTCCCCACCACACGATCTGGCCAGGAAGAAGCCCAAGCCCTCCTGGCCCGCGACCCCCTCTAACCCCCACCCCCTACTAAAATACAGGCAGGAGGGTTCCTAGGCCCTCCTGCCCTCAACCCCCACAATGACCGCCCCCCCGCCGACCCATGACCCCCGCCGACCCAGCCCATGTGTTTAAGGCCATGCCCACAGGAGGGGCCTAAGGCTCCCAGGCCTATTCTGATTGGCCCAGGCACCTCAGGCCCCACCTGTGGGCGGGGTTTGAGCCGCCTGGGCCAATCCAGCCCCATTCCTGCACTGGCTGGCCTGACGGACAGGTGGGCTTGGCACCGTCCATCCGGCCAACATTTTTTGAGGTACGGGGAAGGGGTGGGGTGGGGGGGTCGTGGGGGTCAGCGGGGGGTTGCAGGTTGGTGGGGGGGCCGGTCAGGGGTTCGGGGGGGCGGTCGGTGGGGGGGTTGCGCCAAGGGCAGGAAGGCCTAGGATCCCTCCTGCCCGTATTTTAGTGGGGGGTGAGGGTTAGAGGGGGTCGCGGGCCAGGAGGGCTTGGGCTCCCTCCTGGCTCCAACAGATTCGGCCTGGAGGGGGGGTGGAATCTGTAACCGGTGTTGTTTTTGATAGACACTGGTTACAGAATCCAGCTTTTAGGCGAAGGACTGGCTCCTCCTTTGCCTATAAGCCTTTGTTTTGGACGTTTGGGGCTTAGACTTTTTTTAGGTTGATTATATGGTATAAGTTTAGACGTAGTGGTGGTCTGGACGTTTTAAACAGCTGAACGTAGAGGCAGGCCATTATTAAAAAAAACCTCCTTTTGGACGTTTTTTTTGATAATGGACATTTTCCCTGCTTTTACTTTCAACGTTTAAGGCCTTAGGCCAAAAGGGGACTTAGACGTTTTTTTTTTATTATGCCCCTCTTTTGTGTATAGCCCATGATTTTTTGAATTCCGTCACTATTTTTGCCTCCACGACCTCTGCTAGGAGAGCATTCTAGGCACCCACCTACTATTTGGGTTTCTGCCAGGTGCTTGTGACCTGGATTGGCCACTGTTGATAACAGGATACTGGGCTAGATGGACCATTGGTCTGACCCAGTATGGCAGTTTTTAGCTTCTCATGTTTCCATGAACAAAAAAATGTCCTGATCCCACCTCCTCATATCTTCATATCATCCTCCCTAGTTCTACAGCTTCTCTTACTTTGGAAAGGGGCTTGTTTTAGCATTAAATACTTTTCAGATTTTTGAAAGTTTATATCATATCTTCCTGTCCCTCCTCTCTTCTAAATCTATTTCATTACACTATATGAAATCAAACTGGCATGCAGAATCTTTGCCATACCAGTTATAGCATTTGTGAATTTTCCAGAAAAGATCAAGGTTTTTTTGATTCTTAATTTTAGTGAAGCCAAGAAATAGTCTAATAAACAACTGTGAAGTATTTCATAGTGGGTGGGGTACAGGAAAACGCATCAAAAGAGCAATTCTATAACATGATGCTTACATGTACATAGTTTCAGAGACCGATTATTCAAGCCAACCTTGCTGAATAATAATTTGGTCAAGATCTCAATCATTGGCCTTTGGCATTGAAAAAGAGCTATGTGTAAATATTTTATGTGTATATTCTTTTATCTTTATAAAACTCTTTATAGTTTTTTTCTAGTTAACTTTAGATTAAATTTAAATATATTTTTACAAGGCATCCACCAATGCAGAAACAAGTGCAAAATATTTAAAAGGAGCACTTAGCTTAAAGTGGGACGGCACTGTATCCAAACCCCAACGGGGCCACCGTTTCACCTGCGAGGCTTTGTCAGGGGAAACCAATTACAGTGCCTAAAAATGAAAAGACATTCAATTAGAAACCAGTTCATTGAGCACAAGCTGGATGCATTGAATCAAAAATTGTTTAAATACAGTATTTTTAAGATAAACAGCAAACTTACGGAACATATGAATCCGAATTCCTTACTGAAAATTCGCTTGAAAATGGCATCAGTTTCAAAGAACGCTGAGCCATTTAAATACCCCTATCAAAAGGACTAGCGGCAAAAAGCCGTATCTGTGCGTGAGAGGCGTGAAAAAAGTGAAAACGTGATGACGTGACACTTAAAGAGAACATACAAAAAAAATTTTCTTTCTTCAGTCACACTAGGAAGCAAGCCAAATCTAAAAAGATTGAAATACTGAAAATTTGAAATCCAATCTAATAGTAGACAGACCAGTCTATCTTGTCATTAAGACCTTTGGGTTGTAATGATTGTAATGTGAAAATCCAGTAAGTCTCACGGTGTTTTAACATAGCAGTACGATCTCCCCCCCTGTCGTTCTTGTGTACTGTATCAATGATGAAACCTTTAAGCATGTTAAAAGAATGGCAGCGTTTTACATTTTTTCCATTGACATGAATGGGTGAAATCCGATTTTCTGTTTGTATCTCCGCCCACGTGTGCAGATGGGCCGCGAGACCCCCAGAACATATCATCCCAGGTAGTGAGGGATCTGCATACCAAGTTTCGTTCAAATTGGTCAAGCCGTTTTTGCGTGATCGCGGCACATACACACACACATACATACATACATACATACCTCCGATTTTATATATATAGATTTATGTTCGGCTAAGCGGGTTCTGAAGGGTCTCGTTGTCATGCCGACATAAATCATTGGACAAGGACACATGATGATGTAAATCACGTGATCAGATTGACATGTGCTGAACTGTTTAAGTTTGTATGTAGTTTGATTAATTGGATTTTTAAATTCTTTAATGGGTGTAGAAAAATCACAGAAGGCACAATGTCCACATCTATAGTGCCCAATAGGCAACACAGAACTATTGGAGCGAGAGTCTGCTTTTGTATTGAAAAACTCTTTTAAGTTTTTGCCCCGTGAGAAGGCAAATCTCAATTTATTATCCTTGAAAACTGGAAGGGATTGAATGATACCCCAGTGTTTGCGAATAATTTTGGTTAAATCAGAGCTGGAAGTCGAATGTTTTAACACACACGTAACAACAGGATCCTCTGATGCAGAGAACGTGTGATCTTCTTGTTCTTTTAATAAGAGCTCTCTGTTATTATATTTTGCTCTTTTGTAGGCATTTTTAATTATTTGAGAAGGATAGCCTCTAGATTTAAGTTTCTTGCTTAAATGAGTTGCTTGGATCTTGAAATCAGAATTTAATGTACAGTTTCGACGTAATCTCAGCATTTGTGAGAATGGTAAGCTATTTTTTAGATGTCTAGGGTGACAGCTTGAGTATTCCAGAAACGTATTCTTGGCTAAAGGCTTCTCATATGTTCTTGTAATAAGTTTTCCATGGTAATTTCAACATCTAAATAATGAATGCACTTATTTGAAAAAGAGACAGTGAACTGGATGTTATTGTTACATGTGTTGAGCCACAGAACAAATGACGTCAATGCATTCTCAGATCCCTTCCATAGGAGAAAAACGTCATCAATATATCTCCACCAAGTGTGGATAAGATGTTCAAATGGAGAGTTTTCTATCCAAATTTTTTCAAACGTTATCATAAACAAATTGGCTACCGAGGGGGCGAAAGTCGCCCCATGGCTACACCTCGGATTTGTTTAAAGAGGCTGCCATCAAAACTGAAAAAATTCTCACAAATGGCTAACGTGGCTAGATTAACTACAAAATCTGTAGGTACAGATTGAGGTTTGGGTTGCGCTTCCAAAACGTTCTTAATCACATCTATTGCATCCTATTGTGGAATTGATGTATATAATGAGGAGACATCTAGAGTAACCATTAAAAAGGGCCCATCTTGAACTTCGATGGCCTCCAGTTTATTCAAATAATCTTTTGAGTCCCTGATATATGATTTGCTTTTGGGAACTTCATGTTTGATAAATTCGTCAACATATCTGGATAGGGGCTCTAAAATAGAGCCTCGCGTAGATGTAATAGGTCTGTATGGAGGATTGACATGGTTTTTGTGTATCTTGGGCAAAAAATAAATATTAGAAATAACAGGATTATTACTGTTCAAAAAACGGTAATCTCGATTAGTAATAAAGCCTGCCTTAAGTGCTGAATCAGTGATTTTTCGTATTTTACTTTGGATCCTTTTCGTAGGATCCAATTTGATTTTTAAGTATGCCTCAGTATCAGCTAGATGTTCCAAAGCTTTGTTCTTATATGTATTTATATCCTGAATTGTAATAGCGCCTCCCTTATCAGCAGACTTTATGATGATATTTTCATTATGCTGTAGAGAGGCAAGCGCTCTATGTTCTTCCGATGAAAGATTGGATTTGAATTTTTGTTTAGTCGGCTGTCTAAACATCTTCTGACAGTCTTGAATGACTAGTTGTTTAAACACATTAAGTGTAGCATCAATAGGTCCAGAAGGCTTCCATGTGGACTTAGGTGCTATAACAGTTCTATCAGAATAGTTAGATTTAGCTGCAAAAAATATTTTGATCTCCAGGAGCCTGGTAAAGTGTTCAAAATCAATGTTGAATTGAAATTCATTGCTAGGAACTGTTGGTACAAATGAAAGTCCATGTTCTAATAAATCAATTTCTCCAGAGTCAAGATTATACTGAGATAAATTGACCGTTACTGTTGATTTTGCTGTTGAGACCTGGTCCACGGTCTGCCTCTCATTTGGTTTCTTCCTCGTCTTCCTCTGCGGGATTGATGTCCAGTTCGTGGCCCTAAAAAAGGCTTTCCAGAGTTGGTACTGCCCGATGAACTAAGGCTGATTGAAGAAGAACTGAGATCAGTAATATTAGTGTGAACTATATTATTTTGAGGATCAGTATGAGGAGTCATCCAATGATAGACTCTGTTGTTTAAATAATCTTTTTGATCTCTGTGAAATTTCTTTAATTTGAACTTTTTTATATTTTCCTTGAATTTATCCAAATTCTCATTTGTTTTAGCTAACTGACTTTGATATGATTCAAGCGATTGAGTGGATTTTAGTGTAGAAGTGATTTTATCTAACTCAACCTTATAACTTTCTATTTGTTTGGTGCTCCTTTCGATTATCAGAAGCATTAAATCAAATGAACATTTATTTAAAATCATGTTCCATTTGTTTAAAAATTCAACATCTTCTTTGAAGTTTTGAGGTTCTTTATTGATTCTCAGACCCCTGGGTATCCTTTCATTTTTGCAATATTCTATCAGAATACCACTATTCAATTCAGTTTTAATGATTTTTTTCTGCTGATTGAAAAAAAGATTCCAATCAGTAGATAGTGTGTCAGTACTCACAGCACTGATATCAAAGTGAGAGGGTAAGCTTAATATGGATTCAGTTTGTTCAAGATTGAACCCATATGTCGTGTTCCAGTTGCTTGAAGTCATTATAGTATAAATTTCGGTTAAACCAAAAGCAAGTACTACAGAAGTATCAAATATAATAGGAACAACACAATCACTTCTAAAAAAATTACTGTTGATAGTTCTATGAACAAACAAATGCCAAGCCTCAGAGACTGATTATTCAAGCCAACTTTGCTGAATAATAATTCGGTCAAGATCTCAATCATTGGCCTTTGGCATTGAAAAAGAGCTATGTGTAAATATTTTATGTGTATATTCTTTTATCTTTATAAAACTCTTTATAGTTTTTTTCTATTTAACTTTAGATTAAATTTAAATATATTTTTACAAGGCATCCACCAATGCAGAAACAAGTGCAAAATATTTAAAAGGAGCACTTAGCTTAAAGTGGGACGGCACTGTATCCAAACCCAACGGGGCCACCGTTTCACCTGCGAGGCTTCATCAGGGGAAACCAATTACAGTGCCTAAAAATGAAAAGACATTCAATTAGAAACCAGTTCATTGAGCACAAGCTGGATGCATTGAATCAAAAATTGTTTAAATACAGTATTTTTAAGATAAACAGCAAACTTACGGAACATATGAATCCGAATTCCTTACTGAAAATTCGCTTGAAAATGGCGTCAGTTTCAAAGAACGCTGAGCCATTTAAATACCCCTATCAAAAGAACTAGCGGCAAAAAGCCGTATCTGTGCGTGAGAGGCGTGAAAAAAGTGAAAACGTGATGACATGACACTTAAAGAGAACATACAAAAAAATTATTTGAAACTGATGCCATTTTCAAGCGAATTTTCAGCAAGGAATTCGGATTCATATGTTCCGTAAGTTTGCTGTTTATCTTAAAAATACTGTATTTAAACAATTTTTGATTCAATGCATCCAGCTCGTGCTCAATGAACTGGTTTCTAATTGAATGCCTTTTCATTTTTAGGCACTGTAATTGGTTTCCCCTGACGAAGCCTCGCAGGTGAAACGGTGGCCCTGTTGGGTTTGGATACAGTGCCGTCCTACTTTAAGCTAAGTGCTCCTTTTAAATATTTTGCACTTGTTTCTGCATTGGTGGATGCCTTGTAAAAATATATTTAAATTTAATCTAAAGTTAAATAGAAAAAAACTATAAAGAGTTTTATAAAGATAAAAGAATATACACATAAAATATTTACACATAGCTCTTTTTCAATGCCAAAGGCCAATGATTGAGATCTTGACCGAATTATTATTCAGCAAGGTTGGCTTGAATAATCGGTCTCTGAGGCTTGGCATTTGTTTGTTCATAGAACTATCAACAGTATTTTTTTTAGAAGTGATTGTGTTGTTCCTACTATACTTGACACTTCTTTAGTACTTGCTTTTGGCTTACATGTACATGCCACTTGAGTGCATAATGTCTATGTAGACACGAGTCACAACAAAGATAAGTGCTTGAAATGTAGGCCTGGAAAACCCTGGCCTACATTTCCGGCGCCTATCTTGTCCAGAAGCACGGTTCTCTATATGGTGCTATAGCATGTCACTTATATGGAGGGCTTTTTTGAGGGAATAATCAGGTACTCAGTACTGGCACTTTTTCTGTTGCTTGATAGAAATGACCCATGGTCTCCAAATATTAATAAAAGAGCTCAGGTTCTGCAAACTCAGTTTTGCCTTTTCATGGATTCTGTGACTGCTTGAAGGGAGCCTGGCTACTGTGGGGTGTGTTCCTCCGTGATCACCCTACTCTTGAAAAATGGCCTGGCATTTGAGAACCGGCACCTTTTTTGCTAAAAGAAATGCAATTCTTATAAGCATAATTGTATACTAACCCATGAAAGTGACAGCAGGCAATGAAGTGCTGTTATGTAAATGATCACTTAAGTGGCTAATGGGCTTATTTTCAACGCACTTAGACACACAAAAGGCCAGATTCTCTAAAGTCACCATGCATTTAATGATGGTGCTAAACCATCATTAGATGCACGGATTTTACTGCCCATTATCAAAACAGCTCACCGTGGTCTTTTCCGTGCTTTCTAGCAGCCTCCGATTGTACTATGCAAATGTAGTACAATGAGTTCATTAATATTAAAATTACAGTATAATGAGGCCATTAAAATTAAAATGAACTCTCTGGCTGTTTCTCGAAAAGAAATGATCCTCCGTTTGCATGGAATCAGGCTGATATTTAGCGGCAGGGTCTGAGCTATCATAGCCTTACTTTCCTGTCAGTACCTGAGCGCTGATTGGCTCAGGCACTGACAGGAAAATAAAGCGGCTCAGACTTGCCACCCTAATTCCTCCTAAATGGAGCCCAAAAACAAGCCTTGTGGTCTAGTGGCCCTCTGCCATTGCCACCCCTCCCCATCAATGCCCCCCAATCCCATGCGAAAGATCAGCAAGCTCCCCCTCCTTGATAACCCCCAGCACACCAAGCCTTGTAGTCTAGTGGTCCCCCGCCAATGCCATGCAGAAGATCAGTAAGCTCCCCCCAAGACAACCACCCACCATACCAAGCCTGGTGGTCTAGTGGGCCATGCCCCCTCTGATTCCCCCCTCCAACCCTCTGGTATGTTTTTTAGAAGACCAGTATGAGGGATGTTCACTCACTCCCACTGGCAGGTCTGACGCTTCAAAATGGTAGGCCTTCCCCTTCCTGGTGCATCCTGGGATGCACCAAGGAGTGGCCTAAGGCCCTGATTGGCTCAGGTGCCTAAGGCCCTTCGCCCTAGAGACCTTGGGAGAAGCCTTCAGTGCCTGGGCCATTCAGGTCATTAGGCCCTTTCCTGGTACACACTGAGATGCACTGGGAGGGGCCTAAGACTGGCCCAGGTGCCTAAAACCCCTCCCATAGGTAGTGACATCAGAGGGAAAACCAAGGCTGGTATGAGTATCAGGTTGGAAATGCTGTTTGCGCCAGTGAAAAGCTAGAGGTACAGGGGGTGGGAAGCGAAGATACACACGCAACAGGAAGAAGTGGGAGGCAGAGAGGTGATGGCTCTCCCATCAAGATGGAGCCCGGGGCAGTCTCAACCCCTGCTCCTCCTTACTTTGCCACTGGACTTACACTTATAGATGTTAAGAAAGAGTTGATGATCCTTGAGCAATTTGGAGACACAATCAAGACAAGAGTTAAGAATAAATGAAATTGAAGATGGGTCTGGTAGATGGTAGAAGATTTGAATGTCAGTGTTATATAATGGTGTGCAACCGTGGTCTTAAATGATGGTCAGGAGGGGGGGCAAGAAAAATGTTAAAGAGAGAAAGGAATAAGATAGAACCATGTGGGATTCCAGATGACAGGGGGTAAATGGGAGAAGTATAACCAGAGTGTTGGAGCTGAAAAGAATGACTGGAGAGGTAATTGAAGAGCGAGGCAAGGATGGTGTCTGACAGTTTGAGTGATTAGAGGTGCAAAAATAAGGATAGAGTGATTGACCAAGTCAAATGTTGAGGACAAATCCAGGGAAATGATATTGAAAATGCCCCTCTACTTGTTTTATAAAATTTATAAAATCCTATTGGTAAAAGTGGGAATGTACACATCCTGTTTAAATTTTTTATTGATTTTATAAAAAAAAATCTTACAAAAAGTGTAACAGATTATCAATAACATTCTTGAAAAACACTTATGTACTATACATGAATACCAATAAAAAAAATCCCCTCCCCTCTCCCCTTTCTGGATTTGTATGTAGAATATGACATTTTTAATATGGTAGGTATACATTACTATTAAGGTTGTTTTAATGTAAGAATATAATGGACCCCAAATTCTTATAAATCTTTGTGATTCATTTATTTTTTCTGCAAGCATTTTCTCATATCTGTAATAACATAGAAACATAGAAACATAGAAGTTGAAACATAGAATACAGACATATAATACAGACATAGGGTCTCCCACCAAAACGGCATATTCAGCCTATCCCATTGTTTCCAGTTCATAGTAATCATTTGCAAAGCCACACCTGTCATGATGAGAAGAAGTTTATCTTTGGAACTATTTAGCGGGCTATTTTTTACAACTGAGGTACCATACATTATAATTCCATATGATAATGGAATTGGGACTTCAAGAATCAAAATTATTTTATTCCATATGGACTTCCAGAATCTGAATATTAAAGGACAGTGAAATACAAGATGATCCAACATTCCAATTCCTAACTGGCAATGCCAGCATCTATTAGAACATGTAAAATCTGTTTTTTGTAATCTCACTGGAGTCCAAAATACTCTATACATTAGTATAAAGTCTGCCTCATTGACGCTAAGGCTGTACATCTCACCTTATGATTCCAAAGCCTAGGCTATTGTGATTCTGAAATATTAATTTGTACCTCTAAACAGTGGCGTACCTAGCATATGTGGCACCTGGGGCCCATCATTTTTGACCCCCCCAACTATATGAAAAATATGAATTTTAGTAACAATCTACATATCGCACAAGAGTGTACCTAGGAAAAGGCAGCATCTTAAACACTGCAGTGAGCACTAGAACACCAACATATACATTGTAAAACTAAACAAACCAGATCCTGCACAGTCAATTGATCCTGTACAGTCGATGCTATCAGAAAGCCATGTCCCTTTCATACACACAGACAGATACACCCTCGCCTAATATGGAATAATCACAAACTAAAAATAGAAATATGTAGACAAAAGTTAAACTGAACTGCCAAGAAACCAGACTCTGCATACAATGCAACACCACAACACCACAAAAACAGTAATACATGTTTCAAGTTTCAAGTTTATTAGTGTTTTTGATTAATCGCTTAATCACAATTCAAAGCGATGAACATAAATGATAAACAATAAAATTACAGTATTAAGGAATAATACAATACTTAACATAAACTTAAGAACAAACAGGACTATTAACAAACTTTACAGACAAGAAAAAAGGGGAAAAAGGGAATTGAACTACAAAATATTAAAAAAAGAATAGTCAGGGAAAAAACACAAGGTAGGGGATGTAAAATTCAATAATCATAATCAACTCAATAACTAAATCCAAGAGGGAAAACTATCAATCAAAAGCATCTTTAAAAAGAAAAGTTTTTAAATTAGTCTTAAATTTATCGAGGTTGTGTTCTCTCAAATAGATAGGAAGAGAGTTCCAGACTTGAGGAGCCGTCCTCTAATACTGTGCAAAATATAAAGACAGTAGATGTAAATTTGAAAAAAACTGATACATAACAATCACCACTTTACAAATTAAAAAATAAAAAAAATAATGAGAAATAAGAAAATACCATTTTATTGGACTAATCCCCGTAAGCTCGGTCCTCATCCCCACAAACCACCTGATTCCATCCACACAAACCTTGAATTGTTTTATATTGAACTTATTATATTAAAGTATAAAAAGAAACAATATTCTTCATATAATGTAAAACTGACTAACCTGACATTTTTTCTATTTAACTAGAAATTAAAGATTTTAGATATTAGCAAATTGTCTTAGACTCATATAAATTTTTGTGGTGGCTTTAATGCTCTTCCTTTGGTTGATCAGATTATAAAATATAGCAAAATCTTGCATCTACTCTGTTACAAATGGCCCCACTTGGGGGGTCTAATATTATTGCATACAGAGAAAACTGAAAGCAGATAGGCCCAAATTCTATAAACAGTGCTGCTAGTTAGGTGCCATTAGGCGCCCTAACAGTGCCGGTTCTGATTTGTTTAATTGCCTTTAATCGATGCTTAATGCTTCCATTTGTTGGTATAAAGAGATTCAATATACAGGGTTACCAAAATGATGTCATCCAATTCTTCATCCAATTCTTCTAGAATACTGATCATGTGCGCTGAGTCCCTGACATATGATTTGATTTTTGGAATAAAAGGTCTAAGGAAAAAATCAACATAATCTGAGAGAGGTTCAAACATAGACCTGTCAGGAAGGCCTTGGGTAACGCATCTTGGATAACGCATAAATGGTGGAAAGAACAGGATGTTCAAATGCCAAAAAGGGCTTTTCTTTAGTGGTGAGGAAGCAGCATCGATCAATAGCTAAATATATTTTTCTATAGTTTCTGTGGAATCAGAATCTGTAGAGGGGCATAATCAAAGAAACATCTAAGTTCGATTTGCATGTAGAGCGCTAGTCACTCAAAGTCAGCAGAAGCAAAATGTCCATTCCCAAAAAGTACATCCAAAATATATAGTATATATATTTTTTTAATAGTCTACCTGTACGTACAGCCGTTTAATTGGCCAGACCACCACCACATCTATCTTTATACCACATTCTCAACTAAAAATTCATCTAAGTCCCAAATGCTCAGAACAAGACTTTCTAGAAGTGGGATACCTATTCTCCCCTGTTGGAACCTCCGAAGCTACCCTACCCCCAAATGTTGTGGCAGGAGGAGTGCTGAATTCTTCCTGCTGTTACCTCGCCGAGACATCCACCCGGCAAGAGGGATTCCCACACCTTCCTGTCGGAACCCACTCCATCCCCCAAAGATCATTGGCAGGAGAGATGACTAGTCCCTCCTGGAATCCCCCCCCTTCAAAAGGCATGCCCCCCCAAGCCCACCCGGACCTCACAATACCTTTTTTAGTTGTCCGGCCTCCCTCTTCCCATTACATTGTGGGATGCACTGGGAAGGAGCCTAAGGTCCTGATTGGCCCATAGGAGGGGTCTTAGGCGCCTGGGCCAACTGGAATCTTATACCTCTCTCTCAGTGAATTCTGGGATGTAGTGGGAATAGCCTAAGATTCCGATTGGTCTGATCCCTTAGGCCACCCCCATGTGCATGGAATAAATCGTGAAATGTAGAAGATACATAAGATAAACCTTTTGGTAAGAGAGATGTTTTTGATTTTTGATTTGGACTATTAATCCTATTTTTTTAAAAATTAAGAACATAAGAACATAAGAATTGCTGCTGCTGGGTCAGGCCAATGGGTCCATCATGCCCAGCAGTTCGCTCACGCGGCGGCCTTCTGGTCAAAGACCAGCACCCTAACTGACACTAGCCCTACCAGTGTACGTCCTTGTTCAGCAGGAACTTGTCTAACTTAGTCTTGAATCCCTGGAGGAAGAGTTCCCCTATGACAGACTCCGGTAGAGCGTTCCAGTTTTCTACCACCCTCTGGATGAAGAAGAACTTCCTTACGTTTGTGTGAAATCTATCCCCTTTCAATTTTAGAGAGTGCCCTCTCGTTCTCCCTACCTTGGAGAGGGTGAACAACCTGTCCTTATCTACTAAGTCTATCCCCTTCAGTACCTTGAATGTTTCGATCATGTCCCCTCTCAATCTCCTCTGTCCCCTCTCAATCTTTAATGTTTCCTGCATCATCTAGACTAGAGACTACTTTCCACTCTTTTCATTTTGTCTGGTTGGTCATATTGTGCAACCTAGGTCTTTTGTTTTTGCCTATCCTGATTGTATGTCACAATTAGATTGTAAGCTCTTTAGAGTAGGGATTGTCTCTTCCATTTTAATGTAAAGCACTGCGTGCATCTGGTAGCGCTATAGAAGTGATAAGTAGTAACTACTTTTTTTTTTTAACATCGTCAGAATTTTTGTTATTATTTTTGTTGATCACGGAACAAGAAGTATTTGTGCAATAAAGTCCTCAAATGCCACAGAATTCAAACAGTTCTATATGGAAGAATGGGGCAAAATTTCTCAAGGGCAATTATGAGACTGATCAGCATATACAGAAAATGTTTAGTTGAAGTTTTTGCTGCTCAAGGATATTTATGGCATGGAAAGTTCATATACTTTTTTGACTTAAAGCTATTCATTGAATCTTTTCACAATATGTCCTTTTGTCTGAGTTATTTATTCAGTAGGGTTATCTGTATTATATCAAGGATTAGATTAAAATCCAATCAAGTTTCTTGACTATAAATTAGGCTTTGAATGTGGATTATTTTATGGGGTTTACAAAAAAGATCAAGAAGTAAATGACTGCCTTTCTTATAAAAGCATAATGGACCAGTATTGCCGATGGAGCCCAGAACAGATGGTTCACTTTTGTTATAAATTTTAAAATGTTGCTAGCTACATACTTTTATCAGTAAAGGAGTGACTGTAGTTTTGTTGAAAAAAGGAGTGAGATCATTGTCCACTTGGGATATACTAATTATGATAAGTTCTAGATGAGTAGTTTTGAGATGACCTAAACTACATTGCCCTCATTTTGCTTTTGGGCATCTGCCACTAACATATTGATTCTGTCTGCTGTCAGTTATGTCTTTTTTGTGGTGTGCAGCTAGCCTAGACAGAGAGAAAGATAGAACATAAAGATCAAATGGTATGAGGCTCATAATTGAAACTGAAATACGTCTAAAAACCTGCCCAACTCAGCACTTGGATGAACTAAAAGACAAGTCGTCCAAGTGCCGATAATAAAAATGTGTTTTTAGACGTATCCAGATACTTTTTAGGCCTCTGAATCCCACTATATGCCCAGAGCTGAAAGGGGCCATAATAGGGGCCTTAGGCACATGGGCCAACCACAATGCAACGGGAAGGGGCAGGCCCACCATTCAGACGAAGGCAGGCCTGCCAGATGGACAGAGGGAGGGAGGACCCGTCCAGCTGGCGATCAAAAAAAGGTTAGAGGGAGGTTCGGGGGGGGGGGGGAGTAGGGCTGGGTTAGGGGGGGTCCTGGTGAAGATGGTGGTCTGGGTAGGGGTGGAGGGGGTCAGGGGGTGGTCTTGGCAATCCAGCAGGGGGGGGAGGTGTTTGTCAGGAGGGACTGGGCATCCCTCCTGCCAGTGAAGAACGCTTGGGGGTGTGTGTCCGGCAGGAGGGATTGGCCATCCATCCTGTCAGCGATGTACAGGGGGAGGGGGGTGCCAGGGAGGAGGGACTAGGCATCCCTCCTTCCATGATTGTTCGGGGCGGGACAGACGACTGCACCCACGGCTGCTAAACATATCATGGCAGGGAGAACCTTTGCCGCAATAACCTCAGCGGCTGTGTCTACTTACATTGTATGCATCCCAGCTGGCCTAGGGAGACACGTATGGACGCCTAGATCCGCCTAAGGCTACTTCCGAGCCAAACCATGGCCACACCTCCCTAGACTCCCGGAGGCGCCTCCAATGTAGGATGCCTGCCTCGGGAGGTTTTTTTTTTTAAAACGTGAGTCCCAATTGGCTGGTTAGACAACGATAGGACACCTATTGCCGCCTACAATCGGTTTGCCATTTATAGAATTTGTCCCTTAATGCTCAAATATTTTCATAGCATTAAGATTTAAACACCCACCTCCTCATTAGCCCTTTCTCAAGTCTTATTACATATATGCATTTGTTTTAACTCCACTTTACTTAGCCATTTAAACAATTTTTAATTTAATCCAGACTTATCTTTAAGGCTGTTTTTGTCCATCAACCAGGGGTATATTGAGGGCAAACCCATTCTCTTCCCATGACATGCTCCCTCTAAAAATATATTTTTTTAAAAATTGATAATGTTCTGGTTAGCATGTGCAAATGAGCAAACTTCTGTAAAACGTTTTGACTCCTTTCTGTGGTAGCCTGTTCTCATATGCTCACTGTGCATTAAGGGCCAAATTCAATAACTGGCGTCCCAATTGTAGGCAGCGGTAGACAACTTACCACTGTCTAACCAGCAAATTGGGATGCATGTTTAAAAAAAAAAACAACACTCTGAGACAGGCTACCTACATTGTAGACGTTTTCGCGAGCCTAGGGAGGTGTGTAGGGTCGTGGCTTAAGCGGCCCTAGGCCTCTCTCTAGGGCTGCGATAGGCGCCTGAAATGTAGGCCAGAAAAATGACCTACATTTCAAATAGATGCGGCTGCTGAACTGATCTTGGCAAGGGAATCTCCCTGCCGCAATCAGTTTAGCTGCCACAGCAGGAAACCTGGACCCCCACAAAATGGGCCGGCAGGAGGGATGCCCAGTCCTTCCTGCCAGAACCCCCAAACCCCCCCCCCCTTGAATGTCTACAGCAGGAGGAATGCCCAGTTCCTCCTGCAGCCATCCCCTGAAGATCACCAGCTGGAGGGATGTCCATTCCCTCCTACTATAAACCCCTCCACCTTCAAAGATCAACAGCCCTCCTGCCGGAAACCTCCCTGTCCCCTCCCTGAAGATCAACGGCAGGAGGGATGCCCACTCCCTCCTGCCGGAACCCTCCCTGAAAACTTGCCCACACCCATGGAGGGTGGCCTAAGGGATATGGCCAATCGGAGTCTTAGGCCATTCCTAGTGCATCCAAGAATGTACTGGGAGGGAGGCCTAAGATTCTGGTTAACCCAGGTGCCTAAGGCCCGCCATTCTGTGGAGATGGGTTTGCCGGCTGGAGGGAGTAAGCATCCCTCTGGCCAGCCTACAAGAAAAAAGGTATGGGGGATCTGGGTGGGCATGGGGGTGTTGGGGTGGGGGCAGGTTTTCAGGGGGGTTCTGGCAGGAAGGAGTGGGCATCCCTCCTGCCGGTTATCTTCGGGGAGGGGGGGTGTTTCTGGCAGGAGGGACTGGACATTCCTCCTGCCAATGATCTTTGGGGAATGGTGGCAGGAGGAATTGAGCACTCCTCCTGCTGCAAACATTTTTTTGGGGGGAGGGGCTCTGGGGGTTCTGGCAGGAGGGACTTGGCATCTCTCCTGCCGGCTGACTTCATAGCTGGAGGGTTTCTGCCCCGGCCGCTGAGCTGATCGCAGCAGGGAAATTCCTTTGCCGCGATCAGCTCAGCGACAATGCAATTCCCTAACATGGATACTGGTTAGCGAATTAGGGTGGTTAGGTGGGCTTAGGGTCTATCCATCAGAACAGATACGATTCTATATAAGACGCCATGTTTGATTTTCAAAAGCCGCTTAGGTGACTGCTGAGTCTGGGTGTCCTATACAGAATCCAACCCTTATGGGTTTTAATACTCTTTAGTTAAAGGGCTCCTATGTTTATTAAACCAGTTGATAATGAGGAGTGATGATATGGGACCAAGAAGATTACTTTGTATGATGAGTCTTCATCAAAGCCCAAGTTGTCTGTGTTTCCAAAAATTCACAAATCAATCACTAAACCCCAGGGCTGTCTTTTAATAGCAGGCATAATGTTGGGGATGGGGGGAGGGGCAATGGGGCCATTAAGGAGATAAGGAAAGGAGATTGAACAATTGGAGAAATCAGAAGGGGAGGTCTAGCTATTTGGGGGACTGCTGATTGATATAGGGTGTGTCAGGAGGGGGGATTGGTGATAAGCAGCCATATTAGCACAGCTGCATTTACTGCCTTCTGTTCAGGTGACACTGCTACCCTCTATCAGCTGTTCCTTCAGCTAGCATATAGTAATGACCTATGCATTAGCTATCACAGCATGCAGATAAGCTGCTTTGCCCCAGTGATGCCCACACACTGCCAATTTCAACATTAAGAACTTTTATAGGTAGTTTAGCATGCTAGCTGTTTAAACATGTATAGCTGTTATGCAGGACTGTGCTAATATTTAATGCTTGGTAAAACCCATCTTAACTGCTTAAATAGCTTAGTAAAAGGGTGTCTATGTTTGCATATTGCCACATTCCAATCAAGCATTTGCCATTAAGAAAATCATCCAGAGACACTGGAATATATTGAAGTCTCATAAGGTGGTAAGGATGTTATGTTATCTGTAGACTTCTATTGTGGAGTTCAAGGCGGGTTAAAATTTGCTATACAATTTTATGATTATAGATAGTATTGTAGCTCTAACAGAGGTTGGGGTAGTTTTATATATCTAATATAGATAGAAGGTTTGTAGTATTAGCGAAGTAGTAAGAGCAAGTTTGTAAATCTGCAGGAATATTGAGAGCAAAGATTCATGACATGTAGAGTTTGTAAAGTGTTGTTTGCATAATAACAAGCTAGTGATTTTAACAAAAGGTTCTGATATATTGGGATTTATATGGTGTGTTGGAAGACTTTCATTGTAGATTCTGTGTCTGGTTGGATTTGAGGTACAGGTAGTCCTCAGGTTAAGAACATCCGACTTACATCATATTCGTACTTAAGAACTGGGGTCCTGCTTCTCCCTTCCTGTCCCAATGCGACTCTCTTCCTCCCTACCTGTCCCAAACCAACCGTCTTCCTCCCTTCCGTGTCTCAACAAGCCCCTCATCATCCTTCCCTCCCTCTGTTCTGTGTCCCAAATTTGTGCCTCCTTCCCACGGATGTTTACCTCCTCTGTCCGGCTCCCTCCTCCCAGACCCACTTCTCTTCACAAAGCTATGAGCAGCGGCTTCTACACGCTGCCCACGGTTCACTCGGAAGCCTTCCTTCTGATATCTGCTTTTGTTTTTGGCTTTCTCTTGGTCTCCTGTGGAACTTGTTGGTTGTCTTCTTGTTCATACGAGAGTTTGAAAGGACTCACAACTGGATATGTCATATGGACTATAATTTTCATTACATATGTGTTGGATCAAATAAATGATTTAAAACTCAACACAATCATAGGTTGATGTGTATAGTTACCTCCCCGATTTTGCTGTTAGTACAGATTTATTTAGTACCTCCTCAATAGGCGGTTCTAAGTACAATCAAGTTTAGGCATGCTAATGAAGATTTCAGTGCAGTAATTTCATGGCCCCCAGCAGTTACTACACAGACTTTACACTTAGTACATTTTAAGTTTGACTATTAAGTGCACTTTAATAAGATACCCCCTTAGAGATGAATGGTTGCCTCAGGAACTCTTGGAATGTATCTATCACACTTTCCTCATATATTAAAGACCTAAATTGGCATGTGGAATTGGAGTCAAAGCACTAGAATGCATTGAAGTCTATTCCCCACTCAATACAGCATTGCCAGGAGGAGTGACTGTATAAATGTCTAATAAAAAATGGTGCAGCCGCATGACAAAAGAAGAGCAAGGTTGAATAATATGGACACTTCTACTCTCTATATGTTCTCTTGTATTGTTTGTTCATCTCTGCTTTTTTTTTGCAGGTTATACCTAGGTAATCTAAGATAAGAGTACAATTGTGGATAATAAGATGTTGATTTCTTGCAAACATGTTGGCAACAAAGGTGAAGAAGATATTGTGAATTTTCATCTGATTCTAGAATGAAAACATTCACTCTGATTATCTGTTTGAAGTATAACAATTATTACTGTATTAATTTCTGTGAACACTAGATGGCAGAATTTTGCTAAAATAATGGTTCAGTATAATTAAAATTAGCTTTCAGTATTTGGCCACTAGAGAGTGCTACTGTTTATTACAATGCCTATATAACGCTGTATAATTTTCAATAAGCACTTTGTCACTTATTAAGTGCAATGATTACTGTTATTAATGAAGATTTTAAAAATGCTTATATTTATTCTATGGCTCAATGAATGCATTTCTTTTGTGTGTGTGTCCAACTAAGGTTACCAGATTTCCTCCTTAGAAAAAGAGGACATGTAGCCCTGCCCTGCTCTTTGTCCAGTCACACCCCATTCTACCATCAGCCCCACCCTGTCCCAGCCCCGCCTGCACACAAACCTTCTCTCTTTTTCCCCAAGCTCAGGGCCATGTCTGGAGGGCCTCTGAGCATGTGTGGATGTGTCGCGATGATGTCGTGTGCATGTGTGCAATGTCATAACATCGCATCCATGCATGCTCCAGATGAGGCATCAAGCTCGAGGCTTTCCAAAACCCGGCATAGGCACATGGGCTAACCTAAAATTCTGGTTGGCCCAGGTGCCTAAGTCCACGCCCATGGGAGGGTCCTTAGGCAAGGACCATCCTAAGATTCCAGTTGGCCCAGGCGCCTAAGGCCCCTCCTATGGTGTCTAAAGCCCTTAAGAATGCCTAAGGTGTCTAAGGCCCCTCCTAACAGGTTAGAGGGGGTCCAGGGGTGGGGGTCCAGGGAGGGTTGAGTGGGGTTAGGAGGGGTTCTAGTGGGGGTGGGGGTCACTCAATCTATGGGGAGTTCCGGCAGGAGGGATTGGGAATCCTTCCGGTGATCTACAGGGGAGGGTGGGAGTGGGTTCCAGCAGGAGGGATTGGGCATCCCTGCTGCCAGCGATCTATAGGGGTAGAGGGGTTCTGGCAGGAGAGATTGAGCATTCCTCCTGCCGCGATTATATGAGTGGCCACTGCGTGACTGCTAAATTTATCACGTCAGGGAGATCCCTTACCACGATAAGTTTAGCGGCCGTGTCTACCTAGTCAACCCGATTCTCTAACCAGCATCTGTAACATGGACGGGTTCACTTTAGGCGGCCTTAGGGCTGATTCTATATAGGACACCCGTCGGCTTCTGAGACTGGGCGTCCTATACAGAATCCGGGCCTTAGTGTCTGTGTAGGATTGATCAGTAGTAACCAAACTTGTTTAGTTTTCCATTGTACTAATATTCTAGTGCCTACTACAATATTTATGGTGCTGTCTATACCTAGGTAGGCCCTTGTTGTGTGACTCCTGGAAATTAGTGCTATTATACTAAGGTAGAATTGCTGACATTTGTGATGTTTTGTATTACTTACAATATGTTTAGTACTGGATATTGGATTTGGATCACAACTTTTTCAGTAGTAACTCAGGTATGGTATGTATTTTGTCTGTCCCTGGAGGGCTTACAGCCTAAGATTTTACTAGGGGCAATGGGATGATTTGTCCATAATCTCAAGGAGCTGCAGTATGATTTGAACCCTGGCTTCCCTGGTTCTCAACCCACTACTCTATTAGGTACAGCTAAAAAAGCATCTAAAGTTTCTGGCTCCATGGCTCCAAAGAGGTCAATACAAAGATGTGTACATGTACCATGGTAGGAGCTCTGATTTAAAAGAGCAGGGTCCTTGTCTGAAGATGTCACTAGGTTCACTCCTGCCCTTAAAGTTATGTCTGAATCTCAGACCTGAGACTCTCTTGGACTTCATCAAAACTGTTCCTTCAATTCTCTAGCATGCATTATTTTAGATCACATACTGATCTTCTATCTCCTTTAAGAGATGCCAAGAGTCGGTAAGAATAAAGGTAAGTCTGTAAGTCACAAAGGTAGGAACCCAAAGGATTAAATGTAAACAATGAATGGAATACATTATTTGAAAGGATTCATTGTAATGATATGTTTTCTGGAATAACTTATTGTATGGTAGATTAGTTTGTAATATAACACATCATATGGGATAATACAAAGGGGCTCATAATCGAAAGAGAAAAACGTCCAAAAACCGGCCTAAGTCGGCACTTGGATGAACATTTCTCAAAAACGTCCAAGCGCCAATAATAAAACCGGGTTTTGGATGTATTTAAAAATGACCTAGGCCTTCATAGTGCCGCTCAACGTCCAAAGCTAAACGAGGCGTTTTGGGAGGCGTGTAGATAGGCGGGAGTTGGGCGGGACGTGGGCCGGCTTAGACTTAGTCGTACAGCATGTATAACCGAAAGTTTAACAACAAAGCCTAGACGGAACTTGGACGTTGTGACTTAGACCATATGAAACATGGTCTAAGTCACAATAAACCACCTAAATTCACCAGATAAGCACTGCAAACACATAACACAGACCCCCACACACTACCCCAGTGATCACCAACCCCCCTCAGCCCCATAAAAATTTTATTCACAACTTTAAATTTCAGCCTCCAGACCATCATCACCTGGCCGCCTGGCATAGGAAAGCCTAGTTGCCAACCCAGAGGCAGCTGAAGTCATCTTGGGGGTGGGTTAGGGGCCCATAGAGAGGAGGACCCATGCCCATAAGCTCCTGTAATCACTGCACTGATACAGAAACATGTGCACTGCCCTATACACCCCCAAAAACTTTTTTTACTGGCATATAAGTGGCTCCTGCAGCCATATGAGCTATTGGGGTGGTAGATAAGTGGATCTAGGGGATTCTGGAGGTGGTTTTGGGGGCTCACCATCACCTATAAGGGAGCTGTAATGAGGAGAAGCCATGGCACTCTTTTTGTGAAGTTCACAGCGGTGCCCTGTAAGTTACACCACTATTTAGGTGGCATGTCTGGGTGTGCAGTCCATCACTTTGCAGACCCCTCCCACGTCCAACAGGGCTTGTTCTAGGCGTTTTGGAGTTGGACGGAATGTTGGACGGAAATGTAGTATAAAGATAGACGATTTAGTGGCTTGGACGATCAGATCGGCAGGATGTATAATTAGACCATTTTCGAAAGTAAAAAAAAGTTGGACGTATCTTTCGAAAATGTGTGTTAGGCTCTTTTTAACTTTGGACGACTTGCGATATGGACGTAAATGGACTTAGACGTCCCTTTCGATTATGCCCGTCCATGTGTTTAATTGGGCCAGTTTAAGTTTTGATGTTTATAAACTAGCCTGAGAGCCATTTGCAAGCAGCAGAGATGAGAAGAACAGTCACAATTAAGAAAGTAAAAATGTTATTTTTGATTCAGAATGTCAATTTATTATTATTACTATAAAGAGGACAAGTAGATTGGTTTGAATAATGTTTCTTGATGATAGAAAAGAGTTCCTATACCTGAGATAACAAGAATAGGGTTCTTGATGAAATAATAGCCCATTGCAAGACTTCATGTGAACTGTTGTGCAGCTAAGCATCACTTCAATGTGTAATTTTTGTGAAACATTAAGAATATATTACTTTTCACAGAAGTACTGATGGTTGCCATTCATATTTTATGCCTCTGATAAATCCTGGAATTGATATGGCAGACCTCCATTGGGCATGGTTTATTCTTATTGTAAGTCACTGTTATGTGACAAAAAATAGAAGTTCATAAAAATTAATAAAGGGAATTGAGGGTTTTTGGGTTTTTTTTGTTTTTTAGACCAGTGAGTGAAATTTTTAAGTCAGTTTGTGTTTGTTTGGTGCTTGGAGGTTTCTGAGATCTTTATCCTTTAAAAATTTAAAAGAAAAAAATAATAACAGTAATTACTAACACAATATATTATAATAAATGCAATCAACAGTTGGTCCATTGTAACAGTAGGTCCATTAATATTTCAGTTTGTTACCTGCGATTTGCTCACCTTGGCTTGCATTATTGATACTGATATACTTAAAATGAGTTCGAAGGGATCTGGCAAAAATATTTTGGGCTCTCACTATTAAAACAAAATATGTGAGGCACGAATCACTTTCCCCTCATCTGCCTGACCCTGTGATATTAAGAAACAAACCCTGTCCTACAGTGTTCGCCCACCCCATGCCACTGTTAATATTTTCAGTTCCAAGTTCCTGACACCCCTTGCTCCCCACTTGATAATACCTCCTTACCATTGACTGAATACCACAGATAAGGTGCAATTCTAGGACCTGGGCACCTTCATTTAGGTACTTCCAAGGTAAAGCCTATTCTATTAATGCATCTGGACACCTGGCTGCTAAGGAAGCAAATAGAATGTTAGGAATTGTCAGGAAAGGAATGGAAAACAAAGATGAAAATGTTATAAAGCCCTTGTATCGCTCAATGGTACGGCCGCACCTCAAATATTGTGTGCAATTCCGGTCGTCGTATATCAAAAAAGATATAGCGGAATTAGAAAAGGTATCGAGAAGGGCGACAAAAATGATAAAAGGGATGGGACGACTTCCCTATGAGGAAAGGCTAAAGCAGCTAGGGCTCTTCAGCTTGGAGAAGAGACGGCTCAGGGGTGATATGATAGAGGTCTATAAAATAATGAGTGGAAAGGATAGATGCTAATCGTTTGTTCACTCTTTTCAAAAATACTAGGACAAGAGGACATTTGATTAAGCTACAAAGGAGTAGATTTAAAATAAACCGGAGAAAATATTTCTTCACACAATGTGTAATTAAACTCTGGAATTTGTTGCCGGAGAATGTGGTGAAATCAGTTAGCTTAGCAGGGTTTAAAAAAGGTTTGGCTAATTTCCTAAAAGATAAGTCCATATGCCATTATTGAGATAGCATGGGGAAATCCACTGCTTATTCCTAGCATAAGCAGCATAAAATATGTTTTACTACTTGGGATCTAGCTAGGTACTTAGGACCTGGGTTGACCACTGTTGGAAAAAGCATACCAGGCTTGATGGACCATCGGTCTGTCCAAGTATGGCAATTCTTATGTTATGTTCTATTATAGAATTCTAGTGTAATCCTAGTATTGACACACCAAACATTTAAGCACCTGCAGTAACTCCAGCCATAGACCTGGCATAAATGTGGCCATTTAAATTTCTGAGGCACAAGTAAGTGGGAGCCCCACCCACTGCCTACCTATGCACCGCCCATGTGTTTGGCACTTGCATTTATGTGCTATGCCACTTATGAGTACACTTTAAAAAAATATTGCTTAGGCACCCTGCTAGTACTTAAACATATAAGTGTACAAATACCCCAAAAAGTATTAGTGTTCAGCAACTTTACCCACATAAGAGGTGTGAAAATGAGGGCATCTATTAGATTTTATTTTAGTTATTTATATACTGCCTATTAATTGTCTAAGTGGTTTACATTCAGGTGCTCAGTCATTTGTCCCTCTCTGTCCTGGAAGGATCACAATCTATCTAATAATAATAATAATAATTTATTTCTTATATACCGCCAAAGCCATAGTAGTTCGAGGCGGTTTACAACAAAGAAGGGCTGGACAATCAGCGAATATAGGTACAATCCGCAGATAAAGATACAATTTAAATAGGTAAGCGGGATACAGGTACAGTGTAGAGGGGCCATATGTGAAGGTGAGCTGGAAGATAGGGGGGGAGGCCTAAGTATCTGGGGCAATGGAGGACTGAGTGACTTGCTCAGGGTCACAAGGAGCAGTGTGAGGCTTGAACCTACAACCTCAGGGTGCTGAGGCTGTAGCTCGAACTACTAGGCCACTCCTTCCTACCCTTATAGGGCTGCGAGCTACCTTCCCTTATTCATTTTTTCACTGCACGCTTATGATCAAGGACCAAATCCCATTTAGATGTCAATAAGAAAAGATAATTATCAAATAGATTACAAACAGATGATGTATTAGAGCAAAACTGTGTTTTTTTGTTATTTCCATGGGCATGGGCGGCTGACCTCAAGGCCCCTGAAAGCTATTCTAAAACTGGGTGTTTTTCATCTAAGCTGCCAGACACAAACCACAGAACAGCTCCAGCTGAACTTGGTCACAAAAAAATAGTTTAACTACAGGGGCACACAACGCTGTCCAGAAAATGTTTTCACTGGTTTGAATATCGTTAAGTGGGAAAGCTCCTCTGTTCTTTTTATTTTATGGCTTTGCAGGGAGTGGTAGTATCACATTACCAGAAATTTAGACCACACTGCTTATTTCGTTTATTAACTCAGTAGGATGTAGGCTATACTCCAGAGGTCATACACGGATACTGGTTGTTGCTTTCTTTGCTAGTGTACATCAGTCTTCATTATTTATTGGATGGGGTATTTTTGAATAAGTATTTGTCACAGGTAACACACATGGCAGATTAAGAATGCTGGCTGAAAAAAATCCACTCTAAAAAGTTAACTGTTACATGCTGATTACCCATGCAAATAATTGGAATAATAGAATAGATGTGTGTGTGTGTATGCACTCATGCATATACTAAGTGAAAGGGAAATGACTGTCGATGAGCTCTTGCTGCTATTTGAGAATGCCATGCTAAAATAAAGTGCCAGGTACCCCGACAACAACTCAGATGAAACAGTCATCAGTGGACAAAGTGCAGGACCTGATGGAGTAGACCTAGAAAAGGGTGAGATAGCCTTAAAACAATGGAAATGACAAGCAAAATATCCCCTGAGGCGCATGACATATAGTGAGGAACTAAGGAAAAATGGGAGTCCAAAGTTCTTAGCCCATGTGAAAGTCCTGTTTCAGCAGAGTTGAGAATCTGTCAAAAATGCCCCTTGCGGAGCATTAGATTACCTGTAACATCACAGAGATCTGCCGGTGGGCCTTGGATATCAAGTGAAGGGCTGTGGAATAGCTGTGGATGCTGATAAGAACTGAGTTGAGGACAAAGCATCTGATATGCCTTCCATAGGGATCTTGAGCCCTGAAAGTCAGAAAGGATCTCATCTCATCACTCGTCCAATGGTGTATCCTATTTAAAACTCGAGAATGGAAGTTTCTAGAAGTCTGCTAATCCATAGCCACCACTAAAGTTGGAAGTTCTCAGCAAGCCCCTCTGGCGTGGGCCAACAATACTTAAGCCTGGGAGCAAATGAGAGTAGTAAAGATGAGAGAAGGAAGACCAGATGAGGTGGAACCTGTGTTTTGTGGAACTGTCTCCTGGCACATCTGAAGAGTGAGTGGAGGTACTGTACAATAACAGACCCATATAAGAAACCCTAGGTATTAAAACAATGAGAGACTACATCTGATATTTGGTCCAGGGAGAAATCATTCCTGAATTGAGAAACAGACAAATATTGCACACCTAGAAAAAACAGAGGCAAAAAGTTACTACGATGCTCCTGTACCGAGAAATTGGTATGAAAATATGTGAGACTGCATTTTGGTATGAAGTACTCCTATCAACTGACAGGCCTCATATACTGTGTCGGAGCACGATGGGCTCCTTTTACTAAGCTGTGCTAGCGGTTTAAGCGCACGCTTCAATGCCGCGCGGTAGACGCTAACGCCTCCATTGAGCGCGGAGGGGGAGGGGGGCAGCGCACGCTAAAAACACTACCGCAGCTTAGTAAAAGGAGCCCATTCTTTTTACTAAGGCACATAAAGATGTTAATGTGCAAAGCACTACCGCACAAGTGTGCCAACTCCACAGTGACATGCTAGTTGGCATGCACAAATTCACATATTAAGAGTATATTGTTGTTTTGGGGTTTTTTTTGGGGGGGGGTAGGAACTAGGCAAAATGTGCTGGGATTACATATTATGGTTAGCCTGTAGTACTCGCCGCACACTATCACTTTTGCTGTTACTGCAGATTTATGTAGTACCTCTGCTTTACTCACGTTACCCATCTCCTAAAGACACTTTATTGGCTTTCCATCTGTTTCTGAATACAATTCAAACTCCTCTTACTGACTTACAAATGCACTCACTCAGCTGCCCCTTCCTATCTTATCTCACCCTATGATCCCTCCCGTGGGCTCCGCTCGGCTGGCAAGTCCCTCCTATCTGTGCCCTTCTCTTCGGCTGCCAACTTCAGACTCCGTCCCTTCTGCCCTGCTGCACCATATGCTTGGAACAAGCTGCCCGAATCCCTACAGTGGGCTCCGTCTCAGGCAGTGTTCAAGGCCCAGTTAAAAGCCCACCTCTTTGAGAGTGCTTTTGACTCCTAACTCCTCTTTCCATGGGTTCTGCATCCCCAACCCTATATGTCATGTCTGTCTGTCCATGTTAGACTGTAAGCTCTTCCGAGCAGGGACCGTCTATAAATGTCAAAATGTTCAGTGCTGCATACGCCTTTCAGCACTATATAAGTGATTAGTAGTAGTAGGCGTGCTTATGAAGTTTTCAGTGCAGTAATTTCATGCCTCCAGCAGTTACTACACAGCCTTACACTTAGTGCATTTTAAGTTTGACTATTAAGTGCACTTTAATAAAAGACCCCCTTAAAGATAAATAGTTGCCTCAGGAACTCTTGGAATGCATCTATCAAGCCTTCCTCATATACTGAAGACCTAAATTGGCATGTGGGATTGGAGTCAAAGCACTAGAATGCATTGAAGTCTATTCCCCACCCAATACAGCAGTGCCAGAAGGAGTAATTGTATATATGCCTCATAAAAAAATGGTACAGCCGCATGACAAAAGAAGAGCAATGTTGAAAAATATGGACACATCTACTCTCTATATGTTCTCATGCATTGTTTACTCATCTTTGCTTTCTTTTTTTTTTTTTGCAGGTTATACCTGGGTAATCTTAGACAAGAGCACAATTGTGAATATTCAGATTTTGAATTATTGCAAGCATGTTAGCAACAAAGGTGAAGAAGATATTGTGAATTTTCATCTGACTCTGGAATGAAAACATTTACTCTAATTATGTTTGAAGTGTAACAGTTATTACTGTATTAATTTCTATGCACATTAGATAGCAGAAATTTGCTAAAATAATGGTTCAGTACAATTAAAATTAGCTTTGAGTAGTTGGCCATTAGAGAGCACTGTTGTTTGTTAAAATATCTTTATGATAACGCTGTATAGTTTTTCAGTAAGCACTTTGTCACTTATTAAGTGCAATGATTACTGTTTATTGATGAAGAATAAAAAAATATGCTTATTCAGTAGCTCAGTGAATGCATTTCCTTGAGTATGTGCCCAACAAATAAGATAGAGAGCTAACAATTCAAACTGGATCAGATGTGATATTTTTTCTCAAGAGCAGTCAAACAAAATTGTTGCTTCCTGAGGGATGGAAAGAAGTGAGGGAATATACCAGTGTTATCTTCAAAGTACACTTCTCAGCAGAGGAGATGCTGTGTTTCCTGTGGCACCAACCCAGACACTTGTGCAGGTAGTACCCAAAGAAAGCTGCCAGTCACCAAGAGCTGGGATGTTACCCACTTGTCTCTCATCCAGTGGTCCTTCATCATTTTTTTTTTTTTTACCCTTCTATAACACTACAATCAGGTCTGTTATTTATTTACTATATATATATCTCTTATATCCTAAGTTGTTTACATTCAGGTACTTTATCATTTATTTAACGATGTATATACCGCATAAAACTATGCGTTTACACATTGGCTACCTACATATTATCCTGATCGCCTTTTCGTCGCTAAACATATGATACAAGCAAAGGACAAATGTAAATTTCCCATCCACCCCCAGGGAAAAGTAATACAATATCAAAACAAACATTATCAAATCATAATATCAATACCATCAAATCATAATTTCATCAAATAAAATACAGAAAAGCATTGAATATTACATTCAAGGCAGAAATATTCTTAACACTATGGGGCTCCTTTTACAAAGGTGTGTTAGCATTTTTAGCGCACCCACCAGATTAGCACGCGCTACCTGAAAAACTACCGCCTGCTCAAGAGGAGGCGGTAGCGGCTAGCATGCACAGCAATTTAGTGAGCGCTATTCCGTGCATTAAGGCCCTAACGCACCTTTGTAAAAAGAGCCCTATATCTTAAAACTGAAGAGACTACTGAAACATTGGCAAAGGAAGGCATTGACAAAAAGCTGCGTTTTTAACATTTTCCCTATCTGTCCCAGTGGTCTCAACCTCTAACTAGTGTACCTGGGGTAACGAGGGGATTAAGTGACTTGGTAAACACTAGAAGGTATAGAAGATGAAAAAGTGAGGACAACTAGAAACAACCACAGCGAATGAAATCCTCACTGCTCGGATTCAGGATGGCAACAGAGCCTTCAAAGTTACCAATATCAAAGCATCCAGCAACTGTATATCTGGCTTCAGCATTTTACATTGCCTCCTTATGTGGTGTAACTTGTCTAATTACTTCTGTATTGTAAATCCAGAAATAAAAACTAGTTGACAGCATGAATTCTTTTTACTTATCGTTTTAATGCAGTGTCTCTAGCATGCCCTGACGGGACCTGTTTCGCCCAAAAGTCTTTCTCGAGGGTTCGTGGAGGAGCTCAAATGCGGCGTCCTTCCTCGCTTAGGGCTAGAGCTGAACTGCACCCCACTTCTCAGGGTTCAATAGAAGGATGGCTGAAGGGCCTTCTCTGTCATTTAAATCAACACTAAAGGTGTATTTCCAAATTATATTGGATAATAATGTCCCAATTAGGTCCTTATTTAATGTAGCTTTTTACTGACTTTTGTTTTCTAATTGAATATTTCTTCAAAATAAAGTCAAAAACAACAGAAAGTCTTTTCTTTACTTATCTTTAATATGAAGTATCTCTAGCATGCCCCGACAGGACCCATTTCGCCACAAGGGCTTTTTCAAGGGTTCATTAGGAGCACTATTTAAGCGTCCTCATTCGTTTGGGGCTAGGATTAGTCTGACTATTCCTAACTTTCTGACAACCTTATACTGATACAGTATGGGAACTTCAACAGAGATTTCAATGGGTAGAATTGGGGAAAATAACTTCCACAGTGCTTTAGGCTGTACATTCAAAACCAGAATTGGCCATGTCTCCCATCTAGAACTAGGAAATTTGGTATATTTGGATTATACTTGTGGAGGGGCATTTTTGATAGGACATCTGAAGACGTCTATCTTTTTTTTTTTTTTTTTTTTTAATGATCTTTCTAGATGTTTTGGTCCTTAGTACCTTTATCTTTTTTGGTCATTCTCTAATATAAAGATGTCCATATGAAAATCGCACAAAAGCCAGTTTTT
Organism: Geotrypetes seraphini; assembly: GCF_902459505.1. Taxonomy (NCBI): domain Eukaryota; kingdom Metazoa; phylum Chordata; class Amphibia; order Gymnophiona; family Dermophiidae; genus Geotrypetes; species Geotrypetes seraphini. The sequence continues at coordinate 172,124,891 of NC_047088.1, read as the reverse complement.
TGGACATGCTAGCAGCCAGATGTCTTAGCAAACTGTTCACAGAGAGCTGAGCATAGCAGAGGGGCACTCTGTGACTGTAGTGATTGTCACATTTCAAAGTCTCAATCACACATCACTATAACCTGCTTATATTGTACTAGTCTTTAAGCCCGTTAGATTAACGGGTGCTAGAACATATGTGTGTGTGTCTGTCTTTTTTTCTCTCTCTCTCCTTAGCCGCTTTCTTTCTTTCTGCCTTTCTTTTTCCTTGGCTGTCCATCACCACCCCTTGCCTGCTCCCCCTGTCCATTTTCCCTTCCTTTTACCTCCACTGTGTCCACCACCACCCCTTCACTGCTCTCCTTATGCAGCAGCAGCCCTTCTCCCTTTGTTTTACCTCCCCCCCTGTCCAGCAGCACCTCTTTCCTTCTCCCCCTGTCCAACATTAGTCCTCCGTTATTTTTTCTTCACCTCCCCTGTCCATCAGCATCTCTTTCCTTCTCCCCCTGTCCAGCAGTAGGCATCCCTTCCTTTTTTATCCTCCCTCCTCCTTCTTATCCCTATGATACTCTTACCTTGCTCTGCCCCTGATCAGAGGTTCCCGACAGCTGCCCAGTTGCACCCATTGGAAAAGTTCCCACTGCCGCATCCCGCACCCCTCCTGACGCGGCTCCCGCTGTCCTTTCTGTCTGTCTCTGTCCCTGGCCCCCTTTGCCTGTCTGTCTTTCTGTGTATCTCCCTGACCCTGTGTCTTTCTTCTTTCCTTTCTGTCTCCCTTCCTCCCTCTGTCTGTCTGTCCAAAGCAGCATTCCATCCCCCTCCCCCCACACCAGTTCCCTGTGCACCTGCCCCTGTGTCTTTCTTATTTTCTTTGTGTTTCCCTTCCTCTCTCTGTCTGTCCAAAGCAGCATTCCATCCCCCTCCATTTCCCTCCCCCCACACCAGTTCCCTGAGCACCTGCCCCTGTGTATTTCTTATTTTCTTTGTGTTTCCCTTCCTCTCTCTGTCTGTCTGTCCGTCCAAAGCAGCATTCCCTTCCCCTCCATTTCCCTCCCCCCCCACCAGTTCCCTGTGCAGCAGCATTAGCGTTTCCTCTACCCGCCCCTGTCCCTTCCCCTTCCCCTTCCCGCGGGCCGGACTACAAAGGTGTTGATTCCAGCAGCGCTTTTATCAGTCTCCACACGCTGCTTCGGGCCCTTCTGCCCTGATTTACTCTGGCACGTCCCTGATGACATCATCAGAGACGCGGCAGAGCAAATCAGGGCAGTAGAAGGGCCCGAAGCAGCGTGTGGAGACTGATGTACACGCTGCTTGAATCGCCATTCGGACCCGAGGGAAGAGAAGGGGGTGGGCGGCAAAGGAGAAACGGAGATCGGCGACAGGAGAAACGGATAACGTCGTCTGGCTGCGGTCCGGCTTGTGGAGGCGATCGGGTGGTGACGTATTCGCGCGCATGCGCACTCCTTCGGCCACAGACCTACAGCGCACGGAACACGAAAATAGGACTGCGCATGCGCGAGTTAGCCTTTTATTATATAGGATGGTGAGCCTTCAAACTCCACTTAAAACTTACTGTACCCACCTGCACACCACCACAATAGTCTTTATGACTGCAGGTGTCATCTTTACAGTACAGCAGGATTTGGGTGGGTTATAGTGACATGTGTACCTGGGACTTTTAAATGTGGCATTCACTGCAGTAACCCCTAGGAGTGCCCCTTTGCTTTTCTTTGCTGAGCTCAGTTGTCTATGTCTGAAGCTGTAAGAGGGGGCGCTGAAAAGTTCTCAGCCCAACCAAGAAGAGAATGGTTTTTAATCATGATCTGAAACAATATCAAAACATTTCTGTAAATTGGCACTTAATGAAATAAGATAACTCTCTTGTCAGCTACAGTGACAAAGTAATGCTCAGAATTTAGGAATTTGGTTGCTTGGACTGAGAACTTTTCAGTACCCCGTCATAATACAGGCAAGAGTGTACTGTTTTTTCGCATCTTTAGGTGGTGTTAGGGAGTCAGTGACCACTGGGGGAGTAAGGCGGGAGGGGGGGGGTGTCATGCCTTAATTCCTCCAGTGGTCATCTGGTCATTTTGGACACCTTTTTAGCATTTAGATGCTTTTAAAACAGGTCTAGTTTCAAACATTAAAAAAAAAAAAATAAAAGCCCTGGATGTTTTGTTAAAGGTTTGATTATACCTGCCGAGCATCCAAGTCCTAAGCCCACCCTAAGCCTGCCCAAAGCGCCTCTAACACACCCCTTTAAGATTTAGATTAGAGAATGACACGGTGACAAAATTCATCACCGTTCCCATCCCCGCGGATAACCACGGGAAACCATCTTCATATCATTCTTTAAGGAGAGAGGGAAGAATCGGAGTATGAATGGCCACAACCACTGACTCGCAAGCTTTGCTTTGAAGAATGCTGGTGTAGAAGGACCGAGGTTGAAATAGACACTAGAAAATGACATGGGATTATTTCCCGCAGTTATCCACGGGGACGGGAACGGTGATGAATTTTGTCACCGTGTCATTCTCTAATTTAGATGCACTGGAGAAAGTGTTTTGAGACTGCCTAGTTGGATGCTTTGACTAGTAAGACGTCCAAATGCTGGTTTGTCTGATTTTTGGACGTCTATCTTTTTTGAAAATGAGCCCCATAGTCTATCTCGTATGGAAACCAAATTTTGCCTTATGCACAGAAATCCTTGGGACTTATAGTGGTTGTTTTATAATTTACTTGAGGCAGGGGTCCCCAAAGTCCCTCCTTAAGGGCCGAATCCAGTCGGGTTTTCAGGATTTCCCCAATGAATATGCATTGATAGCAGTGCATGCACATAGATCTCATGCATATTCATTGGGGAAATCCTGAAAATCCGATTGGATTCGACCCTCAAGGAGGGACTTTGGAGACCCCTGACTTAAGGGGTAGGAGGATAATTATGACATATAGAATTGTTACTTTGGCTTGCCTCCAAGCATGCCTGGTTTGCCTCTGTTTCCACTCCAGATATTTCTGTCTAGAGATACTACTCCCCTGTGGTCCAAAATGGCCACTAAGACCTCTAGCAGTAATTGCTAGGGTCTGTCTTGCATTCATGGGTATTTACCTATATATGGAAGATGACCCTAACATTAATACTGTATTATTTACTGTAGAGGTCTTGGACAATTGAACCAGTGGAACATTGCATCAGGAGTGAGTGTGCATTGCTTTCTCCCCAGTAGAATCCAATTGCCCCCAAGTAAAATTGTGGGCGTAGGGGAATGGGGGTGCGGGCCTGATGGGGGAGAAATTTGAGAACATTTTTACCTCAGGGAAGGGGTTGGCTCAGGGGACAGGGCACTATATGATGGGAGTTTGCCAGAACAAAGGGGGCATTACCATAGACAACTGCTTTGGAGAGAAGATTCTTGAGGTTCTGCAGTCAGTGAGGGGATTCATAAGAGGGTGGTTGCAGTCAGAGGAGTTGTTGCTGTCAGAGGGACTCAACAGAGCAGAACTTGATATTGGGACTTGTTGGCATGGTGGGGGGGGGGGGGGAGGGAGAGGGCACCACAGATTAGGGCCTTTTCAGAAGGACCAACAATTTTGAAAGCTGTTCCATGTCTGTGTGTGTAAGGAGGGAGAGATTTCTATGGTTGTTTTCACCATATGCAGTTTTTTGAAATCACTACTACTTCAGGACATGGAGGAGCTTTGATGCATAGTCCTGCATCTTCCTTACAAAGCCTCTACATTTGGCTTGACTGTGCTATTATAAATGGAATACTGAAGCTACTGATAGCATGACGGTATCTGAAGATTGTAGCAGGGCTGGTATAAACTTTGCTGAGGTCTTGGCCAAGGAAGGTACATTATTTAGCAGTTCATGTGATAAAAAACACCTTAATTTAATGTCACATTTTAACACATAAACAACATTAAGCCGAGTGCTTTATTCTATTATATATCATAAACATTTTTAACCTGTGGCTCATTTCTAAATAATAAATCAATTCCATAATAATGTCTGAACAGAAAAGAATATGAAAAGTGAAGGACGTGAGCAGATGGTACATCAATCTTTCATATTTTACATTTTTTATGCAGAGTGTGGGTTGCTTTTTCTTGCCTTGGATATTGTTTCAAAGAATGGCACATTTTCATATCTTTTATACATCAATGTGACATTTGCAGTTGTCATAAACTAAGAGCTCATTTAATGATGCTAATGCTTCCTTAATGCACAAAGAAAATCACCTTCTTTATAAAAGCAAACAGCTTAAACATCCCAAAGAGACCATTGAAATCTGTGACATTTGCAATTACTGGTGGCTGGATGGCTCAATGATACACAGGTAAAGGATATCTTAAAAGCATTATGGATATTCATAAATCAGAGAATCAAATATCAAGGCTATATTCTCATATAACTGGAAACAAATATGTATTGTGCATAAATTTGTATACACTATAAACATCTGATGTGGTAGTGTAAGAACCTTACATGGGTAACTCTTCATCAGTGTGTTGCATTATTGTACACTTCTCCCTCTGTATTCGAGGTTTTAATACTCGTGATTTTGATTATTCGTGGTTTTTAGCTAACCAGACCCTGGCCCAACTTTTCTGCCTTTCTCCCTTGCGCTGTCCCAAAAAGCTGATGAATAGATATGGCAAGTGAGCAGTTTCTCCTCTGAATTAGGCTCTTCTTTCTCACCTCGCTGCCATTGACAGGCAACCACGGTGGTCCCCTGCCCTTGCTTTCTGATTCTTCATTTGGCTCCCATGACTACCGGGAAAAAGAGGAGCGAAGGCTGCCCTCTTTCGCACATGCGCTACTTCCGGTTCCATGTTTCTCAAATCGATCGGCTGTTCCCACTTTTAAAACTCCATGCCTCAATCTGGTGCTCCAATAGTTTCTTTAAGGTTGTTTTCCAAGCCTCATTCTAGCGCTGTAATGGCTTCCCTCATACTCTCAATGCGTTCCAAGCTTTTGTCTCAACCCTATAGCTCCTATTTCTATTCTCTTGTCTTTCTTCCCCTCTTCCTAGTTATTCACAGTTTTTCCATATTCGCGGGTCTGTTCATCCCCAATCATCGCGAATACGGAGGGAGAAGTGTACTCAAATTACTGTGAGCATGATATTTCAAAGCACCTATGCCCATGGAGGGGCATAATCAAAAGAAATGTCTAAGTCCATTTTGGACCTAAGTCACTAGTCGTCCAAAGTCGGCAGTATCTAAAGTCCATTCTCAAAAAATACGTCCAAAATAAATTTTTTTTCGAGAATCGTCTAACTGTACTTCCAGCTGTTTTGATCGTCCAGACTAGAGAGTTGCGCGGGGACAGAAATCCCACCCGTCCCCACCCGTCCCCGTGAGGTATCCCACCCGTCCCCACCCGTCCCCGTGAGGAATCCCTCCGTCCCCACCCGTCCCCGCGAGGAACCCCCTCCGTCCCCACCCGTCCCCGCGAGGAATCCCCTCTGTCCCCGCCCATCCCTATAAACTTCAGAAATAGTAATTTCAGTAATTATGCTACTGAATTAAAGGCTGTGGTAGAAACCCATTTACAAATAAGCAAAAAGACTTTATTAATTTGGAAATATTAATTGGGAAGAATACATACTTTGTAAACGGCTTTCTACCAGAGCCTCTAATGTTTATAAATTTTTATCAACACAACTAATATACTATCCTGAAGCAAAAAAAAAAAAAAAAGAAATAGAATTCTTTCCTACCTTTGTTGCCTGGTTTCTGCTTTCCTCATGTTCTCATTCAATTCCTTCCATCAACTGTCTCTCTTCCCTCTGCGTCTTCCATTTGCTCTGTTACTGTGCCTCTCCCTTTCTCCCCCCTTCCAAATTGGTCTGGCACCCATCTTCTTCCCTCCGCTCCCACCATAGTCTGGCATCTCTGTCTTCTTCCCTGCCAGCGTCTTCTCCTCACTCTCTCTTCCCCATTTACTTTCAGCCTCCTTCTCTCCTCTCATCTTCCCCATGTCCTGTCAGCGTCCTTCTCCCCCCTCTGTCTTCCACATGTGCTTTCAGTGTCCTTCTCCTCTCTCTGTCTTCCCCATGTCCTTTCAGCGTCCTTCTCCACCCCCATCTTCTCCATGTCCTTTCAGCGTCCTTCTCCACCCCTTTGTTTTCCCCAGTGCTTTCAGGGTCCTTCTCCCAACTCAGTTTTACCCATTTCCCTTAAGCGTCTTTTCCTCTCCACTCCACCTTTCCTCCCTTTCTCTCTCCCTGCCCCCTTACCTTCGTGGCGCTTCCCCGCCTGACCGACAACAGACCAGGCCCGGTCCGACAAACCTCCCTGCCCTTAACCGTGAATCTAAATTACCTTCTTACAGCTGCTGTAAGAAGGTAATTTAGATTCACGGCTACAGGGCAGGGAGGTTTGTCGGACCGAGGCTGTTGTCGATCGGTCGGTCGGGGAAGCACCACAAAGTAAGGGGACCTGGCCGGCTGTGCTGCACCCGGGGCGGACCGCCCCCCTCCCTTGGTAGTCACTCGAGCCGCGAGGCTACTCTCCTTCTCCTTACTTGCCCTGCCTGCAGCACAGAGAGCCGAACGGAAGTCTTCCCGACGTCAGCGCTGACGTCGGAGGGAGGGAGGGCTTTGTTTAAAGTCTTTGTTTAGGTCACCAGCAGCGGTTTCTACACGCTGTCAACAACTGACCCTGAAGCCTTCCCTCTGACACATTTTGTCAGCCGCGACAGCATGTAGGAAACGCTGTCGGTGGCCTGAAGAAAAGGAAAGCAGGCTGGGTGGGGGTAGGAGGGGGCAGAAAAGAAGGGAGAAAAAATCTGATGCATGGTCTGAGGACATGGGAAGGGAGGGGAGAAAGAGAGACGGCTTCCAGGTCAGCTGCCGGCAGCATGTAGGACTCGCTGCCAGTGGCCTTTAGCTGCTGGGTGGATGGCCTGAACCCAAACTAGGCAGGAAAGACCCATCTAGGCCCGCCCATGGTTATGCCCCTGCTTCTGGGTTCTACTGGATGCCAAGTATTCTGATTACATGGCCTGCAAAATGTCTAAAGATTTCCCTGTTAGTCCCTGTTAGTTTTCCCAGAAAATGTCCCCAGTAACGTCAAAATATCACCACGGTAGTAACAGGACGTTCCCAACATGCTGCATATCTATATATAGCCCTGCAAATGGAACATTTCTTTGTGGGTAGTAAGGAGTTTGGAGTTGGAGAGAGGAAAGTTGGTGTTTAGAGAAAGGGTTAATATAAGAACAAAACAGAGAGTGAGAGAGTGTGACAGAAAAAGAGCGTGAGTGTTTAAGTTTTCTTTATTTTTGATATACAGTACTGTTTATCAGACGGGTATCTAAACGGTTAACAATAAAATAAGATTTTAAAAAATAATATCTTATTTAAGGCTAAAAGTAGGGGAGCATTTACGCACTGACGTACATGAAACGAGAGGGAAGTGAGTAAAGAGAGAGAGTAAGACAGTGTGTGAGTTTATCCGGAGCACTCTCCAGGGGTGTCAGCAAGTGGCTTCCACTATGTAAGCCATAGACATAGGCAGCCTGTGCTCCTTAGGGCCTCAGAAATGGTCAGGGGGCCCACAAAACATTTATGGTCTTCTAATATAAGGAGTCCCAATGATATCAGCTCCCACTAATTTGCCCAACCCTCCCAGCAAGCAGCCTGTCACTGTTTGTCTAAGGCCATGTATGGAGTATTGTACAGCATGCCACCAAAAAAAATATTCCAATAGGTACTCACTACTATGGAGAAGTATAGTTTAGAGATAAGCTAATATAGTAAATTGGAGAAAAGACCTCAGTTTCCTCGTTAAGAGGTCTCTATGCCTGCCGTACACAACTTAAAGCAGCATAGGAGAAAACATCCCAGGTCTGAAAAACTCCACTAAATACTACTAGTAAAGCAACTAATAAATAGAATCAAAAAAACTAGTAGTAGAAAACTTATCTCATAACATCACCATTCTCCAGGTGAGACATGAATCCGAATGGATAATATAGAAATGTCACGTTAAACTTCATCCATAAAGACCCCCGACAGGCCCTGTTTCGCTAACGCTGCATCAGGGGAAGTCTCTGGAGCTAAGGATCAAAAAAACATGTAAGTACAATCTCCATATTCGTAAAAAAGAAGGAAAAATCATTTCATTACTTACATGTGACATAAACCGTCGCTCTACAGATTCTAGATAACAGAATGGCGGCTCGGCGTTGTGGGCAGGGTTTAAATAGAAGGCAAAAACACCCAAGTAACCAATCATGAGGAAGGGGGCGGGGCGAGTTCAAAAAAAGGCGCGCCATTCAACTTTGGCATTTAACCCCGCAGGAATAACAGATTTTAATCTAAATACCCATTTCTGTTCCCGCTGCCGTAGCAATATCTTAAAATCGCCCCCTTTCATGGATGGGACCAATTGTTCAATGACCCAACATCGCTAAAGTAACCAATCATGAGGAAGGTAGACCTGGACATACACAATGTGGGCACTGCACTATATGCTCAGTATCGTTAAATTGTGAGAATTTTATTAATCCTGTAGACCAGAGAACTTATAAATTAAAAACACCTACTTCGTGTGACTCTAGAGGGGTCATTTATGCAATCCAGTGCCCTTGTCAAAAACTGTATATAGGACAAACGTCCCGATTGTTCAAGACACGAATAATCGAGCATAGATCTTGCCTGCATAATAAGAAACTGGAAGCTCCCATGGTGCAACATTGTCTGGATGCCAATCATTCCTTTATGGATATGCGATGTTGGGTCATTGAACAATTGGTCCCATCCATGAAAGGGGGCGATTTTAAGATATTGCTACGGCAGCGGGAACAGAAATGGGTATTTAGATTAAAATCTGTTATTCCTGCGGGGTTAAATGCCAAAGTTGAATGGCGCGCCTTTTTTTGAACTCGCCCCGCCCCCTTCCTCATGATTGGTTACTTGGGTGTTTTTGCCTTCTATTTAAACCCTGCCCACAACGCCGAGCCGCCATTCTGTTATCTAGAATCTGTAGAGCGACGGTTTATGTCACATGTAAGTAATGAAATGATTTTTCCTTCTTTTTTACGAATATGGAGATTGTACTTACATGTTTTTTTGATCCTTAGCTCCAGAGACTTCCCCTGATGCAGCGTTAGCGAAACAGGGCCTGTCGGGGGTCTTTATGGATGAAGTTTAACGTGACATTTCTATATTATCCATTCGGATTCATGTCTCACCTGGAGAATGGTGATGTTATGAGATAAGTTTTCTACTACTAGTTTTTTTGATTCTATTTATTAGTTGCTTTACTAGTAGTATTTAGTGGAGTTTTTCAGACCTGGGATGTTTTCTCCTATGCTGCTTTAAGTTGTGTACGGCAGGCATAGAGACCTCTTAACGAGGAAACTGAGGTCTTTTCTCCAATTTACTATATTAGCTTATCTCTAAACTATACTTCTCCATAGTAGTGAGTACCTATTGGAATATTTTTTTTGGTGGCGTGTCTCATAAATATTCCTCTTGCTATTACTTATATATTTTTTTGTCAAAGTATTGTACAGCATGTCATAAATAACATGTATGTGAAGCCAGGAAGGCCCATCACCTGACCTCAGTCTCCACCAACTTGTATCTTGGAGGAGATTCAGGATACATCGGGACCTAGAATTGCTAAGGCACTGCTACATGTGGGTGCACCGGGAGAACCCGGCCCTCATCCAGCACATAAGACAGTACCTAAGAGTTCAACATAAATACCCCTCACACAGCAACTCTACAACCTCCCTGGCTCACACTCAGCCGCAAGCCCAATTTCACGCAGTCTGAGATAGAGATGCTGATGAGAAAGGTGCAGGCACAGCATCACCGCCTGTTTTCTCTGAAAGGTGAATACCTCAGTGCCTACTCCAGGGGCAAGGAATGGACTGCCATTGCTGCTCGCTTAAATGTAGTCTACCACCACAACTGAGATGTGGAAGACTGAAATTAAAAGTGGAGGGCACTGAAGAGAGAAGTGCAGGCAAAGGCTGTGAACAGGTCTGCAGGTACAGACATGTCTGACCACACCCCACTTGATCAGGTGGTGCTATTTCATCTCCAAGACCAGAATAAATGGTGTGAGCACCCAGGACACCTCTGCTGAAGCACAGGCCTCAGGTACATTGAATGGGTTAGGAGGCTTTGCTGTGTTTGTGTCTCCTCTGTGCCACACCCCCTCCTCCATGGAGGGAAGAATGGGAAGACCGGGAGGGAAGGAATGGAGTGAAATACCCACAGGCAGCCATATGAGGGCCAGCATCCTGGAGGGAGGGGAAGAGGGCTGGTGTCCATCCTGACTGCTTGCATAGCAGGTACTTGTGGGTGCAGCACAGAGTGGGAGTGTCTGGCAGCTGCTGTGGGCTATGACAGAGCCAATTGGGGAGAACTTGTACTCGCTAGCAGCGATAACTGCTCTGACGCTCATAGAATTCCTATGAGCCGCTGCTGTCGGCGCTAAAACCCACGCTACGCATTAGTAAAGGAGGGGGTATATTAGCTAACTGGGAAAAAACCCACTAATTTGAATTATAATCTTTGGTGGAATACAGTATGCATAATTGTAAAATATGAAAGGGTAATCACGGAAAAGAATGGTTTCATTCACAAATATGAAACAAGTTATTGTGCTTCTTTACAAGCTTCATGATATAATAGAGTAACGGTACCATTTAGATACAATTGGCCATAGCCTCTGTAACTGGTTTTTAAGTACACTAAGGCCCTCTTTTATTAAGGTGCGCTAAGCATTTTAGCGCACATTTAGTGCGTGGTAAAACAACGTACGTGCTAAACGCTAACGCGTCCATAGGATAACATGCACACATTAGCGTTTAGTGCATGGTTAGTGTGCGCTAATATTTAGCACGCTAAAAACCATAGTGCACCTTAGTAAAAGAGGGGGTTAATTGGATTGTCATCAGCTTTGTTCTGTTTATTGTTCTTTATAGATTTGACTTTGTAGTTGTTGTTCCTGGTTGGAACTATACTTTTTGATAAAGAATTAAAAAAAATTGTAGGTGAAAGCAGCTGAAAAATGAAAAAATAGTGGAGAAAATAGGCCCCAGCCTGTTCATCATTTTTTAGGAGAAAATCCCTTGGCATCAATGACCTTTGTACCTTCTCATCTAAACAAGGGACCTATGATGTTTTTCTTGACAAGAATAGTTAAAAGTCATCAAGCATGTCTTTGCTTTCGAGGCCAACCTTTCTTGACCTTTTTGGCTAGACCAACTCCTGTTACATTAACCTTTGACTCTAAGTCTCCTTAATGGCGATATTCATGAACATATATAATTTCCCTCCCACTATGCTGGTTCAGATCGTCCTTACTACTGAGACTGCAGCATTAATTTATCATGAAAAGCAGCCAGGACCACCCTCTAATAGTGCAGTGACTGGAGAAGAAGGTTAACCATTTTACAAGCACTTCATGAGTTTCACTAGTGCAATGTGATTTGGAATTGCAATAGAACTGTGGTTACATCAGTTCTGAGATGGACATAAATTTGATTCTTAGTCCATCCTTTGATAGGAAACAGAGAACACTAATTAGTCTTACTTAATCTGTTAAGCTAGCAACTAGTCAATTGTCATGTCTGTCTTTAAATAACTGAGCAGAGTCCGTGGATTAACACTCTCATGCACTTTATCCACCAATCGGAAATCCACCTTACATATTAAAAGGGTGATTTCCAAACTGCCATATGACTGCAATTTTAGTGATCAAGTTTTAATTGTAGTCTTTGCACCAATTTTGATACGGAAAGTTGCATGTAATTTTAAGTTTGAAAATTGCCAAGGGGGGAAAATTATTCTCAGAAACTTGTATCTGTTTCTTTTATAGATAATTTTTCTAATACAACAGATATAGTTTAAAAAAATCTAAAGCAACATATGTATTAGAAATCCATGCCTTAACTCTGACCCTGGAGATGTAAATGGCCATCTTCAGATGTATGTAGTGTCTGAAAATGACCCTCAAAAATAGTTCTCTGCCTGCAGTTTTTTGAAAAAGGTGAAACTTTTGAGAAATTGCACCATCAAGCTTCAAGCAAGTAATTTACAAACAGCCAGCATCACGTATTTCTGTTTTTACAATGTGTAGATTGCTGCAGAAAAGCTTCCTGTTCTGCCATTTAATCACCTAAACAGCCAATCAAAATTCTGAACAATAACAAGTCGTGACAAGAATCACTTCTATTTGAACGTAAAATAATATGCTTTATTAGATACAAGGATCAATGATTTGCCTGGGTAAATATGCATTTGTTCTAATATTGGATGCCAACCAAGTATGTCCCTAATGGCCACAATCATCATTCTTATCTGGACTATAATCAGTGTTATATGCAACCTTATCACGCACACATCTTTGCAAACATATACTGTGTAAACAAACTTAGGGTCACGAGGATGTGCAGTATTTTCAGGTTACCTAGTAAAACAGCTTCACTACCCAAATCCCCTCCCCGCAAAGTAATGAAGCAATGAATACTTTTACCAGAAAATAAAACAAAAAATATTCTTGGACATAAAGGTGGAACAAAGGAAAGGGAAGGAAAAATGATTTTTTTTTTCTTCTGGTAGCTGAATGGCGTGGAGGGGCATAATAATAATAATAATAAAAGTCTAAGTCCCCTTTTGGCCTAGGCCCTAGCCCTAGGCCTAGGCCCTAAACGCAGAAAGCTGAAGTAGGAAAAATGTCCATTCTAAAAAAAAAAAAACGTTCAAAAGGAGGGTTTTTTTCTGATAATGGCCTGCCTCTACGTTCAGCTGTTTAAACGCCCAGACCACCACAACTTCTACACTTACCACATATAATCAATGAAAAAAAGCCTAAGTCCCAAATGCCCAACACAGGAGCTTTTAGGCGAAGGAGGAGCCAGTCCTTCACCTAAAAGCTGGATTCTAATTTTTGATCGTCCAAGAACCCATTTAGGCCACTTTTTAGACTTTTTTTTTTTTTTGTTATTATGAGCTCCTTATTATCTAAGAAGCCCTTTTACTAAGCTGTGTTAAGTGCTAATTTACCTCCCCCTTTTATGAAGCTGCCCTAGAGGTTTTTAGTGTGGGCCAGTGAGGTAAGTGCTCTGACGCTCTTAGGAATTCTACGAGCTTTGGATCATTTACTGCACCGGCTCATACTAAAAACCTCTAGCGCCACTTGATAAAAGAGGGGAGGTAAATTAGTACTTAACACAGCTTAGTAAAAGGGGTTCTTAGATAATAAGGGGCTCATAATAATAATTAAAAAAACACTACCTAAAACTAAGTGGTTTACAAATAACCATACGTAATATAAACCAACCATGCATAATAAATATAATGAGGGCTTAACAATGGAAACATGGTCTAATGCTGGATGCACTAAAACAGTGGTCTCAAACCCATGGCCCAGGGGTCACATGCGGCCCGCCAGGTACTATTTTGAGGCCCTCGGTATGTTTATCATAATCACAAAAGTAAAATAAAACAGTTTCTTGATCATATGTCTCTTTAACTATAAATTACAATATTATTATTAAGACAGACACAAGGAAAGATTTATAAACTATAAAGAGTTTTACCTCATGCAAAATTGTCATTTATTTAATAAGACATTAACTATTTATTCTGAGGCCCTCTAAGTACCTACAAATCCAAAATGTGGCCCTGCAAAGGGTTTGAGTTTGAGACCACATACTTTATTTAATTTAAGCATTTATATAACACTTAAAGCCTCACGTGGTTTACATTCAGGTGCTAAAGCATTTTTCCCTATCTGTCCCAGTGGGCTCACACTCTATCTAATGTACCTGGGGCAGTGGGGGATTAAGTGACTTGCCCAGGATCACAATGAGCAGTGGGGGGTTTGAACTCACAACCTCAGAGTGCTGAGACTGTAGCTCTAATCACTATGCCACACACTCCCCACTGCATTTGTTTTTGCCATCTGCTTTTGCTAAGTGTGTAGTATTTATTTTTGGCCCTTTTTTGGGAGGAAGTATGTCATAGGTGGAGAATGGTCATGGACGCTCTAATCTCCTATTGCACTAACATTTCCGCTGCACTAACGGGTTAGTGCATCCATAACGGGGGAGCCCTTAGTGTAGGGATGGGCATCCTCGGTCCTCGAGGGCCGCATCCCAGTTAGGTTTTCAGGATTTTCTTAATGAATATGCATGAGATCTATTTGCATACAATGGAGGCAGTGCATGCACATATTCATTGGGGAAATCGGTGTCAGGTCAAAAGCGCGCCAGGACAAAGGCGCGAGCAGACAATTGAGCGCAGCGCGGAGGCGCGCGCTGAAGAAAATTACTGTTTTTAGGGCTCCGACGGGGGGCGTGGGGGGGAACCCCTCCACTTTACTTAATACAGATCGTGCCGTGTTGTGGGGGCATTGGGGGGGTTTAGGGGTTGTAACCCCCCACATTTTACTGAAAACCACCTTTTCCCTGTTTTTAGGGAAAAAGTTAAGTTTACAGTAAAATGTGGGGGGTTACAACCCCCCAAACCCCCCACAACGCCGGCGCGATTTGTATTAAGTAAACTGGGGGTGCTCCCCAACAAAAACCCCCGTCGGAGCCCCGAAAAACAGTAATTTTCTTCGGCGCGTGCCTCCGTCTTGCGCTCAGTTGTCGGCGCGCGCCTTTGTCTTCCACGTTGTTGTCTATGAATCGGGGAAATCCTGGCAACCCAGCTGGGTTGCATCCCTCGAAGAGCTAGGTTGCCCACCCCTGTTTTAGGGCCTCATAAAGTGCTCCCACAGCATTTTTTTTTAATGGCTACACACTACTGCTAACATTAGTAATATGACCAAAAAGGTATAATTTATAGCCACAGTAGAAATGGACTTATTATGCAGGAAAGACCTGTATAAGGATGCACTAAGACTATTTCTTAGTGCCATTTAATAAAAATGTACCTAAACTTGTACCTGAGGCAGTGGAGGATTACGTGACTTAAAGTGACAAGTATACCTCTGCTCTCTTTAAAGACTAATGAGTCGCGTTTTAGAGATGAACCCAAGGATTCATATACAGTATTTCCTTTGTTACTGCCTTCTTGCTTCAAGGACTGATTGTGGGAAACATGCCACTCTGATCATAAAATAAAAAGAAAATATAATAAAGCAGTAATTGGTTAATGATGAGAGAACTAAGAAAGTTAGTGTCACTCTTTGGACTCTTGGTGAAAGGGCTGCACTGTGCCATGCCAGCATTATAAATTCCCATTTTTATGTCACTGTATGCCAATATCACGTAAGCAGCATAATAAATTATGCATGTTATTAAAGGTTACCTTTGGTTAATGTAATAATAGTAAATTATCAATGAGGCACTACCTGAAACAAAGGTGAGAGCAGTGCACGGTAAGTTTATGGCAGGGAAGGTACAGTACCCTTCCTTTTCTAAGGCTATTTCAGGGATCCTCTCATTCTGCGTAGTATCAGTGGCGTAGTACAGTGGAAGTAGACCGCCCCGGGGGCCATCTTCATGGGGGCGCCAGCACCTCTCCTCCTCTCCGCCCCCTGTACGTGTTAACTCTTCATCAGTGCAAGCCGCATCTTCAACCTGCTGCTTGTGTCAGCCTCGGCTGTCGCTCTGAAATCAACTCCTGGTCGCGGAACCAGGATGTAATGTCATAGGGAGAACCGAGGTTGGCGCAGGCAGCAGGTTGGAGACACTGCTCACACCAGTGATATTACTCGAGAGGGTTCAGAGGAGAGCGATAAAGGGGATGGAAAACCTTTCATACGCTGAGAGATTGGAGAAACTAGGTCTCTTTTCCCTGGTGAAGAGGAGACTTAGAGGGGATATGATAGAGACTTACAAGATCATGAAGGGCATAGAGAGAGGAGAGAGGGACAGATTCTTCAAACTTTCAAAACATAAAAGAACAAGAGGGCATTCGGAAAAGTTGAAAGGGGACAGATTCAAAACTAATGCTAGGAAGTTCTTCTTTACCCAACGTGTGGTGGACACCTGGAATGCGCTTCCAGAGGAAGTAATAGGACAGAGTACGGTACTGGGGTTCAAGAAAGGAATGGACAGTTTCCTGCTGGAAAAGGGGATAGAGGGGTATGGATAGAGGATTACTGCACAGGTCCTGGAACTGTTGGGCCGCTGCGTGAGCGGACTGCTGGGCACGATGGACCTCAGGTCTGACCCAGCAGAGGCATTGCTTATGTTCTTATGTTTTTCTTATGTTCTTAATGAGGTGGGGGGAGGGGGGGAAGGAAGACGCTCACACAGAGAAGAGAACGGGGGGAGAGGGCACCACCCTGGGCTCCTCCTACCCCCACTATGCCACTGCATGATATACAGGATATTTGGATCAGGCATCAGAGGAGCTGGAGTCAACATGTTTCACTGGCTATCATTGGTATAAATTGACTTCAGTAACATAATAGGGATGAACATTCATTTGCAATGTTATGGGAAATGTCAATTTGTAATTTATTGTTTGCCAATAATAATGTACAATGTTTTGAGAGCGCACTCTTATATGCAAAGACGGTACCCAATGTGTGCGTAAGCCCAAATTCTGTAAGGTGCACATGCAAATTGGCGCACAAAGCTGATTTGCATGCACAACTCAATTATTTAACAAGCCAATCGGCGCCAATAAGCAACACTAATTGTCACTAATTAAAAGTTACCGCACACAAATATATAAGCACGTTCTATAAATTAGTGCACGTCACTTCTAGTGCGTGAATCTCAAAAGGGGAAGAGCATCAGCAGATTATAGGTGTTCCTAAAAGTTAGCTGTATCTGATCCACGCATAACTTAGGCGCAGGTATTTAGACCTGGTTTTCATTGGCCTAAATAGGTGCCCCTCAATGTTAATGACATGTATGGCTCTATATATGGTGCATGATTCTATATATGGTGCATGCCTTTTATAGCATTGCACTAAGTGCCATTCTGATCAGCTCTGATGTTTTTTTGCGCCCTATTTAAAATGTGGGTCATAGCGCTCACTCTTTCAGCGAAAGTGTACCTTCTTTGCGTATCGTGAGCTCTCTTTCTAAAGAGTGTGCTGTCAAGAACTTTGGCTCCTGTGATAAAAAAAAAAAAAAGTCCCGCTGAAAACAAAGAAAACAAATATTCCTGGAAACAAGACAGGAAACAAACAAAAAAAAAGCACAAAATGACGTCGTCTTTGCTGCCCATCTCTATGAAGCTATAAAATGAAATCTCTAGTCCAATTCTGTCTTCAGTAATAGATTTCAACACATGAATACATTCTGAATGTATACTACACGGGTGGAAGGATTTGAGTCTGAGGCTTATAGTGGATAACACAAACTTTGTGGGGCACAGAGGTTATATGAGTAGTTGTCGGAGTCTGGGGGTGAAGTTAATCAAGCCTAAAACACTGAAAACAGCAGCCCAAGTTTAGATTTGGTATAAATTCCTTCTACAGAGTTTTGTATGTTATGTCAAAATAATCACTGTGAGTAAAAGCTAATCTTTCTCTTTTACCTTCCCTGCTTGATTTAAAAAATATAAAATAAAACTCCAGATTTCAAGATTATAGCTTTGGATAAAGCAAGTTTCTGCTCTCCTGGAAAGGTTGTTTGAAAGTTTGCTTTCGGTTGGCTTAGTTTCACACATTATCTCTGACTGCTAGAGGGCAGCAGAAGGAAAACTTTGCAGACTGCTGCAACTCCTAAAACCAAGACTCCCAGAGGTCCAACAGTGTTTGAGCATTTTGCCACTATTTGAGGGATCAATCGATCAATGGGAACCCAAATTATCAGGGTGACCAAAATAATTTACCACAATGAAAAAAGTCACTCCTTTATAAGATATTCAAAGATTTTCATGAAAATGCTTTTATGTTTTACTCAAAAAACCCAAAAATAATGAATTTGTTTGTAAGTTTGTTGGTCCAACCCATTATTTTTAAATAGTATGTCTAAATGTATGTTTATTTTTATTCTATTGTAACTCGCTTAGTAAATTTGAATAAGGAATTTATCAAATCAAAATAAAACTTGAAACTTGATATGCTCAGAGACTTGAAGGCAAAAACAAGGGGTGAACCCCAAGAATATCGCCTCATCACCCAGTCATTGCATATGTTTAAAAAGTGTTGAAACACATTTTCTTTGCTGCATCGCACAGTCCACTCATTTCTAATAATTCATATGCACGAAAAACAAAAGCTGCTGCTTTTGAATTGCTTCTAAATCTAGAGACTGAGCCACCTTTAAAGTTAATTAAAAGTTTTCCAGCCACGATCAGCTCAGCAGCCCCTTTTTCTGCACTTAGACCTGTTTTGACTTCGTCTAAGTCAAAAACGTATAAGTGCTGACTAGGCAACCTGCCTAAGGTTTTGGTTATACCTGCTGCACGCCTAGGTGTAGGTCGGCCCACTTCCCGCCCACCGCCCGCTCTTTCCCCTCCTCTAAACACGCCTCTTTTCTCTCTGTGCATTTAGCGGCAGGGGAAAGGCCTAAGCTGGTTTTAGATACGTCTAAAACCAGCTTTGATTATGGGTACTTGGACGATCAGGCTTTTTGATCGTCCAAGTAGCCATTTAGGACACTTTTTAGACTTTTTTTTTTTATTATGAACCCCATAGTGTCTAACTCTACTAGCGTGTAACTCAAAGGCAAGCATGGCCATGGGAGTGTCAGGAGCATTCCAAAAGGTTGCAAACACAATTATAGAATATGACCTAAGTGCCCCTAATTTGGTGCCAGCATTTACATCAGGCTTGAGCAGGCATAAGTCTAGCGCTTAAACTCAGGCATGAGAATCGGTACTAACGGGTGACTTAAAGCCTGCTGTTCCAAATATAGTGTGGCAATATTTAAGTCACTCCTGGCTGATGCCCCCTGGGCCCCAGCAGATGCCCTTTGGATTCCCACGGATAACCCCCTGGGCCATCATTGATCTGAGAGGTAGCCAGGGGAGAGGGATTGGGTTGGAGTGGAGGGGAAGTAACTCAAGCTGTAAGCCAGGAGCTTTGGGTCATAGCATTACGTGGCCCAATACTTCTGAGCCACATAAATAATGCTACATTACTGGGATACCTCAGGTTATTGGCCTCAAGGTACGGTAAAGAGCAAACCTTTACCACACCTTGATGAATCCCTCTATGTGCAATTCTATAAAGGATATGTGTCTTTTACAGCATCAAGCTTAGTGCTGATATTTTCCCAGCACCAAATTTCAAATATATAGAATGTATAGAATTCACTCCTATATGTGTGCTAGAACGCTTAAGTAGGCAATCGATTGCTTGTATGTTAAGTCATAGGTATGTGTAGAGTTACCAGAGGTCCGGGAAAACCGGACATGTCTTTTGTTTGTAGAGGACTGTACGGGTGCCCAGAGGGATTTCCAAAACCTGGTAGTTTTACCTGGATTTTGGAAGTCCCTGACTTCAGGGCCGCATCAACGTCGATGTAATAATGTCATATGCATGCTTGCATTTGCATGATGTCATCACGTTAATGTCCGTGTATGCGCAGACGCCCTCCAGATGTGGTCCAGAACTCAGTAAGGTTTGAGTGGGGATGGGACTAGGGGAGGAACAGGGCGGAGCTGGAGGTGGAATGGGGCAGGGTTGGGTGCGTAACAGGGCGGGGCCAGATATCCTCTTTTTTAATAGAGGAAATCTGGCAACCCTAGGTATGTGTACACACAAGCCCTTTACATGCACTTGACATTTCTAGGTGCCCATAGAAATTGAGGGGCCCTTTTTTGAAACAGAGGTAAAAAGTGGCCTTAGCACGCCCTTTGTGTAAGCCATTCCCACACACTAAGGCCATTTTTACTGCTGTGGTACAATGGCCAGTTTTCAGATTTTTTCCATTAAAGGCCACAAGCTAATGTTGCAGGAACCAGTATGGGAAGCCACAAATTATTAACTTGAAACAAAACGAGCCTCAGAACTACCAAGCTGAGAACATAGTCCAGCTTGACCAATGTGCCATAAAAAGGCTCCAAAGTGCTCAAATCATTGGCTCCTCTAACTGGAGGGAAAAGCACAGTGAAAAAAAAAAAAAACCAAACAAACTCGGCAGACAAACGCTGCTAACGATTCATGTACTAAAAAATAAAATTAATTTTTCCTAATGGGGTGTATCTGGAGGATGGCTAGTGGGCCTGTTGTACACTAATCAGTTAGCACAGCTACATTGCCGTATGCTAACTGATTAGCATATGATTAGCACATGAGTCCCTACCGCCTACAAATTAGAATGCCCTGCGATAAGTCATTTTTACTGCAGTAAACACACATTACTGGTTACGGCAGCTTTGCAAAAGGGCCCCTGAATGCATGCTCACAGATATATACCCCCAGAAGCCTCTATTGGAATTTGTGGCTTTCATAAATATTAATGATCTAATTGTAGTTGGTAGGGGTGTGCGTGGTGACAATAGGGTTTCTAATAAACGCCAATAAAAATAACAAGTCTGGTTGCAGTTTTACAATCTTGAGCAGATTATTTTAAGATTCATGGTGTCATATTGGTTTCACAGTCATACCGGGAGACATTTTATAAAGCTTTTTTCTGTGCATATGCTGGAAAGTGTTTTATACAATTGTGTGACCACATATTGCACATGGGTATATAAATTACATGCATGAAAAGTTTGTGCCTACTTCTAAGTAACTTGCTTGTAGGCATTCCTATGGGTATAGTTTGACTGGAGCAGAGGTAGAGTAGCTGTGCCTCGTGTTTTATGAGTTCATGTACAGAACACAATTATGCCTTTTCTAAAGCAGATGAAATGTGTGTGTTGTTGGATCTGGATCTGGGAGCCTATTGTATGAAAGGATTTTGGATTTAATGCATGCCTTTTTTTTCAGTATAGTTATAATTAGGTACCATAAACAATTTCCTGCCCCTGGAGGGCTTATATTCTATAAATGGCACCAACTATTTGGTGCTGCTAAAATTCAGTACTAAATACTATTCTTTAAAGGGCACTTTGAGATAGGTTGAATCAGTGGCGTAGCAAGGGGCGGTGGTGCCTAGCATCCCCCTGTTGGGGTGGGGGGATTCACAAAAATGCATTCTCCCCACCCCTACCCCCACCCCTTTACTTCTTATAGTTTTTACTGGTTGCAAGCAGGGTGTCCTATACCTTGCTCATGCCAACTGAGTCTTCTGTCTGACATAACTTCCTAGTCTTGTGAACAGGAAATGATATCAGAGGGAGGGCTGAAGCCAGTGTGAGCAGAGGAGTAAGATCCTGCTCACTGCCAGTAACAACTACAAGAAGTATGGGGAGGTGTGGGGGAAGAATGCATTTTTAAGAGACTCCCATGCAGGTGTGGGAAGAGAGATGTCAACACCCTCACCAAGTCGATGCCTAGGGCACTCCACTCCCCGCCCCTTTACTACATCAGTGGGCTGAATGCCAAATTCAGTGCGCAATTTTGGGCACATGGACTTAAAATAGCTAAAACATGGTGTAAATCCTGGCTTGCAAATTGGGAGCAGATCACTACTGTTTTGTAGCACTGCACACGTCTTTTGTGAATGCTCCTGACCCAACTATACCCTTCCCATGGCCACTACCATGGTCATCGGAATGGGGGAGGCTACAGGGGCCATGGCCTCCCCAAAGATTGGCAGTCACTGGTTGGTTCGCACCTACCCATCCCCCTCCCAGCGCTGTACTTTTAAATCTTCGGATAGCATCAATGACCAGGCCTTTCCTTGAACCCTTCATTCTACTTCCAAGGGTATAGGCCTGCTTGTTGATGCTGCATGGCGGCTGCCCGAATATTGAAAAGTACAGCGCCAAGAGGAGGTGGCTGGGGGAGTCAGGAGCCGGTGAGAGGCTGTGCCACAGGATTCTGCTGGCTAGAGTGGATCCTTTGGGCCCCCCCCAACAAAATGGTGTTCCACTGTCTATGGCCACAACCATTTTTGAGTCGCAGCTAATCCAGTTTAGTTGCTCACTATTACAGAATAGTGTATTGTTAGATTGGCAAACAAATCATAATTAGTGCCAATTAAGTACTCATTAGTTCACATAATTAAAACATTGGTATGTAACCTTTTTGCATGCACTAATTGTCTGATTCTACAAAAGATACCTACAGCTAGGCGCCCAGATTGGCATGCCTAGACTATCTAAGCTACTAACTTAAATTTTTAAATTAGCTTAATCAGCGCTGATAATTGAAAGTACCATTAAAAACCAATTTCTAAAAAGATTTTTTTAAAATTAATTTGCCAGTAGGTGCCTAACTGGGTAGGCGCCTACCACTTTGAGGTAGGCATTTATTTTTTGTATGGAGCATGACAAGGGTGGAGAATGGGCACGGACACATTATTCAGCTAGCCTGTTGACACTCGTATAATGCAGTAAGGGCCAGATTCTGTATAGGGCGCCTACATTAGGAGCCGCTAGGCACCCTAATCGAGGATGCCTAGTGACACCTAAATTAAGAATCCAGCTCAATTTCTTTTTTATAAAAGTGGCTTAATTGGCGTAGTAATTGACCACCCCAGTTTTTAGTCAATCAAAAAAATAAATAAATAAATAAAATAAGCAATTAAGAGTTTGGCGCTAAACTCTTGGGATGCCTAGTGATGCCTATGTGGATACACCCTCCGATGCCTAACAAGGCCTCCCTGAAAAATAGGGGAGGAGAATAGATGTGGTTAACTAAGGCATTGCTAGATGTCCATATTAGCCGTTGCTAAATTAGGCCAAGTAAAACCTGGCCTAATATACCAGCGCCTACCTCCAGGACACCTAGTGACACCTGAGCATGCCTAGATGCTGCCATGCGGGATTCTAAAAATGGCGCCTAGCGGTTGATTGATAACCACCCCAAGCGGCACCACAATATAAATGCTGCTAGGCACTGTTTATAGAATCTGACCCTAAGTGTTCCCATGTCAATGCTTTTCAGCCTCAGCACCTTGAGGTCGTGGGTTCAACCCTCGAGCTGCTCCTTGTGATCCTGGGCAAGTCACTTAATCCTCCACTGCCGCAGGTACAATAGGAAGACTGTGAGCTCGACAGGACAGATAGGGAAAATGCTTGATTACCTGATTGTAACCCATTCTGAGCTGCTTTGGAAGGGCGGGCAAATAAATAAATATTACATATGCTAATGCAAACTTTAGTATAACATCCAAAAAAACAGTGTCATATACACCCTCAATCATTTTTTTAGAACATTTTAAGGTCTTCAAAAGTGCCAGTATTAGCCAAGTGTTTTCAATGGCTAAAATAGTTTTACGGCATTGGCCTCCTCATTAGAACCATTAAATTTACTTATTAAAGTGCTTTTTAAGTGCTTTAAGTGTTAAACCCCAAAAGTTTTAATAGCAATATAAAGACTTTTAACTTATCTTTTTTTGCTTTGGTGTTCATATCGGGAAGGGACCTGTCACTCTGACATGTGTCGCCCGAAGGCTGTATCAAGAAAGTACCCCCTTTTTATTTTCATTCTGCACCATATTTTTATGGAAGCATTCCTGCAGTGGAATTAGTCCAGGGAGGCACCACCACCTATAGTTTTGCATTTTCAGAACCTTGTTTTGTCTGTAAAGGATTACCTTCGGGTAAAGCAGGCACATATCTCTGCAGCTACATTTTCCTTGCATAGTTGTTGTTTTTTCCAAAGTGAAAGTATGCAAATGTACCTTAAAGTGAGAACTGGAGAGATAATCTGATGCTGTAAAAGTATTTGTAATGTATCTATCCACCTAGTTTTGAAAATTACCCCCTATGTTGTATACTTTCATATACTAACTGAAAGCAATGACAGAAATATTGTATGCAGTATTTTCTATAAGCTCAAACTAGTTTATTATCTAGAGGACTTTCTTTGTTAGTGTTTGCTTATGCCACATCAGGACTACTGCAGTACATTTTATGTAGGGTTTTCTATGTGTCATATTCATACATTGCAAGTAGTCCAAAATGCAGCTACTCATGTTATACTTGGTTTGTCTCATTTTGACCACATTTTACCTGTTTTGGTTAGGTTACACCGACTTCCACTTATATGGCCTCCTTTTTTCAAGATCTTAACTTTAATACACAAAACACTGAGGACTCCTTTTACTAAGCTGCGTTAGCGTTTTTAGCGCTCGCTAAAGATTAGCGCACGCTAACCCCACGCTACACAAAAAATACTAACGCAAGCTCTATGGAGGCGTTAGCGTGCAGCGCATTAGCGCGTGCTAAAGATTAGCGCGCTAATCCCGCGCTACACAAAAAATACTATGCGCTATGGAGGCGTTAGCGTGCAACGCATGCAGCAATGTAGTGCGTGCTAAGCGCGCGCTAAAACCGCTAACACAGCTTAGTAAAAGGAGCCCTGAGTCATGAAGTCACTTGGCAATCACTGCCCTATTGAAGAGCTATCATCCAACCAAATCTCTTTGTTCCTCTGACAAATGCCTCCCAGATGAGCCATCCTTTGGTCAGAGGAACATTGAACCTCCATGTTTGCGATGCCTGATCCAATGATTTGGAACTGAGATTAATTTCTGACACAGAAAATTCCCCAAAACAAAAGAAGGCCCAGTTATTTAAGCAAGATTTTTCCCCAAACATAAATTGTATTGGTTATTTTTAGTACTGGAAATATTGAGTGCGGATGTAGTATGGTAAATGGATGTGATTCAATGCTAAAGTGAGGTTAATTATAATTTTGTCTGTCACTTGTTTGGACATGGTTGTTAATATGTGTTGTTAAACGTGTTTTTATGATTGCTGCCACAAATTATAGATTGGCGAGTTAGAGATTTTTTAAATTAATAAAATAAAGCTGCTGGTTCACAGTCTGCACAGTTGTGGAATATAAACAATAAGCATGCAGAGATGCACTGTAGTGATCTGTATGTACAGAAATGCTGGAATTCAATTTGCTATACACACCATCTAGGACAGTGTCTCTCAAACTTTTTTTTAGCTCTGGAACACTAAACGGAACAAATGTTTTTCATAGCACATTATAATTGAAATTATAAAATTGCAAAACCAACAAAAAAATTACATTTGAGGGTTATTTATTTAAAGTAAGCTATGTATGGGGATTGTAACAATGCAATGGATGTGCTTGTTTTTGAGTGCAAATTAACTCAAAGCACAGCTCAATAGTCAACAAGTAAACATGCATTTCATCATCCACCCTCTGCAGTCATTCTCTTTTTTTCAATTTAATTTCTGTTAAAGCTGAAAATCCAAGTTCACAAAGATAAGATCCAAAGAGTAACAAAGCCTTGATTGCTTTGTTGCTCAAGTTAGGATAACTATTGCATAAAAATTAAAACTAAAATTACTTGCTATTAGTTTGCAAGGACCAATCACATCAAAAAATGATGCTTATCTGGGCAGTTGTATCCTTACACACACAGATGCTCATAACATTGACAGACTCTTGTGTATGTGATGTCATCTATTCTAGTGTATACTTATTAAGTAACATTTTGGAATCTCTCGTGGCACACCTGGAATCTCTTCAGGGGCACACCACTGTGCCATGGCACACAGTTTGAGAGACACTGATCTAGGATCTAAGTGCAGAATCTGAACTACAGTATGAACTGAAGGTACTCTTTTCTTGACCTCTTAGCTGAGATTGAGAACTTATAGTTTCAGGTTTCAGGTTTATTTTAAAATTTGATATACCGCCTTATCAAAATTCAAAGCGGTTTTACATAATATAAAAACAAAAAATAAAAAGGGCATAAATTAAAAACAAATTACAATTAATATTACAAACAATCAAACGCATAGACAAACATTAACATACCGATACAAAATGGAGAAGGGTAGAAATACATTTGTATTATGAGAAAGAGAGGGAGAAGGATCAAAACAAAAGGGAGGAGAACAGAAAATAAATAGTCTGGTACTTTGTAAAATAGGTTAAAATGATGAAAAAATGGCAAGGAACAAGTTTCCATTGCTATCTTTACAAGGACTGTTATACTCCAAATGCGTCTTTAAAAAGAAAGGCCTTCAAGTTACTTTTAAATTTTTCAAGTGATGAAATTTCTCTTATATAATTTGGTGTTGAGTTCCAGATAGTAGGGGCTGTAACAGAAAAGATGGTGCGCATAGAGGGGCATAATCGAAAGGGACATCTAAGTCCGTTTACATCCATTTCGCAAGTCATCCAAAGTCAAAAAGAGCCTAAGTCCCATTTTCGAAAGAGACGTCCAATGTCTTTTGACTTTCAAAAATCATTCTATTAAACATCCTGAAGATCTGATCGTCCAAGCCGCTAAAACGTCGATCTTTAAAGCACATTTTCATCCAACTGTCCGTCCAAGTCCAAAATGTCTAGAACAAGCCCTGTTGGATGTGGGAGGGGCCTGCAAAGTGATGGACAGAACACCCAGACAGGGCACCTAAATAGTGGGGTACCTTACAGGGCAATGCTGTGAACTGCACAAACAGGGTGCCATGGCTTCTCCTCACTACATCTCCCTTATAGGTGATGGTGAGCTCCCCAAACCACCTCCAGAATCCCCTAGACCCACTTATCTACCACCCCGATAGCCCTTATGGCTGCAGGAGCCACTTATATGCCAGTAAAAAAAGGTTTTGGGAGTGTATAGGGCAGTGCACATGTGTAAGTATCAAAGCAGTGATTACAGGGGCTTATGGGCATGGGTACTCCTCTCTATTGGATCCTAACCCACCCCCAAGACGACTTAAGCTGCCTCTGTACTGGACGACTAGGCTTTCCTATGCCAGGCGGCCAGGTGATGATGGTCTGGAGGCTGAATTTTAAAGTTGTGATTAAAATTTTTATGAGGGTGGGGGGGGTCGGTGACCACTGGGGTAGTGTGTGGGGGTCTGTTTTATATGTTTTCAGTGCATATCTGGTGAGTTTAGGTGGGTTTATGTGACTTAGACCATGTTTCAAATGGTCAAAGTCACAACGTCCAAGTTCCGTCGATCGTGGGCTGTATCACTTTTTGTTGTACGACTAAGTCTAAGCCGGCCCACGTCTTGCCCAACTCCTGCCCTCGACACACTTCCCGAAACGCCCCATTTAGCTTTGGACGTTGAGCGGCACTATGAGGGCCTAAGTCGTTTAGAAATACATCCAAAACCCGGTTTGATTATCGGTGCTTGGACATTTTTGAGAAATGTTCGTCCAAGTGCCTACTTAGGCCGGTTTTTGGACGTTTTTCTCTTTCGATTATGAGCCCCATAGTGTTAATGTGTCTTAAAGAGGGAATGGATAGCAGATTTTGATTAGATGAACATAATGTACGATTGGGGGGGGGGGATTAATAATCTATTGATGAAATCAGGTTGACCAGAAGTTATAGTCTTATATGCCAGTAACATTATTTTATAGGAAATTCAATGATCTATGGGAAGCCAATGAGCGTTGATCAAAAGTGGTGTGACATGATTGAATTTTCGAGCTTTTGAAAAAATTTTAATGGCAATATTTTGAATAATTTGAAGATGTTTTATTTCTTTCTTAGTGATTCCTTTATATAATGCATTGCTGTAGTCTAAACATGAAATAACAAGCGAATGATTAAGAGTATTTAATGAAGATTGATCTAATAGAGTGGCGAGTGATCTAATCATTCGGAGGTGGTAGAAACATTTCTTGACTACTGAACTTATTTGTTCATGGAATGAAAATTTTCCATCGAAGATAACATCAAGAAGTTTAATAGAAGTAACTATCTGAACAGGAACTAATTTTATTATTATAGGGTAGGAAAAGGAGAGACCATCCTTAACTGGGAAAATCATTGCTTTGGTTTTGCTGATGTTGAGGGCTAACATATTTGTGCTTAACCAGTGGCTGATTTGTTTCAGTTTCAAATTGATAGAAGAAATATCTACGGGGTTGTCCAGATCAACAGGGTGAGTAAGTTGAATATCATCCGCATAAGCGAAGATAGAGAACCCTATTGTTTGCCCTAGTGTGATAAGTGGAGTGAGGAAAATGTTAAACAACATAGGGAAAAGAATGGAATCTTGAGGGATCCCATAACTGTTAGAAAAAGTATTAGAGGTAGAACTGTTAAACTGGACTTTTGAGGAACGATCTTTAAAATATGATTTAAACCAATCTAATAGTTGATCAGAGATCCCTATGTCACAGAGCCTATGGATTAACAATTGATGATCTATAGTATCAAAGGCCGATGATAAATCCAATGAGATAAGTAAGACTGATTTTTGGTGATCTAATTGGTACATGATATTAGTGGTTAACCCTATCAAAGATAATTCAGTCGAATGGTGATTACGGAAACCCGTCTGATTAGGATGGAGGACATTTGTTTGTTTGATGAAAACAGAGAGTTGATTAAAGACAATTTTTTCTGTAAGTTTAGACAAAAATGAAATATTGGAAATAGGCCGGAAGTTAGAAATCTCTGCTGCACTTACTTTATTGTCTTTAATAGTGGGAAAGATGATTGCTTCTTTCCATTGTTTAGGAACAGTACTTGTAGTGAGACTAGTTTCAATAAATTTGCGTATTTGGGGGCCAAATATTGAAAAATAACACTTAAGAATAAGAGGGGGAATGAGTTCAATAGAGGAACCCTTACAATTCAGAGTATTGATGGTTTGTTGTATCTCTAATAATGATGGAATCCTGAACTTAGAACATTTTGAACTCCATGTATTTGGAGATGTGATATTTAGAGGAGATAAGCTATCAAATTGTGCTTGATCTAAAGACTGAATGGTTGATCTAATTTTTGAGGTTTTCTCTACGAAAAACTCAGCCAAAGATTGGGCTGATGGTAGCTGAGAAACGTTGGATTCATCATGACGTTTTATAGTCAGAGAATGTACAATCTTAAGAAGTGTTGCTGAGTTTTTTGCCATTGATATTTTTTTGGAGTAATAATTGGATTTTGCCTCAATTATTTTAGTTTTATAGAAAGTTGTATGTTCTTTGTAAAGATTGAGGTTGTTTAAAGATTTGTCATGCCTCCATCGCCTTTCCAAAGATTGCAATTGTTTTTTAATTAGTTTGAGTTCAGAAGAGAACCATGGATTAATTTGTTTACATTGGGATATATAATGAGATTGCACTGGAGAAAGCTCGTCTAATAATTTCAGTAGAGATGTTTGCCAAGCTGATATTGTCTCTTCCATATTAATAGGTTGATAGAGATCAAGATTAAAGTCAAAGGAAGCTGCAATAGAAGAGGAGTCTAATTTAGAGTAATCCCAAAATTTACTTAACTTTGGAACTTGTTGTTGTTTGGTTTTTGGTGACCAAGAATAGGAGAACGTAAGTAGAAAATGATCTGACCAGGGGACCTGGTAAAGTCCTTTCAAAGAAAACTGGGAATAAACTGATAAGGGGACCAGTATCATATCTAGAGTATGACCTGCTTGATGGGTTGGGTTAGATATGAGAGGTAAAATGTCGAGGTCTTTAAAAAGAGTTAAGAAATCTTGAGTAAAATGGCATTTAGTATTTTCGAAGTATAAGTTAAAGTCACCTAATATGAGTGGATTATTTGTAGAAGTGCAAAAGTCGTAGATCAAAGTTTGCAAAGATGCACAAGAATCTTGTGTAATAGGGGGCGGAAGATAAAGTAGGAGACAGTCAAATGTATAATCCATTATACAACCAAGCTTCCCAAACCTGTCCTGGGGACTTCTCAGCTTGTTAGGTTTTCAGGATATCCATAATGAATATGCATGTGCAAATTTTGCATCTACTGAATTCCGATGAATGCAAATTTATTTCATGCATATTCTTGGTGGATATCTTGACTGACTGTGGAGTTTGGGAAACCCTGCCGTATAGTATGCCATTTAATCAAGCAGGGGAGATGGTACAATTTCCCCCCCCCCAAAAAAAAAAAAAAAAAAGGAGGGTTAACCTTCCTGTTAAAAATGAAACAAAGATTAGGCAACTTTTCCACTACAGCTATGTAGCATTGTGAACAGGCCAATAATGCCAGCTATCTCTTTTCCAGTAGAGGGGCCCCTCAAGAATTTATCAAGGACCACAGGTCTATAAATAGGTTATTGCATCCTTAAAAGACAACATCTTGCCTCTAACTACAAAGAAACTATTTTCATAATGTTTAAAGAACTCTTTTTTAATATCTTTATTCATTTTAAAGCCAAAAATAAGTGCAACATATTTTATAGACATTTTACACTTTAATAACATGTGACTTCTATCAAATTATATTTATGACAAATACATATATCATCGGGGGGATGATATATGTATTTGTCATAAATATAATTTGATAGAAGTCACGTGTTATTAAAGTGTAAAATGTCTATAAAATATGTTGCACTTATTGTTGGATATGTATCCAACAATT
Organism: Geotrypetes seraphini; assembly: GCF_902459505.1. NCBI lineage: Eukaryota > Metazoa > Chordata > Amphibia > Gymnophiona > Dermophiidae > Geotrypetes > Geotrypetes seraphini. Next base: position 172,094,626 of record NC_047088.1, on the reverse strand, counting down.
GCACTCTAATTAAAAGTATCTCCCCACCCATCCTGGACATGCATGATCAAAGGGCAAAATCAACAATCACTCCTTATAGAATTACAGAAGGTTGAAAGAACTCTTAATGGGAACCAATCTAGATGGTCATAAAGGTCTGAAACAGATCTTTGGGGGTATCAGGACTCACTGCCTTATGGCATTTTAAAAAAAAATTTTAATAGTTTGATTGTGTTATCTAATTTTGAATTCACTGCACCCTCTTATGTGCTCCATGTGCAGAATTGCACCCCATGGCAAGTCTTATGTCCTCCGCAAAGGAATTGAAAATCAAACCTGTAAATAAATCAGTGAATTTTACTACGGGATGAGGAACATTTTCAATTTGTATTACAGCAATTGTGTACCCCCTATGCCTGAGTTTAAATTTGCCCCGTAGGTTGAAAATACTGGCAGGCTGTTAATTTAAAAATACGTTAAAAGGTTGAATCATCTACAGAGTAAAATTACAAAATAAAAGGGAATCTAATTACCGTATACCAACAAAGGAGTCTGTCTGTGTGCTTGGAAGTCTTAATGGATTAGACTGAAAGGCAGAGTAAATAGAATCATTTATAGAGCTGACAAGGGATCTTTTTTTCGGTACATTTTCTACAAGACCTTTCTTTGCTCTTTTTTATTGGATTCTCATTGGGTATCTATGGTGGTAGGCCTCACAGATTTTCCTATACCCTTTCATATCCTTTCACATAAGATCATGTACATTTAAATCTTTTCGTTAATAAGAGCAAAAATGGTAATTCTATGCTTACGTGCATGATTGGCATCAATAACTGGTAGTTAAGCTTGTGACTGGTACCAGTAATTGGCAGTTACGCACATAAGTGCTCTTATTTTAGAACAATCCATATTTTGGACATCCATAAACTGGCCCTTAGATATCTATCATGGATAGACCTCTAAGTTCTGATTTTACAAAGACAAGATCAGTGGCATAGTGAGGGTGAGAGGCACCTGGGGCAGTGGTACCCCTCCCCCTCCCTCTACTCTGCCCCCCTGCTCCTTTCACGCACACACCCCGCCGTGTACACCCCTTTCCCTTCCCCGGTACCTCTTTACATCACCAACTTGCTGCCTATGTCAGAGTTGGCTCTCTCTCTGATGCCACTTCCTAGGTGTGGGACCCAGAAGTGACATCAGAGGGAGAGCCGACACTGGCATGAGCAGCGAATTGGAATTGCTGCTCATGCCGGTGAAGAGCTAGAAGTATGGTTGGGGGGAAGTGAATGCGTGCTCAGTGGGGGAGGAGTGGGAAGGAGCGTGGGGAAGGTGGAGAGGAGGAATGGTGCTGGCGCCCCCACCCACTACACCACTGAACAAGATATGAACAAACAACAAGGAGATGTGGTCTGGGCATGATTTGGGTGAAAGTAGAGTGGGCACAAAAAATAGACCATTATTCCCTAAATATCTATAGTACGTCCAGTATGTACAGTAGACCTGCTGCCCAGGACATCCAGGTTTCAGAAAGTGTTCCTATTAAGCTGGAGGGATTAAGGGAGATCATACCCTTTAACTTTCTATAGTTGGTGTTCTTACCCCCACCCCAATCCCAAAGGTGACCCTGGCAAGCCATACTGGGCTCTGAGACAATTTTTGAAGAAATAGACATATATGGGGAGTTACTCAGTTGGCAGTGGTGAGTGCTGCTTAAGCTGCCACTGGTGTTATTCCCAGATATTCAGTGCTGGGCTATTTCTGGGCAGTAGCATTTAATATCCAGGCTTATGCGGTCAACTAAGAGTCAATATTCGAAGTGATTTAACTGACCAGAAATAGCTCCTGGCCAGTTAAATCACTTGTGTGGAGTTATCAATTGTATTCAGAAAGCTCTTCTGATCAGGGATTGTCTGTTAAATGTACAGTGCTGCATACGCCTTTCAGCGCTATAGAAATGATAAGAAGTAGTAGTAGCAGGAGTTATCTGGTTAGTACTACTGAATATCACTACAGACTACTAAATGGAGAGCTGGCTATTTTGTGGAAAGTCTAGGGCCAGATATTCAGTACTTCACTATTTAAGCAACACTGTATAAAGATAGAACAGTTACTAGTAACTTAGGATATGGTTAATATCTATATCCACAGCTAGCTGGATATCATTAGTAAAGCCATGACACTGATCCTCACACTCCTCAGTCAAATGTTCTAATAGAACCAAGAAATCAAAAATAGGGGATGGAGGGGAAAATAATCAAAATCCAAAAACTTCACTCCATTAATAATACTACAACCAGCACAGATATGCACCAAGTAAATTTCACAAACAAAAGAAAGAACCTCAGATAACGGGAGAGATGAACCCACACTAGCACCCAAACATCACAGGCAAAAAAAACTTTCATAAATGTGAAAACAACGAGGTGAAAAAACACGTGTTTAAACCCGAGGGCACTCTCGAAAGTTAAAAGGGGATAGATTTCGTACAAACGTAAGGAAGTTCTTCTTCACTCAGAGAGTGGTGGAAAACTGGAATGCTCTTCCGGAGGCTGTTATAGGGCAAAACACCCTCCAGGGATTCAAGACAAAGTTAGACAACTTCCTGCTGAACCAGAACGTATGCAGGTAAGGCTAGACTCAGTTAGGGCACTGGTCTTTGACCTAAGGACCGCCGTGGGAGCCAACTGCTGGGCAGCAGCGCCAATTCTTATGTTCTTTTGTTAGAGCTACAGCCTCAGCACCCTGGGGTTGTGGGTTCAAACTCCCACTGATCCTTGTGACCCTGGGCAAGTCACTTAATCCCCCATTGCCTCCAGTATATAAAATAGATTGTGAGCCTGCCAGGACAGACATGGAAAAGTGCTTGAGTACCTGAATAAATTCATGTACACTTCTCCTCCATATTCGTTGTGATAGGGGATTAACAGAACTGCAAACTTATTCATATGTTATTTGCTGTTTTCTATTAAAAACCATCGTGAATATGGTGAAACCGTGAATAACATGGTGGGAGACCTGGCTTGTTCCTGAAGGAGAGGAAAAACAAGATGAAGAAAATGCTGGGAATCAGCGATTTCTCTAAGCAAGCTGACATAATTTGGGGGGAAGGAACCAGCGAGCTAAAAACCATGAATAACCGAAACCTCGATTACTGAAACCGCGAATACAGAGGGAGAAGTGTAAACTATTCTAAGCTCCCCTGGGAGAACAGTATAGAAAATTGAAATAAATAAATACGTCTTGAATATCTGCTCTAAGAATCTATGGTCAAAGCACTGAAATCAGCTAAGTCCAAGAAAGAAACAGAATATCCCTCCCTTGTTAACTCTGAGAGAAACATAATTTATAAAGTCCAGCAAAACATATTCATTTGCATAATTTTTGATGCAATATCACATTTATCAACGTTTTACCTGAAACAAACAAAAAAGCTATTGGATGATAGCTCTCCACAAATGCAGAGTATAAGTTCTTCTTTTTTAGGATGGGCCTAATGGTGGTGACTTCAATAAAGATGGGAAACTCCAGAAGGGATGTATTGACAATATCCCTCAAAAAGAAAGAGCAGTTCTTAATGTTTTGATCCAAGTCAAAGGAAGAGAATCATAAAAGAAGTAATATAATTCAAGGAGAGCAAGAGAGGTTCTTTTCTGCATCCTTGCTGGGACTATCCTGAACTCTGTATATTGACCGGGAGTGCTTCCTACCATATCATGCATATAGGCTTAGCCGCCTAGTGTTGTCTTCTGGGGATTCTTTGGTGCATATGTGCCACAGCAATAGCCCTGTTAGGCTGGACATGGTTCATTGACATGGCAATCTGTCCTACTTGCACCTCCTAATGAGTTGTGCTCTTATTTGGGCTCTATGTACATTGCTTACATGATGGTTGGTACAGAGGGTGTTATGTTTTGAAATGGGAGGTTGCAGCCATGCCCAACATGGAATGTGTACTGTGTGGCCATGCTCACATCTGTTGATTTTGTGAGCATATACTGTATACTCCCTTCCCAGTTGCTCTTCTCTTCTTCATCTTGAGAAGACTGACAGTTTCCCCCCATCCATCCTTCCAGGAAAAGATTTTCCTACTCATTGCATGTTTGTCCTGCAAGTTGCTGACATTTTTCCAACTCCCCACTTTATCAATCCTGTGTAGTACTAGACCAGTGTTGTGTTTACTATTATTTGTTCAAATGGAGGTATGTCTGGGTATAGTACTGGCTAGTAGACCAATCAGATGGCAGACATATGAGCAGTGCATCCTGGGTCCATGCTCTTCCCCTTTAAAAAGTCTTGAGATGGGCTGGTGATTTACAGGGCCCAAGTTACTGTTCGTGGCCATTGACTACAATGCCTAGAGTTACCAGATGTCAGGAAAACCCAGACACGTCCTCTTTTTAGAGGATTGTGTAGGAGCCCAGACAGATTTCCAAAACCCGGTAGTTTGTCCTGACCCACCGCTTCGGGACGCTGAAATGTCCCATTTTCAGGGACAGCGTGCCAAAGCTGTGTGTGGGGACAACAGACCGGCAATCGCTTCCCCTCCCTCCCTGCCACGCTAAAGCCTGCCTCCCTCCTTCCCTCCGAACATCGCTGATCAAACCCTGGTCCACCGCAGCCGCTGCTTCTTGTGGCCCAGAAGTCTTCTTCCCGACGTCAATTCTGATGGCTGGCCCAGAACTTCGTCTCCGACGTCAGAATTGATGTCAGGAAGAAGTCTTCTGGACGCAAGAAGCAGCAGCTGCAGTGGACCGGGATTTGAATCAGCGTTGGAGGGAGGCAGGCTTTGGCGTGGCAGGGAGGGAGGGAGGGAGGGAGGTAGGCAGACAGGCTTTGGCATGGCAGGGAGGGAGGTAGGCAGGCAGGCAGATAGGCTTCGAGGAAGGGGTTGGGGGTGGGACAAAGACTGGAAGGTAGTGAGGGGGACATAGGAAGCAGCTAATACTGGAAATCTAGCTGACTTCCATATTGTTCAGAAGCCCAGGGGTTTGTAAGGTGTACGTTATTAGCTGATTGGGCCTGGGGAGCCCTGTCAGCTGTTATTATTTTTTTTCATACTAGGGCTGGGGGAATGGGGCGCAGAGGTGGAGAGGAAACGTGTGGGCCCTACCCAGAAATTGCAGGCCATGCTGCTTAACCCAACAGGTTCTGCCTATAAAACGCAAGGACGTGCTGACCATAGGAACCAAGTTATCAGGGGGTGCTGAAAAGCCATCACACATCAACCCTTGTTGCTCAAGTACCTATAGAGATGGCATTGATACTGCTTAAGGGCTCCTTGACTAAGTGGGGCTATTCTGCATTGACTGCTGCTTCCCTAGGTTGCCGTTGTCCCTGAAAACTGAGGGCACTAAGGACATGGGAAGGGGCACTAAAGACATGGGAAGGGGCATTAAGGACATAGGAAGGAGCACTGGAGGCATTAAGGACATAGGAAGGAGGCACTGGGGGCACTAAGGACATAGGAAGGAAAGAGGGAGGGAATAGAAAGGGACAATTGTTGGGCCTGAGTGCAGAAAAAAAGAAATGAAAGAAAGGATGCACAGTCAGAAGGAAACACAACCAGAGACTCATAAAATCAAAAGACAGTAAAGGTAGGAAAAATGATTTTATTTTCAATTTAGTGATCAAAATGTGTCAGTTTTGAGAATTTATATCTGCTGTCTATATTTTGCACTATATTTGTCTATTTTTCTATAGTTACTGAGGTGACATTGCATATTTTATAGTCATCTGCCTTGACATCTTTGACCCCCCCATATAAATGATAATTAACATTTTCTCTGCATATAGTATGCTTTGTAGTTTTTTTAAAATTTTATGGTTACCATTATGAATTAATAAGATATTATATGTACATGAAAAATGAATGGAAGAAATTGGGGGTGGGATTGGGGTAGGGCTAAGGTGGGATTGGGGGCAGGACTGAATATTAATAGATGTCCCTTTTTGATGAAAAAATAAATGGTCACCTTATACATGTATTATTAGCTTTTGAGAACTATGCTTCCATCATGCCTAGATTCTCATTTCTACATGTTCAAGTTGACTAACACAGCAATGTTTACTCTTAGAACGCACAGCCAATGACAGAAAGGCAATTACTTAAGCCTTCTACTTTTCTAAGGGTCGACATGCCACTTTTACAAACAAGAAATACCCTCCCTCAACAAAGGACAAAACTATGATTCTCAGTATCATAAATGCTCTCAACCATAAACAAAGGATTTATATCCCTCCCCCAGGACAGTTTATGATCATTAAATATTTATTTGGAACACTGAGGAAGGACTAAAGATGACTAAACTCTGAGGACACAACAAGGTATGCAGCTGATGCAGAGCAATGGCCTCAGAAGCAGGTGCCCAGTGATCCAGGAAATATGTTGTCCTAGAAGATAATATTCCTATCTGTAATTTTTAAAATGTAATTTAATTTAATCATTTTTAGCTGGCCACAAGAATATATGGTTCATGGCAAATTGCAATCAATTATTATACTGCATATGAAACATAGGGTAAAAAAAAAAGATACAAGCAATCACAATTATAATTTATAACAGGGAAAGGGAAAAGAATCTAAAATCATCAATAAACCAAACCAAATAATATCAAATAGTGTTGAAATAGCCAAGTTTTAAAAAGTTTCTTCAACCCATACAATCCCAAACATTCAATAGGTTGCCAGGTAGCTGATTCAATTTGAACAATGCTGTGAAACTTAAAATGTTATCATAAGGAGTTTTAAGATAAAAATGCAGGCTGGAGATTGCCACTTAATGGTATTAGTCGCTAGTAATACCCTTGCAGTGTACCGGTAGTTCTTCCCATTATTTTCCTCTCGTCTTACTATCTATCTCATCCAAAGTAAGTCAGTGTCTCCCTAATAAATTGTTTGTCTCCCCCATTCTATTGTATATCGCTTTGAAATTCTGAAAAAGCGATTTTTATCAAACTTTTAAATAAACTTGATACGCCTCCAACAAAGTGACTATGTTGTGGAGTGGTGAAGTTGCCTAGTGTTTAGACTACCAGCCGTCACACTCAGGGGTGCCTGGTTCAAATTGCAAGTTCCCTAGGTACATTAGACCACTAACAATCAACCCAGTCTTCCCAGGGATCATTTTAAACCGGCAAGAGGCACAATAAATTCTGTCTGGGCCTCATCTCCCACAGCTGTGGGAGATCCTCACCAGACAAAGGTACATCTGGACCCTTAGAACAGCTCTTCATCCCTGATAATAATCCAATCCACCTCCCCAAAATACTCTTAGACCTCTACACCCAGCAAAAGTAGCCTAAAGGCTAGAGCAGCAGGCTGAGAACCAGGAAAACCTGGTCCAAACTTCACTGCTGCTCCTTGTGATCTTGGGCAAATTGCATTGTCTCAGCATGAGACAATGCATGAGGATGCTACCACTCCTCCTGCTGGATACTCCCTTACATTGCCAGAGCCATCTTGACATATGTAGCCCTTCCTCTGGGGGAAGTAACATAGGAGGGGAAGAGTTAGGGAAGCAGCTGCCAGGAAGCATAAGAGGCAGGGCCAGAGCTGGGTTAAGGAGGCCCAGAGGAGAAGAAAAAAAATAAGTGATTCCAGTGCAGTATATGCTTTGATTGATAAAGGTGATAAACTACCGTTATAGAATAGCACCTAAGGCCAGGATTCTGTAACTGGTGCCATTGTCGACAGTCACCTTAAAAGTAGCCGCCAATCACGTGTCAATCACACAATTGCACTGGTTAGAGAATTGCGCTTCCGGCAAAGGCAGGTGCCGGAAATGTAGGCCAGGGTTTTCCAGGCCTACATTTCCGACACCTATTTTTGACGTGAATCGCACCTCCACAGGCGTTTTATGGCACCTAATGCCACTTCCACGTTAGCCACGCCTCCAGTGGCATTAGGCGCTGTAAAAGCGCCTACAGAGGCACGAATCTGGCACTGATGTTTTAGACGCCTTGAAATTCAGTTTAAAACATTGTTTAAACAGCATTTTTCACTGTGCTTGGTCTCCTACTGGTGCTTACAAAATCGGTGCTTTTAGATAATCCAGGTCTAAGTGTTTCTTTGTGGATCTGAAAAGGGGGCATAACAATGGGAGGGTCATAAGTGGATCAGGGGCGTTTTCTTAAAATGCATGCAGTGTTATAAAATTTGGGGGCTCTGTGTGCAACTTATGCACTGAGATTTGCACCTAGTTTCAGCTGTTGTAAATCTTTGCATCCAAAACTGAGAACAGATATCATCAGCCCTACGTGCTATTCTATAAGCATTGTGCAACTCAGATAAAATTGCGCTTATTGTTCATTTTTTTCGGCACTGAAATTTGGGCACCATTTACAGAATCTAGTCCTTAATTTGAACAAGTGCAAAGTGATGCATGTAGGAAACAGGAACCCAAACTATGGCTAAATGATGCAAGGTTCTGCTTTAGGAGTTGCCACCCAGGAAAAGGATCTAGGTCAGTGTTCTTCAACCTTTTTACACCTATGGACCGGCAGAAATAAAAGAATTATTTTTTGGACCGGCATCTGTCTGTGGACCGGCAGCTGAAGAACACGGGGCTAAGTCATGGGCCAGACCACGCCCATCTGTACCAAATCTCCACTCCAACCCCGCCCCCATAATAGTAATAATTGTAACACTATTTTTTCCATTCATTTTTCACAGATAAACAATATAATCTTATTAACAACACATAATGGTTAACCACAAAATTAAACTACACAAAGCACACTGATAGTAGATGTAAATTCTCAAAATTGACATAATTCAATCTCTAAATTCAAAAATAAAATCATCCCCCCTACCTTTGTTGTCTCCCTCCCTCTATACTATGCCTTATGTTCTGGCCTGCTCCCGCCTGGCCATTTTATGCCACCCCCGGTGTTATCTTCAGGCCAGTTCCCTCTTCCTCACTGATGCAGTGCACATAGCTGTGGGCAGCGGCTCCTTGCACATCCCGTGCCTCATCTGGAAGCTTCCTTCTGATGTTGCAACTTCAGAGAGAAGGCTTCCGGTTCGGGCACAGGACGTGCATAGGAGCCACTGCTCATGGCGACGGAGGAAACAGCTCCAAAGCGGTACTAAGATTGCTAACACTGCGATGTTGCTTGCAGGCTGTTCCGGCTGGAAGGTAAACAGTGCGGGGAGGCCGGGGGGAGTGGAAGGCCGAGGGGGTGGGAGCCGGGAGCTGGAAGCCGGAAGCCGGACGCCGAGGGGAGGGGGAAGCCGACAGCAGCACTTCCTGACTGACCCTCCCCCGTCACCTTCTAAAGAAGGTGCGGCAGCTGCCACTCCTGCTTTAGGGTGCGAGGGGGAAGGGTCAGGCAAATTGGAAAGCCGTTTTTTTTTTTGTTTTGAACCGATTCGAATCGATTCACCTGAAGTGAATCGGTGAACCGATTTGAATCATGAATCGGGCAGTACTACCGTGAACCGGCGGTTGAAGAACACTGTTTTGGGCCTGATGCACTTGCTGGCCTTGTGGACCGGCAGGAAATTTCTGTGGACTGGCACCTGTCCACGGACCGGTGGTTGAAGAACAGTGATCTAGGTGTTATCGTTGAGGATATTTTGAACCCTCTAGTTGCTATACAGGAGCAGCTAAGAATGCTAGGAATCGTTAGGAAAGGAGTGCAGAACAAACCTGAGACTATTATAATGCTTTTATATTGCTCCATGGTATGACAGCACCTTGAATACTGTGTACAGTTCTGGTCATCACATCTTCAAAAAGATATAGCAGAATTAGAAAAGGTACAGAGAAGGGCAATGAAAATGATAAGGGGAATAGGACTTTCCTATGAGGAAAGGCTAACACAGTTAGGGTTCTTCAGCTTGAGAAGAGTCAGCTGAAGTAAGATATAATAGAGGTCTATAAAATACTGAGTGGAGTGGAACGGGTAGATATGAATTGCTTGTTTACTCGTTCCAAAAATAGAAGGACTAGGGGGCATGCAATGAAGCTATTATGAGGGGTGCTGAAAAGATCTCAGCTGAACCAACTTCCTAAATTCTGAGCATATTTTGCCACTGTAGCTGAAAAGAGTGCTATTTCATTTTGCAAAATGCCAATTTGCAAAATCGTCTAAAAACCAGCCTAAATCAGCACTTGGACAATCAGTAACAAAAGTCGTCCAAGTGCTGATAACCGAACAGGGTGTTAGACGTATTTAAAAACGACTTAGGCCTTCACAGTGTTGTGAACGACCAGAGCTAAAAGGGGCGTTTTAGGAGGAGTGATGAGGGCAGGATATGGGCGGGACGTGGGCCATCCTAGGCTTAATTGTACTGCATGTATAACCAAAGGTTTTACAACACTGCCTAGACTGAACTTGGACATTGTGACTTAGGCCATTTAAAACCAGATCTAAATCCACAAAAGATATCCAAAGTGACCTGATAAGCACTGCAGACACAAAGAACAGATGCCCATACACAGCCCCAGTGATCACTGACCCCCCCCCCCCCCAAAAAAAAAAAAGACCACCTAATAACAGTTACTTTACATATCTGCCTCCAGAATATCAGTAGCTGGCAGCCTGGCATACGAAAGCCTAATAGAGCTGCACAGAGGTGGCTTAAGTGGTCTTGGGGGTGGGTTAGTGAACCATGGAGAGGAGGAACCAGGCCCATATGCCACTCAAATCATTGTATTCATGGAGAAACATGTGCACCCCCCCTAAAAAACTCCAAACCCTTTTGTACTGCCATATAAGTGGCTCCTGCAGCCATAAGGGCTATTGGGGTGGTAGATATGTGGGTCTAGTAGATTCTGGGGGTATTTGGGGGGGCTCACCATGACCTATAAGGGAGCTGTTGTGAGATGCTTATGTGGCACCCTTTTTGTGAAGTTCACAGGAGTGCACTGTAAGGTGCCCCACTACTCTGTTGCCATGTCTGGGTGTCCAGTCCCTTACTTTTCTGGCCCCTCACACGCCCAAAAGGTCTTTTTCTAAGTGTTTTTAAGTTGGACAAATTTTTGGTCAAAAATGGGATATAAAGATGGACAACTTAGCGGTCTGGACGATCAAACGGCTGGATGTACAATTGGACGAGTTTAAAAAAACCCAACATGCTGGACGTATTTTTTTTAAATGGACCTTTTCCCATGTCCGACTTTGGATGACTTGTGAGTTAAGCCAAAACGGATTTAGACGTTTCTTTTGATTATGTCCCTCCATGATTATGCCCCTCCATTGTTTCAGACAATTGATTGAACCATGTCAATGAAAAGTATGGAATTTTCAAGTGTGGAACTCTGAGCTGTCATGAAGTTTCTATTCCTGCAGAAGAAAACGCCAAAGGAAATCCATGAATGTATGATGCAAACACTAAGTGACAAATAATTCCACGGTGAAGAAGTAGTGCGCAAACTTTCAGCATGGAGATTTTGAGATCAAAGATGCAGCAAGGTCTGGGAGGCCTCAAGTGGTGTCAACTTCTGAAATTGTTGACCATGTCCATGACCTAATTTTGGCAGATCAGTGAATATTGGCTAAAACAATTTCTGAGGCACTACAGATATTGAGGGAATGTGTTGGGTGTATAATCCATTAGCAGCTGGGTATGCAGAAGCCGTCAGCCAAGTAGATGCCCAAATGTTTCAAATCTGGCGAGAAATGACATTGAGGAAGGTTTTGCAATGACTTTAAAGGGGCCAAACAGTTAATGCAGAACGCTTCTGTAACTTGCTATGCCAATTAAAGGAGGAGTTGAAAGTAAAAAGGAGAGGGAAGCTGCTGAAAGGAGTTCTGTTTCTGCAAGACAATGCACCTGACCTGCTCACAAGACTGGCAAAATGATGGCTGTTTTGATGCAGTTGGAGCTTCAGTGTATAGACCATCCATCTAACTTACCAGATCTTGCTCTATCTGACTATTTTCTGTTTCCAAACCTTAAAAAGTATTTGAAAGGGCAACAATTTTTGAGTGATTTGGAGGTGATTGCAGTAGTGGAGCAGTATTTCAGTGACCAGACATTAGAGTATTTTTTGAAGGGTTACAGATGTGCCAAGTGTGTTGAACTTAGGGGTAAAACTTAGGGGTGAATATGTGGAATAACTTGTAAGTTTCATAGCTCCATATCATTCCCTTCTTGGTTGGGCTGAGAATTTTTCAGCACCCCCTCATAAGTAGTAAATTTAAAACAAATCAGAGAAAATATTTCTTCACTCGGTGTGTAAATAAACTCTGGAAATTGTTGCCAGAGAATGTGGTAATCAGTATTTAAAAAGAAATGTTTGCATAGTTTCCAAAAAGAAAAGTCCGTAAGCCATTATTAAGATGGACTTGGGAAAATCTACTGCTTATTTCTAGAATAAGCAGCATGCCATCTGTTTTATTCGTTGGGGATCTTGTCAGGTACTCACTGTTAGAAACAGGATACTAGGCTTGATGGACCTTAGCTCTATCTTAGTATGGCAACGCTTATGTTCTTATCAATGGAATTTGAACCCTAGCTTCTGCAATTCTTAGTTTGTTGTTCTAACCACTAAGCTGTTCTTCCTGGGGGAAGGAAAGGGGGCACGCGTGTGAAGGGGAGGAAAGGGAGGAGGCAGGGGAGGTGGCAGAGAGGAGAAGGGATGCTGGTACCCCCACCAACATGGCGCCCGGGGCAGACCACCCACCTCATCCCCCCTTACTATCCCATTGAGTCTTATTGAAGCTCGCTGACACTGGTCAGTGTTGCCTCTTTTGTAAACCACATAGAACTGCAAAGCTTATGCGATATATAAATCAAAAATTTATGTTATGTTATATCCAAATTTGTATATGCAACTCAAAGCATCATTTGTAGAATTCTTCAGTATTCTCTCTGCATATGTTTAGTCAGTACTAGAAATCTGTTGCTCTCATGTATGTAGGATTAAAATAAATATTTACTGAAATAATCTATATCATTCAGCTACAATGACATCAGTTGCATGCAAGAAGGATCCCACACATTCAAAGCCTTTCTTATTCCATTCTGCTATCTCTATTACTCTTTACCTATTCTTTTCCTAACTGGATGCTTGCCAGTTTGGCTCCTCCCTGAAGAATAGAAATTCTTCCTCTTCAAAGTAGTATCACTTAATGTTGTGAAGCCATAAATCAATATGCCATTTCTCGGAACAGAGTGCTTGAACATATTCACCCTTTTAAAAAAGAAATTATGTGTAGCGACCTCAACCAAAATAGCAATTAATAGATGGGATACAACCGTACAGTAATTTACAGTGCTTCGTAATTTAACTTGGTTAAAATATGATGATATACTGTACTCAAGCCAATTGCTAATAACCTTCAGAGTTGTCTCGAGGTACATAAACCATCTCGCTAGAAAACATGATAGGAGTGCTGTAATTCATATGAAGAATTATTACACTTTATTCAGCATCAGGTTGGAAGCAAACTAAGTGAAATGTATCAGGTATGCATTGCTCTCTGAGAAATACCCTATTATTATACTCAGTACAATTACATGGATACATCATTGTCCAGAATTACAAATCCATGTTATGTGGGGTTCAATGTCCAGAAAGCAGGAAATAACTGTCCAGAACACAAGAAAAGCAGTGTACAATTCTGAAAGAGAGAAAAGAACATTTTTAATACATATCTCTGTGGTAAATTTATGTTAAAAGCAAATTTATGTGTACATTTTAGGTTTTTAAAAAATGTTTTAATTTTTATTCTGAATATTGTTTCCACTTTTGCTGATTGTAGACTGCAGTGAACTTGTATAGGTATTTCCGGTATATAAGCAATAATTGTAATGTAATGTTACATTTGATTCCTCCATGCTTACCTATTGTAATTAGGACTGGTAATTACAAAATTGATTTTGATGTGTTCTCCCACTCTTTTTCCTTTTTCTTCTTTTCCGTGTTTGTTTCCTTCTAAGAGTTGTTAGATGTCTGCTGATCCAGAGCTTTTGTGCACTGTGCTCTGCTGACTTCTAGGAATTTTGGAGGAAATTCAATTAACAGCACTGAGATGCTCCCCCCCCCCCCACACACACACTAAATTGGCGCTAAACACTATTTCATTAAGGGCAAAAGGGATGGAGGGAACTTAGCATCTAAATGGAGAATAAATTTTGTAGAACTGTTTGGCCAAACTGACTATCCCATTTGAAATGATTCTCCAAACAGTAGTGGGATATAAAGATACAAATTGAGGACTGGGTGACTGCATTACAGATGTCCTCAATGGGAGTGGAATGTAGGTGAGCTACTGAAGTCGCCATTACTCTAATATTGTGTGCAGTGGCATAGTAAGGGGGTGCGGGGGATGGTACGCCCAGGGTGGGGTCTTTTTAAGGGCACGGCATCCCCTCCTCCTCTCTGTCTCCCACACGTCTCCTTGCTATGCATGTTCACCCCTTGCCTTCCCTTGTGCCTTTTTCACTTCCCTGGTGTGAGGCTGCTGCCCACAACGGCATCGGCGCTCTCTCCGACGTCCCTTCCGGGACTCATGCCTAGGAAGTGAAATCAAGATGGCGAGCGGACACCAACATGGGCATGCTGCTCACACCGGAGAAGTTAAAAAGGTACAGGGAAAGGGAAGGGGGTGCGCGCGCAGTAGGGGAGTGGGGAAGAGGGTGGGGGAGGGGTGCCCCTGTCCCGGGCACTGCTCACCCTTACTACGCCACTGGTTGGGTGCAATGATACAGTTCTCCAGCAACAGCAACAGCCCAAGCATAGCAAAAGGAGATAAAGTCTGCCAGAGAATAGTTAAGCTCTGGAACACATTGCCAGAGGTTGTGGTAAGAGCGGATAGCATAGCTGGTTTTTAAGAAGGGTTTGGACAGATGGAGGCTTCATCAAAGTGGAAGGCATAACTTTAAGATCCCAAGCAACTGGAGCAGGTTTGATTACTATGGAAAAGGCCTTGATTAGGATGGTGGTTTGATTAGTATAGACAAAGCCTTTCATGAATCTGGAGACTAAAGGATATTCTGATAATGGCTTTTTTTAAAATCTAGAAGTGTATGAAAAGTTGTAACACTGCTGAGATGAACTCTGACTGAAGTATTCCTGAGACCAGAGCTTGAAAAGTATTGAAGATAGTCCAGAACTGATGGGATAGGACAAGTGTTTGAATCTAATGAATGGAAATTACATCAGAATGTGAAGTGAGTTCACTTGAAACGATAGCAGCGCTGTGTGGAAGGTTTTCTAGAAACTTCAATAATGGCTGACACTGGTGCAGAAAGTGAAAAAGTGACTACTCACCGGGTGAGAGATACCATGCTGTAAGTGCTAGTGAGTGTAGATTGGGATGGAGTAGAGAACCTTCGTTCTGTGTTAGCAACTTTGGAAAGATCTGTAATCAAGTTTATCAAGTTTATTAACACAATTTGATTGATCGCCTATTATAATCACTAAGCGATGTACATAACAAAAAATATATCAAGTGAAAAGGGGTTGACATTTTAACATAAGAACATTTAACTTGAACAAACATACAGGGAAGGAAAAGATAAAAGTTACAATTTTTGTTTGGGGTAGAATAAGGAAATAACAATAGGTAAGGGAAGTAATAACCTCAGCAATATTAAATTTATTATACTTTAAACATTAAAAGCATCTCTGAATAAATAAGATTTTAAAAGTTTTTTAAATATTAAAATATCTTTTTCGTTACGAATGTATTGGGGAAGGGCGTTCCACCATAGGGGACCAGTCACCGAAAAAATGTCGGCCCTTCTTGTACCGATGATTTTTAGGGAAGGTACTGAAAGAAGATTCTGGTTGGAAGAGCGAAGTGAACGTTGTGTGTTATAAGGTATCAAGAGTCTGGAAATGAATTGAGGTTCGCCGCATGCTAAAGTTTTAAAGATAAGTATTATTATTTTAAATGTGATTCTATGGCTAATAGGTAACCAATGAGAGTCTATTAACAACGGGGAAACATGATCATATTTCTTTGCATTGTATATTAATTTTATTGCAGTATTTTGAATCAATTGTAATCTCCTTTTTTCTTTTAATGATATGTTGAGAAAGAGAGAATTGCAGTAATCGAGTTTTGATATTACTAATGAATGAATTAGTATTGTGATAGATTTAGGGGTCAGAAATTTGGATATTGATCTAATACGGCGTAATTTATAAAAGCAGTTTTTAACCGTAAGAGAAATATGATCGTGATAAGTAAATTTCTCATCAATTAGTACGCCAAGAATCTTAACTGATGGAACTAAATTAAGTGTGATGTTATTAAGAATGAATGGGATTGATAAAGTTATATCGTTCCTCCAAGTAAATAATACGGCTTTCGTCTTCTTTATGTTAAGTGCCAATTTGTTTGTGTTGAGCCAAGAATGAATTATTTCTAATTTGTGATTAATGGATTTGATTTCAATATCACATTTAGGATCTAAAGGATGAATAAGTTGAACGTCATCAGCGTATGCAAATGGGGTAAAGCCTATAGATTGGCAAAGGCTTAACAGTGGAGAAAGAAATATATTAAACAGAAGAGGAGATAAGATGGATCCTTGAGGGATGCCAAATGTGGAAGAGTGAGATACAGATGTTTCGTTTTTAAATTTAACAGAGGAAGTGCGATCAGCGAGATATGAAGTAAACCATTTTAGGACATTGTCTGTTATGCCTATGGATTCTAGTCTTTGTAACAGTAAGTCGTGATCTATGGTGTCGAACGCTGCTGAAATATCTAAAGAAAAAAGGATGACGGATTTGTGATGGTCCAGATGGTATTGAATATTTGAGATTAAGCCTATTAGAGAATATTCTGTGTTATGGAATTTTCTGAACCCTGTTTGATTTGGATGGAGTGCATTGGTGTTCCCTTTTGCTGAGTTGTAGAAGGAGAGGGAGCCATAAGAACATAAGAATAGCCTTACTAGGTCAGACCAATGGTCCATCAAGCCCAGTAGCCCATTCTCATGGTGGCCAATCCAGGTCACTAGTACCTGGCCAAAACCCAAGGTGTAGCAATATTTCATGCTACCAATACAGGGCAAGCAATGGCTTTCCCCGTGTTGACATGGCAGTTGAGGTGCTATGAGTATTATGGTGGCTTGTTTCTGGTGAAGTTTGAGTAGAGTTTCTGAGTAGAGGGATTGGAGAGAAAACATAAAGAAAGTTGTCTTGCCAATCGAGGAGAAAGGCATCTGACTGCAGATGATTGGCAGTGTAGATTCTGGAACAAAAGACGGGAAGCTTGTGATTGTGGGGAGACACAAAGAGATATATCTGTGGAGTTCCTCAGTCTTTGAATATCTGAGGTAAAACAGCAGAATTGAGAGATCTCTCATGAGGTTGAAGGAGTCTGCTTAAACTGTCTGCTAGATAAACCTCATTGAGGAATAGGTTGCAATGTATCGCATGGGACCAAATTTTGATCGCTTCCTGGCAAAGTGGGTGAAACCTTGTGCTTCCTTGCTTCTTCACATAGTACATAACTACTTGGTTGTCTGTTTGAATGAGTACTATCTGATTGAGAAGGCGATCCTGAAATGTGCTCACAACATTTTTGATTGCTCAGAGCTCGAGGAAACTGATGTAGAGTTTTCTCATGAGAATTCCAGCTATCTTGAGTATGAAGGTCATTTAGGTGAGTGCCCCAGCCAAGCATGGAAGCGTCAGTTGTTAATATTTTCTGATGTGGTAGAACATGGAACAGAAGGTTTCTGGAAAGATTGGTCGATAATAGCCACCGCTGAAGAGACTAACGAAGGTCTGATGTTATTTGTATTTTTGTGGATAATGTTCCAGAGGACTGAGACCATTGGGTCAAGAGTGTCCACTGAGGTTCTTTGAGAAGTAAATGGGCAAATGGAGTCACATAAATTGTTAATGCCATGTAGCTTAGAAGACGCATCATTTGGCGTGCAGTGATGTATTGGAGAGTGGAGACTTTCTGGAAAATCAGCATTAAAGTGTCATATATTTTTTGAGGTAGAAAAGCACAAGTCTGAGATGTGTCCAGAAGTGCTCCTATGAACTACAGAGTTTAAATGAATTGTAAGTGTGATTTGTCATAATTGACTGCAAATCTGAGAATCTGTAGAAAATGTACAGTTGAATTCATGGCCAGCTGAGTTGATTGAATTGTAGGGGCCTTGATCAACCAATTATCCAGAAAAGGGAACACATGAAAGCCACAAGACAGGAGGGTGGCCACTACTACCACTAAGTATTTCGTAAACACTTTGGGTGCTGATGACAGTTCAAATGGAAGCACCTTGTACTGGAAGTGGCATGTTCCTATTAAAAAATGGAGGTATTGGACTGGATCTTGTCACCCCTAGGCACCTAACCGGCTTGGTTAGGGTGTTTGGGCCGTGACAATATTCTCCCCAGTGTGCCCTCTATAGCTTGATGGTCCCCTTAGGTCTTTCATCCAACTAGGCAACTGCCTAACATTGCAAGTTCAGGTAAGTGAAGTGATTTTCATTCAACAAACACACTAAGTCAAAATAAAGATTTATTTAGGCCACTGGCCAGATAAGTTTCAAATCCTGTGCTATGTTTGTTGCACATAGCACAGATAATGCTAATGAAAAACATCCAGCAAATAGTTTAGCTTTTATCCACTGGTAATAGTCCTGATATATTTCACAAGCAAGAATCTGGAAATATATTCAATCAATAGCCTAAGGTTTTCTGCCCTGGAAACAGTCTTTGCATAAACAAATATTTTTTTTATAAATCCCCAACCTCCAATTTGCGGCACTGGCATGCACAAAAAGATAGAAAACAAAAACAGCAACAAAAACTCAAAAGAGGTTAGCAGGTTTCAATGACTATGTGGACGAGTTTAAGGTAGGCAAGGTAGTTTTCAGTAACTTGGCTCATACAATCCTTTAACAGTCTTAGGTTGGAGACAAACAGAGTTAAGCAGTTCCTTAGGAGATAGTGGATAGACTATTGCAGATTCACAGTTAAGTTTTCCAACATATAACACAGACTGACAACATCCAGCTTGCAACTCCAGCTATGTTTGCAGTAGCCGTGTGAATTGCACTGAGCTAGTCTCAGCTGCACGCAGCACACCAATCAGCCCCAACATGGGAGAAAAAGGAAACTGACAAAAATTCAAAACATTTTTTCTTCTCAGTAACTCTCTTCTAAAACAAAGGATTGTGCTAAAACACACAGTAAACCCAAAATCATATAGCAGTAAGCAGGAAGGATAAAGTGAATCTTAAACTTACAATTTAGCTGATTTGCATGGCTTCAGTTTGTTCTTGAACCTCTTTTATGCCTGTACCAATTTCCATGGCTTCTGGCTGTGGGAGAGACTCTGAACCTATACAGAGAGGAAAATCTCCTGCCTCTTGCATGTCCCAGTCAGCAGGGAAAACTCTGGTAGGGCACTCACGCTGGACTTTAACTGGACTTCTGAACTGTCTCTGCTCAGATCAGTACTCCTTGCCCTGCCCCCAGCTTCTTTCCTGACCTGCAGTTTCCTGGGCTCTGCAGCTCTCGTAGCTCTCTGGTTCCTGTTTCTCCTCCTTCTGCAATCTACACACACCCTAATCCAGGGCGGGAAAGCAGACCAGGCATTTCTTTGGTAGGTTTCTTTCCCTTGCTTCTAACAGCCCTCTGCCTTAAAGGGACAGGACTCCTACCAGTCAGACTCTGGCTCATCTCAGCCAGATCCATGCTATCCCAGGGCCAGTCAGTATTACCTGGAGACCCAGCACTCACTTGGTCTGCCCTCTTACAACGGGGCTTAGGCAAAACCCTGTCTTTCCTTGGGGCAAACCTTGACTTGTCCCTAGGTTTGTCACAATCTGGGAGAGGAGGATGGCTGAAAGGGAGCCTGGGGAACACAACTATGACTGTGTATCAAAAATGCTGCAAGGATTTAGGATCTAGAGAAAATGCTTGAAGACATGGAGAAAATATCAGTGCAGGGGACCTGGAGCCTATGACATGGTGTTGATGTGTATCAACCCAGCCCTTGCAGGCTCCATGAGGAAGTTGGAAGAGGCCTTCCTCAATTGCAAAGAAGAGGTGAAGAAGAATTGGCAGGACATCCTGAAAGAAACAGCCAAGGAGGAGTAAGGTGACCTGTATCCCCTACTCCCATCCATCCAAAGTTTGCTTTTGTCACTCATTTATCGAAAACTTTGAGAGTGCTACCTTTGGAATATAAAGGGTGCTTGCCTGAATAAGTTAGAATCCTCATTGGCTTATATGTACCAAAATATGAATAACAGCATTAAAATTATTTCAGTTTACAAAAAAAAATGGAGGCATTTCTTGTGGGTTGGAAGGATAGGAATGTGGGTATGCTTCTTTGAGGTCTAGAGAACAAAGCCAATTGCTCTTTTCCAGAAGGGGTTGTAAGGTTCCCAGAGAGATCATTCAAAATTTCTCTTTCACTAGATATTTAAGAACATAAGAAGTTGCCTCTGCTGGGTCAGACCATAGGTCCATCGTGCCTAGCAGTCCGCTCCCGCGGCGGCCCATCAGGTCCATGACCTGCAATGTGATCCTTTGCCTAAAACCCTTCAATCCCCTTTATCCCTCTATCTATACCCTTACATAATCCTATCTATACCTCTATCTGTATCCCTCAATCCCTGCATCTATCAGGAATTTATCCAATCCTTCTTTGAAACCCCATAATATACTCTGTCCTATCACAGACTCCGGAAGCGCATTCCAGGTGCCCACCATCCTCTGAGTGAAAAAGAATTTCCTAGCATTGGTTCTAAACCTGTCCCCTTTCAATTTCTCTGAATACCCCCTTGTTCTTGTGGTTCCCAATAGGTTGAAGAATATGCCCCTCTCCACCTTCTCTATGCCCTTCTGTTGAAACTGGGATTCTGATTTTTGAGTCCTCTGTTGTCTGGGATGTCTCTGTGTTGGCAGTCTAGAGAATGTAGATGGCTGAGTACAACTCCTCTTGCTGTAATAGGAGGAACATCAAGATGGATAGATAGTTGAGATCTGAGGAGGAGAAGAGGGCGATCTGCAATCAGATGGCTGGACATGTTGAAAACAACCATGGGGATGACGCTGGAGGACCTTTCCAGGCTAGCACAAAACCAATTTCTTTTTAGATCCACAATTCATCAAGTTGCTAGGACTCAAACACGAGTTGATGGCATCTAACAACAACAACAGGATGACCATGGAGTCCTCATGCTTCTTAATCTTCTGGGTGGCCTCCTCTGTTTTGTCACCAAACAAATCCTCTCCAAGACATGGTATATTTACCAAGCATTCTTGCATATTAGCATTCAGGTCTGACACACTGAGCCATTCTTGGAATGTTATAGCAATAGACATCACTGATGTTCTTGATGTCACATCAAACGCATCAAAGACTGATCATGCCATGAGTTTTTGTGTCTTGAGATTATTGGTAATATTTTGAAAAGAGTCAACTGATCTGTAGGTAGATATTGTTCGTACTAGGAAAGTTGATGAACCAGAAATTTAAAATAGGTTATATAGAAATTATAACTGAGAATTCAACTGGTGAGCATAGAACTTTGGTAATTCCTACAACCAAATTTGTCTAGATTCCTTACTTCTTGTCCAGGTGGGTTTATGGTATAGGTTCTGGAACTGTTGGATTTCTTTGGTGCAGATTCAATGAGAAGAGACTGATGCTGGAGCTGAGGTTTGTCAAAACCTGGACAAGTTTGTACTCTATATAAAGTATCCAATTTCCTTGGTACTGCTGGAATCAAAAGTGGAGTTGTTTTCATTAAATTGTGAAATGGTAATTTTAAACAGGCTCTTGGCCATTGTTTATAATCCAGATCATCTATCAACTCAGCTCTTGATTCTGCCTTAGACTCCATTTTTATGTATTTATCAGGCTGTTATTTTAAACTAATTCTTCAATATGTTGTGTTAGCTGGTTTAGATTACTGTAACATTGTGTATTTAGGAATAACATCTTCTGACATGCACACATTACAAGTTGTTCAAAATACCATTAAACCGGGGTATCTGGCTGGTTCGTGATTTGATGAAAGCGGAAGACTGGATGTCCTTTTCAGAATTCTCGGAAACCTGGGGTGTTGCTGGCTCTCAATACTTTAGATGGCTCCAGTTACATCATTGCATTACACATTCTTTGCCCAAAACCCGCATGCGATTGGACGAGCCTGAACTACACATACTACTTCGCACCATTCCCATGGGATTCTCCAAAGCTTCTATGTGGTACAAATTACTGCAGCGTGCTCGTTTTTCGAGCCCGCTAGAATCTGAAGTGAAATGGTGCAGAGACCTAAATCTACCCTCTGATGCTATTGACTGGTCTGCACTTTGGTTGATTTTCTTCAAAGCTGTTAGATCGGCCTCACTTTTGCAATCTATTTTCTTTCTTCTTCACCGAGCAGTGTGGACCCCTGTGCTGTCTAATAGAATCAATCCTAATATGTCTTCCTTATGTTGGTCCTGCTCTCAATCGACTGGTTCATTAGAACATTTACTCTTTTCTTGTCCACATGTACAGGTCTATTGGAGTAAAGTGTGGGCAGTTACTTGTGACATTCTGGAGCTAACTGATACTCTGTCTTATCCCATCATCATTGTAATGTCTCAAGCTCTTTTAGAACCCATTGATACTGATGAATCCAGGTTGTTTACTATAATGATGTCTTTAGCGATTCAGACAGTTTTATTCTGCTGGAAGGACCTCACTAGGGTGGACTTCCATAAGTGGTGGAATGCCCTGTGTCTCACGGGCAAGTATGAAAGAATATTTGCTGAAAGATCTAACACGATGGATAGATTTCTTGCTGTCTGGAAACCTCTTCTTCAATTCTGTAATGTTTAACCTTTTGTTTTCTGTTTTCATTGTATTATTGAACTGTTTAATCTACTCATCAATACTTCTATGTATATGTTTTATTATTCTGCGGGTGCTTGCTCATATCCCCTTATATGAAGTTTCAGTACATGCTTTCTCCTATTGGTGATGTACACTTTGAATTCTGTTACTTCTGGTTATCTTTTTTTTGTAACCTGTAAAATTCAATAAAAGTTTTTGAACTCAAAATACCATTATTCGAACTTTGTTTGGGATCGAGAAGTATGAACATGTTACTTCATATTTCATCCAAAACAAAAAAATTGACTCTAGAAGTTCCACAGGGAAGCAAAACCAAGAGAAAACCAAAAAACACTGTGAAGTGACGATGTTCCTGAAATGGACTTTATTGAAAGTTTCAAAGTTCCAAAAATATAATTGAGCAATCCACATAAAAATAAAATAATCCACATAAAAACCTTAAGGACCTAGTCCATTGAAAGCTTAGGACCCAACACAGTCTATGTTTCGACAGGATAGTCTTCTTCAGGGGTCCCTGGAAGTCCTACGGTAGTAGATATGTGGCTAGCAAGTATGTGGAGAGACGTGACGAATGCACTGACCATGGAGTATAGAGTGAAGTATAAGTTATTGTTGGTTTATCTAAGTGTACATCATTTATCACCAAAATACCTACAGGATTGTATGATGTCCTATGTGCCCTCTCAACCATCATGCTCTGCTACACATTGTAATTTCGTTATTCCAGCTTATAAAAAATTAAGTTTACAGACTATGAGATCTAGTACTTTCCTATGTGCAGGACTTGTTGAATGGAACAGACTGCCAGAATACATCATGCAACAAAAAGATTTGTGTAAATTTTTAAAATTGTTAAAGCATCATCTGTTTTGTAAGAAGTATGATGGTTGATGCCTTTTATATGAATTAGCAATTTTGCTGTTTTTTGGCATGCTTGTTTTGTTATTTTTTAATTGAGTATTTTTAGTTGTAATCCACCCTGTTTAAAGGCGGAATATAAATAATTAACTATAAACTATGGGGAGAACATGGCCCATTTGCCTGATGAATCTTATAAAAGACAAGCCTTCAGCAAGGAGGTAGTGGAGAAGGGTCTGATGGGATCCCATAAGATTCCATAGCAGAGGGGTTGCAGTAATCAAAGGAAGAATGCTGTGAAAGGTTTGAGTTGTATTCCTCAATGCCATGCTTTGGTGATGGTGACCATTTAGAAGGATGTCAAGGAGAATGGCAAATTAGGCTCTGAGATCATGGAGAATATCAACTTATTGATGAAAATTTCTGGATGGTTGACGAGATATATCTCGTTGTCAGCCTGATGAGTACCTCAAATGGATGGAAAAGCTATGCTCACTGGAAGCGCAGGCCTTCCTGACACCGAGCATCGATGGAGTGGAGTCTGAGATTGATCTTTTGATGTTCGATGAGGATGCTGCTCAGACTGGGCTAACACAGGATGTGTCAAAACTGGTACCTGCACTGTGTGTGACTTCAAAAGAAAGAACAAACCAGGGGAATACAAAACCACAAACACAAATACAAATACAAAGAAACCAAAATGGAATTGTCCAGATCAGAATGATGTGCACTAAAAAAGTGTCCTCCAACTCATCTGATAATGTGCACATCATTTTTTAGTGCACATCATTCTGATCTGGACAATTCCATTTTGGTTTCTGTGTATGACTTCAGCATCTCTGCCAATTCTTTTTGTACTAGCTCTCTGATTTGATCTTGTAAAGATGATGCCAGTACCGCTGCTGTAGTCAGTACAGATAGCACAGACAGCACCAGGTGTTGAGGCATTGGTGACTTGATGTTGAGACATGCCTGAGGAGACACCATTACATTACATTACATTACATTAGTGATTTCTATTCCGCCAATACCTTGCAGTTCAAGGTGGACTACAAAAGAAGTTATCTGGCCATTTCCAGAGAAATTGAAGAGAAGAGCGAGTTGCTTCAGAGAATTGGGATGAGTCTTGCTTCAGAGAATTGGGATGAGAATTGGGATGAGAATTGGGAAGTGTTAGTTTGTCTTCAAGGATTTCTTGAATAGCATGTTTTTTATTTCTTTTCTGAATGATTTGTAGTTGCAGAGATGGTGATCTAGTTTTGGTGCATATACGTTTCAAATGCTTCGATGGAGTAGACACTTGGGATGACTCAGATGCATGGCTGGAGAGAGAAGGGTGTCAGTGCTTCTCAACTTTCTTACAGTCTTCTCCTGATGAAGAAGTCAGATTAATGTTTATATTCTGACCCCCTGATATTCAGTGCTATTTAACCAATCAGAAATGGCCACAGACCAATTAAATAGCATTTCTGCAACTAAGCATGAATATTCAGTGGGAAATAAGCGGTTATCTCCCACTGAATATGTGTGGTTAGGCCTAGATTCTATAAACGGCGCCTGAAGTTAGGCACCTAGATCGGTGGCCTCTTTTACTAAAGCTGGCAGCACAGACTGGCGTGATAAATGCCTGGACACCCACAGAAATAGAATGGGTATTGGAGGATTTGCCACGTGGCACTCTGTTGTGAAGCTTTGTAAAAGGGAGCCTTAATTATTTAAAAAGCTTGATTGGTGCTGATAACAAGCAATTTGCAACTCATAATTGACAAAAATTAAAATTAATTGATTGGTAGGTAGGTGCCTACCAGAAAGTAGGTGTGGTTAGGGGGGCAGATCGTGGGCATGTTTGGCATGGTAGGCACCTAAAGTGGACATAGACGCCAATTGGCGCCTAACGTGCTGGTATTTAGGCCAAGAAAACTCTGGCATAAATAGGGAGTGCCTAAGATTAGGATGCCTACCAGCACTTATGTTCACTTTAGGCATCACTAGGTACAATTTTATAAATACTATAACATCTAACTTAAGATTGACATATGGTAAACACCACATTCCACAGCACCTACTGAGTTAGGCTTCATTTATAGAATCGGAGCCATAATGCCTACCACTAAACCAGCTATATCATGTGACTTATATAGTTAGGTTCAGATATTCAGGGCCAGACTGGATAAGGTCAGCTGTTAAATCAGACTGCACAAATATCAGTCCCATCTTTAACCGCTGTATTTGAACTGGTCAGCCACTGAATATCAGCTTAACCAGGTGTTTAGCGGTAATGAAAATATATGATATTCAATGCCAGTTGTCAGAAACAGCCTGGCACTGAATATATGGGTTTAATATGACAGCAGGCAGTCAAAGTGCTACCTGCCATCGACTGAATATCAGATTCCATCCCAAGAAGCAAGTCCCCTCAAATCTGATCCCCCCTTCTTTCCTCCTCAAGGGCAAATGTTCCCTCCAATCCAATCCCTCTACTCCCTCCTGATGAGCAAAAGCTCCTCCCAATCTGATCTTCTCTTCTCCTTCCCCCTGTTGATGAACAAAAGATCCCAGATGTTATCCTCTGCTTCCCTGGAAAGTTTAGAAAGCAAAATGACTGGTGGCATAACCATGGTGGGAGGGGGGGGGTATTTCTGGAGCCTGCCCCTTCCTATATTAGGCTCAAACTGAGGTAGCCAATTGGATGAAACAAGGAGCCCTTGTAAGGATATTCTATGTACATGGATATATGAATGGAAGAGGAGCAGTTCTCCCCTCAACAAAGACTGTTGACTACATCTATGGAGAAAGTGATCATGCTGAATAACCCAACTCAAAATGAGAATACAGGAGATTACATTTGGAACAATACAACTCTTATGGAGCTAAGTCAAACTTTTAATGTTTCTTGAATAATAACATAAAAGTTTGCCTGTTGAGTGATGGATAATAATTCTGATGGAGTTGTTTTTTTTTCTTTTGGACCAGTGATAATGATTTTCCCTGTATAGGTTCAGGATTTTTGTATTCTCACTGAGGTCCTCTTTTTTTAAAATCTGTTATTCCACCACTTGTGGAATTATATTGCTCCTAAAGAATAAGCAGGAGATTTTGGTGAATTTAGTGAATATATTCCATACTGAATTGCTTGCACCTGGACAGAGCAATAGAGCAAGTGAAGGGGATGAGGGTGGATCCAGGGGAAACAAGTTACAGGTTAATGCAGCATAAGCAATAAATCACCCTTGATAAATATGTCATTTTTTTTAAAGCTCTGCTCATGTTTGGCAGCTGCCCCACTCTCTGAAGACTTTCTCCAGTCATTGCCTTATTTATGGTGAAACAAAAACGACATGACCCTTCATCATGAAATAATGCAATAAATGATGCTGTGCTAATTACATCCAGTATATGGTTCTTCCTGAAGTGGCTAACCTGCTGATTTATGTTTCTGGTAGAAACAGATATGGTATAAAAAAACAAACAACTCTCATATGATCAAATGACATGTACTTAAATCAAGCAATAGATAAACAGGAAGGAGGACAGGCTGTGGAACTTTTGAGCAATGGATGAAAAAAATTTCTTTTTTTTTAAATCTAGCCATGTTGTTTGGTGGGGAGGATGGGAAGTGGTGGAGGTGGAGGGAAGAGAGTAGAGGGGCAGAAATGAGAATAGCATTAATTTCCCTTAAAGCAGCAATTTTCAACCCAATCCCCAGGACCCACCTAGCTAGTCAGGTTTTCAGGATACTCACATTGAATATGCAGCAGATTGATTTGCATGCAGTATGTCAGTTATAAGGTAGTGCATGTACATTTATCTCATGTATACTCATTGTAGGTATCCTGAAAACCTGATTGGCTAGGTGTGTCCCAAAGACAGAGTTGAGATCCCCTGCTGTAAGCCAATAGAAAACATAGAATCAAATTATAAATTAATTACATACCCCCCTCCCACCCATCCAGCTTCATAGACAGCAAGCAGCTTGTTGTTATATGTGGAGCATTGCACAGCATGTTACAAGTAACAATCATGTATGTGAAGTAAATTAAGCTCATTACCTTGTGTCTTGTAGTCGCTTCAGCATCCACCGGGATCTGGAATCCCTCAGGAGCAGCTATAGGCATGTGCACAGGGAGAAACCGACCCTCATCCGGTGCATGAGATGGCACGTCAGAGTTCAACATAAGTACCTCACACACAGTAACTCTACAACCTCCCTGGTCCCCTATCATGCATGATGCACTCCCTGCTACCTCCAGGACCTCAACCAATGAGATGACAGGTGAAGGCTCGTTCATTGCTGCAGCTGGAGGGGGGAGGAGGGAAAGAAACATAGTCACAACAAATACCAACAGTGGGTACAAATCTCTCAAATAAACATTGCAGTAGTCTGGGTGCTAAAACAAAGCTTTGCATTATGATGAAAATAGGAATTCTCACAAGAAGGGAGTTGCAATAGTTCAATCTACTTAAAATTAAAGTGAGAATGAGAGTATTAAGTGCAAGATTGTCTTGAAAGGAAGGTAGAGATTGTATCTGCAGCAGAGCAAAAAAACAAAACAAAAACACCCAACCCAAAAAACATTCTGCACCACACTAGAAATATGTGGTTCAAAAGAGAAAGAAGGATTAAAATGAACACCAAAAGAAAATATTGAATCCTTAGTAGGAAGAAGAGTAGAGTTCAAACAGGGTTGAAATGGTAATGGATTCTGGGTTCTTGAAAGTCACATGCAGTAGCTTCAGATTTAGGTGAATTTAAATCAATTTAGCAAAGATCCCAGGAATCAGGAATCTAAAAAATACACTTTATTTGATAAAGTAGTATTGTCAGTATCGTCTTTATTGACATAGCTTCGGCATATCCTAGTGGACCAGCATTGCAATTGTATTACTTTACAGTAACTGAAGAAATCATGGAACTAACTTCGTACAATGTGCCTATCAAAATCCAAACCTCTCTCCTTATGCAACATATGTAGTCTGCTTATCCAAGGTTTCAATGCATAAGCTAAATAACAGTAACACTGAAATTAAGAAAAATTGAGAAAGTCCTTGAGCAGAGGTGACACAATATACTAGACTAACAAATGCTGAAAGATGCAGTCCTTCAGGATTATTCACATTCCTTCTTTTGTGGCTGTTGGCAGAATAAAGCTATCTTTTTTACACAAATGCCTTGTTGATCTCATTTAAAACAATTTTGGACTGTAATGGTTGGTGTGCTATTATTGCACTCTTATTCAATAGAAGAGATGATTTGAATAATCTGAGACACACAGTTTAGTAAAGTCTTTTGCATATGCATGCTCTCATCTTACTGCTTATAAAAGGTGATAGTAAGGATGTGCACTTGTTAGCATGCCTCAGTTCATTAGTACTCCATAAATAAACATAAAAAATATGGAAAAGCGTTTTTGAAAGACTATGTCACAAAATGAACAACCAACTTTAGGCATACCAGTAAATTACTCGATAACAGGAATAGAACAATATATGAGTATATCCCTTCATATTTCAAAATTGTCACAGAGACTTCCATAATTTGGACAATACCAAATCATACTTGGCTGTTTGAAGATAGTTATTCATGCTTTCTAAAATATGTGTATGTGGGGGATGTGGCCATGCTGTTTGTTACTGCATACATGGTCATTGCTCCCGGACCTGGCTTTTAATGTGATACAAGGTAGTTGTTACTCACCTATCTCTGCCAAGCACTCTCTGAAGTGCTGAAGAAGAGGTGCACCCCAAAGTGTCTGGAAGACACAAGTTTGAGAGGATATGGTTCATATAGTGACCTTTCCTAGGTTTATAGACCTGGTTCCCATATAATTTGTTTTGCCCAGTTTTGCTTGAGTTCTTAAATCTGGTTCTATGTGGCTGATATTCAGTGTCCAGTCATCACTTAATGATAATTGGTTATCTTGAAGTACCTTTCCTGTCAGCTTATGCAATTTAGGTTGAACCACTGAATAGGCTGTCCTAAAGTTAACTTGATAATTCATACAGTTAGCATTTGGATAGCTATCTATGTGGTCCAAATTGATCACATAAAGTTAAATTAACCAGATAATGGTAGCAGTGCTACCTGGTTAACCTTTAGACCCACCCACTGAAAGCCCCCAAGTCTACCTCCGCATAATCACATTACTTTTGTTTGGTCATCTCACCCAAAATATTCAGAGCCAACTATTTATATGATTCTTTCTGAAGTTAACCATATAGATAATTTTTAATACCATCCTCATGGTCATATGGGAACCAACTTTGAAAAATGATTGGGCCGTTCACTTGTATTGAGTTTAGCATGCTCAATCACTGGGGATGCCAAACTCAACACAGTTGAATGCTCCCTGGCTACAGTAAAGGAATTTGTTCAATATTGGAGATGCTCTTAAAGACAGATTGTTCACCCTCTCCAAGGTAGAGAGAACGAGAAGGCACTCTCTAAAGATAAAAGGGGATAGATTCTGTACAAATGTAAGGAAGTTCCTCTTCACCCAGAGAGTGGTAAAAAACTGGAACGCTCTTCTGGAGGCTGTTATAGTGGAAAACACCCTCCAGGGATTCAAGACAAAGTTAGACAAGTTCCTGCTGAACCAGAACGTTCGCAGGTAAGGCTAGTCTCAGTTAGGGCACTGGTCTTTGAACTAAGGGCTGCCGCATGAGCGGACTGCTAGGCATGGTGGACCACTGGTCTGACCTAGCAGCGGCAATTCTTATGTTCTTATATTAATTCTATACAGTGGAGAAACACAATAATCTTAGTGTGCAATTTTATTCATCAAATCACAAAATCTTATGCGATGGCTTTTTAGATTTCTGGTGTGTGTAGCGCATTTAAGTGGACTTCACATTTGTGTTGCATTTCATGATTGCCTGTACTAAGCAAGTAATAGTATATTGACTATCAAAGGCTCCTGAGGTAGGCCATAGTGGCCAAAACACTTGTGTCGAGATATCGCATAAGATTTTGTGATTTGATGTATAAAATTGCACACCAACATTATTGTGTTTCTCCACTGTTGTTGGTTTGTTTCGGACTGGATTGTGGAGATTCTCTCTTGGTTTTACTTGACAGAAAATTATAAACACCACTTTTGCATGTAAAATACTGATATAGAATCGTAAATGGGCACTTATAAAATATCAACTAGTGTAAAAGTACACACTATGATATGATGGTGCATACTTTGTCAATGGGTATGTTTGGAGGAAGGGTTTGGGTAGAGTTTGCAAATACACTCATAAAGCCTCATATTTTGACTGCAGAAAGCAGCCCGGCCACCTTCTGTGGTCATTAATGAACTTGGAAATTCAAACTTGGGGCTATATCCAGCCTCCAGCATTGAATTTCTGGGCTAAGTTCAGTTGTGTTTGACATAGCTGGCCAAGCCAATATTCATCAGCTGACTGGCTAAGTCATAGCTATTTAGGCAAGTCTAACTCGCCGCTAGACTTAGCCAGTCATTCAATGAGTATTGGTGCTTACTGGCTATGTTGTGCGACATAGATAGAGACAAGCCTAGCCACTGACCAGGATATTCAGCTGGAGATAGTTAGCTTTCTCCTTTTGAATATCAGTGGTTAGACAACTTAGCACTATTTAGCCGGACAGGAGTAATTCCCAGCTGGCTACATAGCACTGAATAAAGGGCAGTTAGATTATAAAATACACTAATCATGTTTGAGGGGCCAATAAAAAATTCCCAGTCCAGCCAACAAAGTTGGGGCAGCCTCCATCGAGTTCAGTGATTTTCTGCATTTTTATTCCATTGGAAATATACGGAACAAAAAAAAAGTGCAAAATTGCTGGACTAAATATATAGTCCTCAATGGAAACTGCCCCAGCTTTGTTGGTTGGGTTGAGAACTTTTCAGTGGCCCCTTGTATGCATGCAGTGGCATACCAAGGGTGGGGCGGAGGATGCAGACCGCCCTGGGTGCCAGCCTTAGGGGGTTGCACAGCCGGCCAGCTGGGTCTGGAACCTCCCACGCAGATATAAACATAGAAACATAGAGACATAGAAGATGACGGCAGATAAGAGCCATAGCCCATCCCATCAGGTCTGCCCACTCTACTGACCCACCCTCAAGTCTACTATCCTAGGGATCCCACTCCTGGTGACAGGTTCCCTTGGCTTAACCCTCTAAGGGATCCCACTGGGCATCCCATTTGCTCTTAAATTCTTGCACGCTGTTTGCCTCGATCATCTGCACCGGGAGCTTGTTCCAAGGATCAACCACTCTCTCGGTGAAGAAATATTTCCTGGTGTCGCCATGAAATTTCCCGCCCCTGAGTTTGAGCGGATGCCCTCTTGTGGCTGAGGGTCCTTTGAGAAAGAGAATCTCTTCTCTATCTCGAAACGGCCGGTAATATACTTAAACGTCTCGATCATGTCTCCTCTCTCCCTATGTTCCTCGAGTGAGTACAGCCGCAAATTTTTCAGCCTTTCCTCGTACGATAGATCCTTGAGCCCCGAGACCATCCTGGTGGCCATCCATTGCACCGACTCTACTCTCAGCACATTTTTCGGTAGTGTGGCCTCCAGAATTGCACACAGTATTCCAAATGAGGCCTCACCATGGTTCTGTATAATGGCATTATGACTTCAGGCTTCCGGCTGACGAAACTCCTGCGGATGCAACCTAAACAACTGTCTTGCCTTAGATGAATCCTTCTCCACATGATCAACAGTTTTCATGTCTGCGCTGATGATCACTCCCAAGTCTCGTTTTGTTGAAGTTCTAGCTAAGGTCTCACCATTGAAGGTGTAAGTTCTGCACGGATTTCTGCTGCCGAGGTGCATGATCTTGCATTTATTAGCGTTGAAGCCCAGCTGCCAGGTCAAGGACCAAAGCTCCAACAAATGTAGGTCCTGTGTCATACTATCGGGTGAATTGCCATCTCTCACTATATTGCATAGTTTGGCGTTGTCAGCGAATATCGTTACCTTACCTTGAAGCTCCTGAGTTAGGTCACCTATGAATATGTTGAAAAGGAGCAGGCCCAAGACTGAGCCCTGCGGTACTCCACTGGTCACCTCTGATGTTTTAGATAGGGTACCGTTAACTACCACCCTCTGAAGTCTGCCACTCAGCCAGTCATTGACCCATGTAGTTAGTGTTTCTCCCAGCCCCATTGATTTCATCTTGCTCAACAGCCTGCGATGCGGGACACTATCGAAAGCTTTGCTGAAGTCTAGGTATATGAAGTCCATGGATTCTCCCAAGTCTAACTGTTTTGTTACCCAGTCAAAGAAGCTGATGAGATCGGATTGGCAGGACCTACCCTTGGTGAATCCGTGTTGACTGGGATCCCGTAGATTCTCCTCATCCAAGATTGCGTCTAATTTACGTTTGATTAGTGTTTCCATGAGTTTGCATACTATTGATGTGAAACTCACCGGTCTGTAGTTTGCAGCCTCTGCCCTGCAACTCTTTTTGTGCAGTGGAATGACGTTAGCTGTTTTCCAGTCTATGGGGACTCTCCCCGAACTTAGGGAGAGATTGAAGAGTCCTGATAGCGGTTCTGCCAGGACATCACACAGCTCACTGAGCACCCTGGGGTGTAGATTGTCTGGTTCCATGGTTTTGTTCACCTTGAGTCTTGCCAATTCGTAGTAGACGTCGCCAGGTGTGAACTCGAAATTCTGAAATGGGTCTTCCACGCTGGGCCTTGCCTGCAACTGCGGACCGTGCCCCGGTGCCTCGCAGGTGAAGACCGAGCAGAAGTATTCATTCAGTAGTTCTGCTTTATCGGAATCTGATTCTGCGCAGTTCCCATCTGGTTTTCTAAGGCGTACTATCCCGTCTGTGTTCTTTTTCCTATCACTAATATACCTGAAGAAGGATTTGTCCCCTTTCTTCATGTTCTTTGCCAGAGTCTCTTCCACTCGAAGTTTGGCCTCCCTGACTGCCGTTTTGACCACTGCAAACCTCACCCTATGTTCTAGTTTAGCTTCCCTAGTCTCCGTTCGTTTGTAGGAAACAAATGCTTTTTTCTTCTCCTTGATGAGGTGCGAGATTTCTGCGGAGTACCATTGGGGTTTGTTATTTCTCCACCGTTTGTGTACTGACTTAATGTAGAGGCTTGTCGCTTCATGTATGGTAGATTTCAGGGATGAGCACATAGCTTCCACATCATCGGTCGTAGCTTGGTTCTGCAGTGTCCGGTGGACGACATCTCCCATGCGTTCGAAGTCAGTGCCTCGGAAGTTGAGTACTTTTGTTTTCGTGTTTGATCTAGGGAAACCTTTCCTGACGTAGAACCACACAATGTTGTGGTCGCTGGAGGCTAGCGTATCTCCTACCGAGACCTTCGAGATGCTATCCCCATTGGTGAGTACTAAGTCCAGGATCGCCTAGGCCCTAGTGGGTTCCAATATCATTTGTTTGAGTCGTGCTCCCTTTATGGATGTTAACAGTCTCCTGCTGCCACTGGTTGTTGCTGAGTATGAGTTCCAATCTGCGTCAGGCATGTTGAAGTCCCCTAGCAGAACAGAGTCTCCCCGTAGAGTGATATTCTCTATGTCTTCAATTAATTTGGAGTCTTTGTCTTCCAGTTGTCTTGGAGGTCTATATACTACACCAAGATACAGGCATTTTTCTCTGCCTCTGACCAGGTTCACCCAGAGGGATTCCCCGGTGTACTTGACATCTGTGATTCTGGTAGTTTTTATGTCTTCTTTAATGTATAGTGCCACCCCTCCCACTGACTTTCCCTCTCTGTCCTGACGAAATAAGTTGTATCCCGGTATAGCCATATCCCACCCATGAGAGTCTGTGAACCAAGTTTCGGATATTGCCACCACGTCAAGGTCGGCATTCATTATTTCGGTCTCTAATTCTAGAATCTTATTGCCTAAACTGTGTGCATTAACATACATAGCCCTCCATACCCCGTGATTGCTAAATGGCACCTGCACCTCGGCGAGGCTGCCATACTTATTCTGAAGCAGAGTCGGGAGCTGTGCTGAAGTGCAGGAAGGTCCCGCGATGACTGCCATCTGCTGCCTCTATGCCAGAAGAGGTAAGTGATGTCAAAGGGGGGTGGACCGGCAGCTGCAGTCATCACGGGACCTTCCTGCAACTCCCTGCGTCTGCCGGCCCACCCCCTCTGACATCACTTACCTCTTCTGGAGCATAGGCAGCAGAAGCAGTCATTGCGGGACCTTGCTGGTTTGGAGGAAGAGAGGAGCATAGAAGGGTGGTGGAAGGAGAGAAAGGGGGTCATGGTGATATGAAAGGGTAGTGGAGGGAGAAAAAGGAGGTCAGGGTGGTATGGAAGGGTGGTGGAAGGAGAGAAAGGAGTAGGATGGTATGGAAGGGTGGTAGAAGGAGAGAAAGGGAGAAGATACTGATGGAATTGGTGTGCAGGGAAAGGGGAGAGAGACATTAGGGGGAAGGTACTGGAATTGGGTTGAAAGAAAAGAAAGGGGACAGATGCTGATGGAATTGGTTTACGGGGAAAGGATACTGGAGAGAATTGGGTTGGAGGGAAAGAAAGGAGGCAGATGCTGATGGAAGTGGGGGGGAAGGAGAAGAGAGAGTGAAATGCCAGACCATGGGGGTATGGGAGAGGAAAGGGAAGAAGAGGAGAGGAGAGAGATGCCAGACCATTGGAGGAAGGAAGGGAAGAAGATGGATGCCAGACCAATGGGGTGAAGGGAGAGATGGAAGGGGGGAGACATAAAGTTTCTGGAAGGGGAATAGAAGGAGAGAAGATGCCATATAGAGAGGATAGACAGTGGATGAAAGGAAGAGTGTAACAAGAAGATGAGGAAAGCAGAAACCAGAGAAGAGGTGGCCATAACATCTAAAGCTGTCATACATCTTTGGGTGGTGGTAGTGGGTCAGTGACCACTGGGAGAATATGTGTGTGTTCCTCCAATAGTCATCTGGTCAGTTTGGGAACCTTTATGGTACTTATTCATTGTTAAAAGAGGTCTAACCCTAAACGTCCAAACTGTGCCTTGGACGTATTCTAAAATGTTTGAATATGGCAGAAAAACATCCAGGTCATAAGCCTGTCCTAGTCCTGTCATTAGATTTAGATGAACTGCAGGTTTCGAAAATTACGAATTGAAGGGTTTGGCAAGAAAAAAATGTCCTTTATGGATGTTTTTCTGTTATGAAAATGGACCCCCTGATGTACTAATACATGAAATCAGTGCTTCCTCTACATTTTATAGTTCTCGATTTTCCAGCCCATTACCAGGAATACTTCAGCATTTTTCTCTCTGTCACATGGTGTCATTGAATATATGAGATATATTTATAAAATCTTGTCATGGCCTTCGCAATATTCCATACAGTATGTCTGAAATAGTTGAATTAGAACTACAACAATTGCAGAGTTTAACCTTGGCATTAAGAAAATTAGCATTTTTTTCTACGAGTGTGAAGCTATTTAAACAAATCCTTTACATACATCGAAGGCTGTGATACCTTTTATTAAATCACAATAGACATTTTTTTTCACGCATAGATATATTTGTACATTAGCATTCGGGGACTCAGAGGTCCCATTAGTTGTGCCTATCGTGGCTACAGAGAAAGCAAATTTTATATTCAATGTACATTTCTTACATAATTTACATTCTTCATGTGTGAGTGAGGACAACTCAAAAATACAAACATTTTCAACCTTATAAGTATTAAGTTTAACTATTTCCCTACTCTTTCAAGTTGCTAACATGGCAGCATGATAAGCCCTGCTTTGAATGATTCTGTTTATTGAACCGATCTGAGAGCATTTTGTTCTAATTTTTCCTATTGGTAATCAGATGCCGCATACCAAGTGCAAGGGGAGAGTTTGGGTGGATTCTTCGACACCTCAAACTTCCTCCCTGATGCAGCATTGATTCGGGAGTTCGCGACTTGCAGAATCCCAAGGAATTACCTGGGGTGTTGGTGGCATTATCCCCCACACGAGGAGAAGTGTAGGACTTTGCCCTGGAGACATCTTTATCTCCTCAGTAGCTGTTCCTCCACTACGAACTGCTCCTACCGCGGCACTGACTGAGGAGCCCTGCCAAATGGATACTGCAGGGGGAACCCCGGATCGAGGGACAGGGGCCATGAGAGTATCTAAGGAGCGGGGGACCCTGGGAGTTGTAGGAAAACCCATCTTTCAGTTGATCAAGCCACCGGTGGTCACATTAGAGAGCATTTGGGATGTTCTTGCTAGCCTAAATGTAGCAGTGGCCAACTCTTCACAAGAAATAGCAGCTTTAGTAAGTACTGTTGACTCTTTGGGACATAAACTAGAGGGGACTAAAGAAGATTTTACTAAGGAACTAAAACAAGTTAATGATAAAGTCAAAAAACTCCAAGACTTATCTTCTGGATTAATTAAGGACAAAACTCAATTGAACCATAAGGTTGAACAGTTAGAAAACTTTAATCGTCGGTTGAATATTCATCTTTTGAACTTTCCTAAGACCCTTGGAGTATCTCCCATTGAGATGTTTAAAAAATATCTTGTTGAAATTTTGAAATTTTGCCCTGACTGTATACCACCTGTTAACAGGATTTATTACCTACCTTTAAGGAAAAATAAACCAGGGGTGGACTCAGATTTTGAACAAGTCAATTTGAATAATGAAGTAGTCCTAAATGTATCTGATCTTTTGGAATCAACTGTATCCGAATTATCTGAAAGAATGGCGTTACTGGTTTCATTAGTTTTTGAACAAGATGTAAATGCAATTTTCCGTTTATACTTTCACTCTTCACAGATGTTTTGTGGGAAAAAAGTTTATATATACCCTGATGTAGCTAGACAGACTCAGGAACGTAGGAAATTGTTTCTAGTAATGAGACCTGAAATAGTCTCTTTGGGAGGTACATTTCTTTTAGCCTGCCCCTGCTCAGGTCAATTCTTGTTGTAAACCACTTAGAACTGAAAGGTATTGGTGAGATAGAAGACACCAATGTAATGTAATGTCCCCTTCTATAAGTTTCCTTCTCCATCACAGCCCATATTCCCTCTTTCAGTTCTCACAACCTGTATATACTCCTTTCCTAGATCTTTTCTCCTAGCCTCTATCCTCATCATCATCTCTCTTCCTTGTGTAACTTTTGCAGTCTCTGCCTTCACAACAGCATTCTCTCATCTAGACAATAGCTATTCAGTTCCCTTGTCTCTTCTTAGCTTCTCTATCTTCTCTCAAGCAACACTCTCTGTCCCTTTTCCATTTTTATGGCTATATTCC
Organism: Geotrypetes seraphini; assembly: GCF_902459505.1. NCBI lineage: Eukaryota > Metazoa > Chordata > Amphibia > Gymnophiona > Dermophiidae > Geotrypetes > Geotrypetes seraphini. Next base: position 172,056,790 of record NC_047088.1, on the reverse strand, counting down.
TTTTTATGGCTATATCTGGTGAACTTTCCCCACTGAAATGTCAAGCAGGAAGTGCATCTATCCTAGACTGCAACAATCCTCTCCTCTTCCTGTAGCCCATTGATCAGACACAGCCAGCTAATAAGCTGTAGGGAGAGGTGGGATTAGTAGCTAGTGTAACCCTGATTTCACTGCAATCAATTTAGGGTACTGGCTAAGCTCTTCATGACAGGGACTTAAACCGTGGTCTACCAAAATTTTGGTTTCAGTCATTAGGGCACAAGCTGGGACCGGAGTCAGCCTCTGATAGGCCAGAGGGCAATTCTCATTAAGTCACTCAATTCTGTCATTGAAAAAATTCACTCTCCAAAGCTGTTTCTTTTAATTTTTTATTTTTAACTTAACTGTTTACAACTCACCAAGTGCCAATCCCTTTGCCCCACTCCTGTCCTGTGGGGGTTATCCCTTTCCCCCTCCCCAAAATTCCCTCTTTTGCAGCATAACCTTTTTGTGCCCACCACCTACTTCTTCTCTGTAGCTCCCTGTATGCTCCACAGTGGAGGTCTTTAGCCACCTTACCCCCTCAGCTTAGACTCTGCCAGCTCTTCCAGCTGTATCTTGTAGGGCCACCACCAGTTCCTCACTCCATGACCTCTTGGGTCCCTACCACTTGCATAATTCTTCACCAGGCAGGGTCCCTTCTTTCATCAACTCCAGGGTCTATTAGGTCCTCTGACTACTTTTAGTTCTTTTCTGCATATTCTCCTATCACCAAGCTTCCAGATCTCCACTACACCAGTCCACCCCATCAGAACTGGTTTACCTAGCTACTCTACTGCACCAGGCCCCTATCAGCAGTGACCTTCAGAACTTACCAGAACTTAGACCAGCATTCCTCCTCTCAAGGGTTGCCTAGCTCCCAAAGGAACTTCTTACCTTCTGAGCTCTCTGTGCTGGGAGCTGTTCTTTTTAGCACCACAATCCACTCAGGGTGAGTGGACAGCTCCCAGCAGCACTTGCAGCTCTAATGCAAATTGGTTCCACATTACCATGACTCAGGCTCTCTCAATGAGGGAACTTCACCCTGTCACAAATAGCTAATTTTTTACTCGCTTTTCTTCCTAAGTAGAAATTTGCCTCACTCTCTTTCTGGTTGCAAATTGGATGAAAAGATCCCAGAATAAATAATTATTTGCATATTTATGCCTGTGGTTAAAAGTGAAAATGGATTCCAGGTATGACTATTTTGCATGTATTTATAGGTTTTCTACTCCCCGAGCAAGAATTTCAAGTAAATATTGCACATAAGACTTTTTAAGTTAACTTTATTTGATCTCACTGGTAAACGTGGCACTATGTAAACTACCTCCCTATCAAGAAAGTACTCTACCCTGCACTTTAGTCCAAGACTGTATATTTTGTTCTAACCCACAGCATCTAAATAGCCATAGGTCAAGACCCAGCGCCTTAATTGATCTTAATAGCATATGTAGTAAATGCATAAAAGCATCAAAACAGAGCAACAGGAACACCTTTGCAAAGTACCTGTTAGCTGTGATCCCATTAGGTCAACTATTATTTGTGAGAAACATTACAATTGTGATAAAATTATAGCTTGGCATTTTGCTGTGACTTCCTACAGTTTACCGCTATCTATTACAGTCCTAAATTTGGAGCGGTCAGTTATTACTTTACCACTTGGAGGAAGTCCATTAGTTCAGCACGTCAAACTATATAAAAAAAATATAAAACTTTTTATTATGATCCCAGTCTTACATTATTTATAGCAAGCTGAGAAAGTAAAATGGGTTCTCTTCTAAATCTGGCATTTTCCACAGTATGTAATTTATGGTAATATAATAAGTGATTTGAAAATAAAGATTTGAGACAATGTTTCAGCATTAGCGTTTTGTAAGACCAAACAAACATCCAAAATAAAAACTAAGCCAAGATTTGAGACAATGTTTCAGCACTGGCGTTTTGTAAGACCAAACATCCAAAATAAAACCTAAGCCAAGCCAAAGAAATCTATCATTACAAGCCTACTTTTTCTAAATTTATAGGGGTCGATTGATTCCTTTCCCTCCCCCACCCTTTGGTGGTTTTGATCTCCAGGAGGCAAACTACAGGCAGATATCAGATTTTCACCAAATGTATGTTGTTATAAAATGAGTTCCTCAGCCATATAATTTAGCATATTTTCAAATTCTCATAAAGTGGAGTGGTCCATGTATTAAAGGGTGTTAAGGTTAACATTTGAATATAACATGCATTAATGCATTCAGTGCTTGTTATCTACCTGCCAGGGAGAAAACATGTTATGTTCATGCATGTAAATGTTACAACATGGTAATGTAACATATGCAAATGACCCCCCGAAAGAAAATTATACTAATGGTTCCATACTATATTCAGGAGGTCATTTAATAAAGATTTGCACGTGTAATCTGTCTCTGGATGCATATGGTTAGGGCTCTTCAGCTTGGAAAAGAGGGGAGATATGATTGAAGTCTACAAAATCCTGAGTGGAATAGAACAGGTACAAGTGGATCGGTTTTTCACTCTGTCAAAAATTACAAAGACTAGGGGACACTCAATGAAGTTACAGGGAAATACTTTTAAAATCAATAAGAGGAAATTTTTTTTCACTCAGAGAATAGTTTAGCCCTGGAACGCATGCTAGAGGTTGTGGTGAAAGCAGATAACGTAGCTGGTTTTAAGAAAGGTTTAGACAAGTTCCTGGAGGAAAAGTCCATAGTCTGTTATTGAGAAAGACATGGGGGAAGCCACTACTTGCCCTGGATCGGTTGCATGGAATGTTGCTACTCCTTGGGTTTTGGCAAGGTACTGGTAACCATGATGAGAACGGGCTACTGGGCTCGATGGACCATTGGTCTGACCTACTGATGCTATTCTTATGTTCTTATGTACTACAGCATCAATATGCCTATTGGAAAAGCTAAACTAGCCAAAATATTATAAATCAATCCAACACAGCCATTCAGAGGCTCGTATAACACTAAACCCATCATTTTCTTCTTTTGTACAATCTTTACTACCGCACACTGACTGTAGCCAACTTTGCTGGTGATGTGGTGGCACAAAAATCCTTCCTTCCTCATCACTGACACATGTAAACGCTCCTCCAACATCAGGTTCCAAGTCTTGTTTATGGTTGATGCAGAAAGTGTATGAAACTCAAAAAGCCCACACTTTTTATAGCTTCCATGTTACCTAGATATCTGGACTGTGATTGGCTGATGAAGGCAGCCTCCTGATTGGTCAGAAATAGCGCATGCTAATTGGACAGTCTCAATCCAGTTTTGACGCACGATCTATAAAGATTATAGTAGCTATGTGTTCCAGTATCAACAAAATTGTAAAATTAGAAACAAGTGATCTTAAAAGTTGATTCTAATAGCCAAATGTATCCCTTACAATGTGGTACAAAGACAAATCTATTAGGCCAACAAATACATTAAAATAAAAGGTCTTAAAGTTGAAAGAATTCAAAATCCACAAGTTGTTCCAGACTTTTGCGCACCACTGTAAATGCTCACACCTTTCATATACACATATTGACACAGTTAAGCTAGTATTCTCTATAAGAAAGTGGATGCCTAGTTTTCTCTTAAAAAATTGACTAGGAATGTAGGAGGAGAAGCAGTGTTTGATGGGAGAAAATATTTTTTTGTTTTTCAATAACAAACCTGTTTGCTTCCATTTTCAGTCTTTTTAAATAAAAGGCAGAAAGATTTCAATTTATCTTTTTCCTCATCTTGAAATTACCATTCATCTATATACTGCTTACTGCTGTGACCCAGAGAGACAGTTATATTTTAACTGGCTTGGGGCTGCCTAGCATTAGGATTAATTTTAGTTAGCTAAACTGTACAGAATTCTTCAGATAGTGTGAATACATGAAGAAAGACCTAGCGAAGCTTGAAGAATGGTCTGCAATTTGGCAGCTAATATTTAATGCAAGGTTATGCATTTGGGCTGCAAAAACCTGAAGGAACGGTATAGTTTAGGGGGTGAAGAACTTATGTGCATGACAGATGAGTGGGATTTGGGTGTGATTGTCTGTGATGATCTTAAGGTGACCAAACAAGTTGAAAAGGTGAAAGCTAGAAGGATGCTAGGGTGCATAGGAAGATGTATGGCCAGTAGGAAAAAGGAGGTACTGATGCCCCTGTATAAGACTCTGGTGAGACCTCATTTAGAATATTGTGTACAATTCTGGAGGCTATCAAAAAGATATGAAATGATGGAGTCGGTCCAGAGGAAGGCTACTAAAATAATGTGTGGTCTTCATTATAAGGCATATGGTGACAGACTTAAAGATCTCAATCGGTCCGGTGAAGTATTTTGTGCGGCCCAGATCGAGGGCAATGCAGTGTTTTCCTCTGCTGCCCCCAGGTGTTTACCGTCTTGCTGGCTCCCTCCTCTGTCTTGCTGCAGCGTTTGCACATTTGTGCGGCCCCAGAAACATTTTTATCAGCCAATGCGGCCCAGGGAAGCCAAAAGGTTGGACACCCCTGTCTTAGAGAGAGAAGGAGATAATGGTTACTGCTGATGGATAGACTAGATAGGCCATTTGGCCTATATCTGCCATCATGTTTCTGTTTCTAGATTTAAGACTAAAATATCAGCATTTGGGATTATCTGGCTCAGTCCTTTCTTGACCTTGGAATCAACTTTAGCTATCCAATGAAACTAAGCAGATAGATTTACTTTAATGGAGAGAGGTGTGGGATGGAGTTTTCATCCTTTAGGGTTTAGCTACTTAACTCCATAGTTTGAATACTGACCTCATTATTTTGTCATGAATAACAGAGATGAAAGCTCTAAAAATACTCATGTTTAAATCTTCATGTGAGATTGTGTATAAAGAAAAGCAAATTTCACAATTGCATAAAATATAGTTATAGTAATTATGGGATGGATATGTTATGTAAGATTATGTGTTATTTATGTGTTTAGTATTTTAAGGTATTTTATTCAATATTTGTCTTAAGGTTAATGTTTTTGTGATTTTTTTTTACTGTGTACAGTATATATGTTTATAATCCATCTAGGAAGACAGGCAGAATATAAATCAAATAAATACATAAATTACTATCTGGGATCTGGGATGTAAATTAACTTGTAAAGGGATCCAGACTTTTATTCTGTCTCCAGCTTTGGTGCGGTTTACACTAACAGGAAATTATTCCAGCACCTCCTGCGCAGAAAGCCAGAAGCTCAAACAGTAAAGTGGAATGCACTCTGTTCATCTTTTTGGATATTCAAATCCGTCACCATCTGTAAGACATCTGTGGAAGTATGCAGAGTATTCATGCACAGTCTGGAAAAGTAGCCATCACCTCTGCAGCATCTGCAAGACATATAGCACAGTGATGTGAGCTTCAGTCTGCTGCACAATCTATGTTTTTTCAATTGAAAGGTCTAACACAAGTTTCCCAGTCCCACCAAATGCCTACATCCATATAGAGCAGGCTTGGAAAGAAATATTAAAGTACTTTTGATGTACATTCATTTCAAGAGCATGGTAGGGAATCACTGACAGGAATTGTCAAAAGCTGTGGGTACCTTCTCGCTTGTTAAGGTCTGGATCTCAGCATCTGTTAGAAGTGCCTTCTTTATGAGGATATTGCAAAAGTTACAATCCAGAAAACAAAGAAATTGTGGAGAGTTGATGTCCAAGATGAAGACTATTTAAAACAAATAAATAATCCACTTAAAAATGTCTAGGGCCTGAACCTCTGAAAACATATGGATCCATATGTTTTGAGAGGTTAAGGCCCTAGACATTTTTATGTGGATTATTTATTTGTTTTAAATAGTTTTCATCTTGGATATCGACTGTCCACAATGTCCTTGTTTTCTGGATGTTACTTTTTGTTGAGGGTCCAGGGTCAATATTCTTGTTGTTCAAAGGTTACAATCTACGCACAAGGTTTTAGTGTTACCATGGGAGGGGCATGGGCATGTCAGATGCTTTCACTAAAGATGTGCATAGTATTATGGAATTTGGGGGATTTCCACCTAATTTACATGCAAGAATTTGTGCAAGAATTGGTGTAAATCCTTGCACCCAAAATTGGGTGCGGATCACAATGCTATGTGCTATTTTAAAAATAGTGCTCAACTTGTTGCACTTTTATAGAATAATGCTCAGTGTGCAATTGTTTTTTTCAGTGCCTAAATTTGGGTGCAATTTACCAAATCTAGCCCTTTCTCAGGTTTACAGTGAAATTTATGCAATAGCAAAAACTAATAGGCAAAGCTGGCATTAGACATGCTAGGACCCAGGACATACTTCTGATAGGGGGGCCCCAAAGTCTGTTGGCAAGCTCTACCTTCTTCAGCTTTGAGCAAAATTGGGCAACCCAGTGGCATGAGATCTCAGGACAATTGCCATATTTGTACCCCCTAAAAATGACCCTTAATATGGGGAGTCTAACTCTTGACTGAGTTATAAGCAATCTTGCATTATATTGAGCTTCATTAACCTCCCCTTTTACTAAGCCACAGTAGAGGTTTCTACCGCGGCCCAGAGCGCTAAATGCTCCGACGCTGCTCGGATGCTCATAGAATTCCTATGAGCATCAGAGCAGCATCAGAACATTTAGTGCCCCAGACTGCGGTAGAAACTTTCTAAAAGAGGACCTAAATCAGGTCAACAATGTATATAACATATTAGAACTAGGTTCTTATTTATGCTTTTCTCTAGTCTATGATTGTAGGAATATTCTGTGTATTTACTCCTTAAGATGAAATGCTCCCAGGTGTAAAAGCATCTCAGAATAAGAAGACTGAACCACATGTACAATGTCTTTTTAAGAAACATTATGTTCAGAGATATCAGGATGGTCCATTGACCTACTCAAAATCAGTAACCTGTTGGTTAGTGGTACAAAATCATATTTACAAAACTGAGTAACCAAAGGCAGATTGTGGTCTTAATAAAGCCCTGACCTCTTCTCTGAAAAGAGTTTTGGAGAAGGGGCAAAATATGGGAGGAAAATTCACATTCAGTTTGCCATAGTAGGGGACATGAAAATTGAGATATCGCAATGGGATGTAAAGGACACATCGGGTGCTCTAAAATCGTACACATTAATAAAGTAAAATAAGATTACCAGCGTGATAATGATCTCATAATGATTGTCTTTTGTTTATATCCCCACCTTCTAGAGCAGTGGTCTTCACAAATTTTTTAAGTGAGGGCTGTTTTGGGTCTAAAAGTGTTGAAGGAGAGTTGACATATATCTTCCTACTTTGGGGCCATAACACCAATAAAGCTTTTCAATGTTCATTCCTACCAGAACACCTGGCCTTGGTCACACATGCAGAATACAGATAAACCTTAATACAGTAAACCCCTGCAAATTTGAAGTTCACGAATCACAGACTCAGTCTTTCGTGGTATTTTCTGATCGCATCTTCATGTCAAAGCAGCTCCTGATTGGTGTAGCCTGACTTTAGTTCCTAGAAGAGGCGGTCAGAAACGACTATGAAAACTTGCAGGTGGACCTTAGGAAATTGGAAGACTGGCCATCCAAATGGCAGATGAAATTTAATGTGGACAAATGCAAAGTGATGCACTTTGGGAAGAATAACCTGAATCACAGTTACCGGATGCTGGGGTCCACCTTGGGAATTAGCGCCCAAGAAAAGAATCTGGGTATCATCATAGACAATACGATGAAATCTTCCGCCCAATGTGTGGCGGCGGCCAAAAAAGCAAATATGATGCTAGGAATTATTTAAAAAGGGATGATTAACAAGCCTAAGAATGTTATAATGCCCCTGTGTCGCTCCATGGTGCAACCTCATCAGGAGTATTGCATTCAATTCTGGTCTCCTTATCTCAAGAAAGATATAATGACGCTAGAGAAGGTTCAAAGAAGAGTGACCAAGATGGTAAAGGGGATGGAACTCCTCTCATATGAGGAAAGACTAAATCAGTTAGGGCTTTTCAGCTTGGATGAGAAATGACTGAGGGGCGATATGATTGAAGTCTACAAAATCCTGAGTGGAGTAGAACGGGTACAAGTGGATCGATTTTTCACTCCGTCAAAAATTACAAAGACTAGCGGACATTCGATGAAGTTATAGGGAAATACTTTTAAAACCAATTGGAGGAAATTTTTTTTCATTCAGAGAATAGTTAACCTCTGGAACGCATTGCCAGAGGATGTGGTAAGAGCAGATAGCGTAGCTGGTTTTAAGAAAGGTTTGGACAAGTTCCTGGAGGAAAAGTCCATAGTTTGTTATTGAGAAAGACAAGGGGGAAGCCACTGCTTGCCCTGTATCAGTGGCGTGGAATATTGCTACTCTTTGGGTTTTGGCCAGGTACTAGTGACCTGGCTTGGCCACCGTGAGAATGGGCTACTGGGCTTGATGGAGAAGGCTTCATCTAAGGCAAGACAATTGTTAGGTTGCATCCGTAGGAGTTTCGTCAGCCGGAAGCCTGAAGTCATAATGCCATTATACAGAACCATGGTGAGACCTCATTTGGAATACTGTGTGCAATTCTGGAGGCCACACTATCGAAAAGATGTGCTGAGAGTAGAGTCGGTGCAACGGATGGCCACCAGGATGGTCTCGGGGGCTCAAGGATCTATCATACGAGGAAAGGCTGAAAAATTTGCGGCTGTACTCACTCGAGAAACGTAGGGAGAGAGGAGACATGATCAAGACGTTTAAGTATATTACTGGCCGTATCGAGATGGAAGAAGAGATTCTCTTTCTCAAAGGACCCACAGCCACAAGAGGGCATCCGCTCAAACTCAGGAGCGGGAAATTTCATGGCGACACCAGGAAATATTTCTTCACCGAGAGAGTGGTTGATCCTTGGAACAAGCTCCCGGTGCAGATGATCGAGGCAAACAACGTGCAAGAATTTAGGAGCAAATGGGATGCCCATGTGGGATCCCTTAGAGGGTTAAGCCAAGGGAACCTGTCACCAGGAGTGGGATCCCTAGGATAGTAGACTTGGGGGTGGGTCAGTAGAGTGGGCAGACCTGATGGGCTATGGCCCTTATCTGCCGTCATCTTCTATATTTCTATGTTTCTATTCTTATGTTCGTATGTTCTTTTGATCCTGCACCCGATTTTCAGCCACCCCTTCCTCTTCTGCCTCTGATCCGCTCCTAAACCGCATTCATGGTTTTTTGAAATTCACGGGTTCTCCTAGAACAGAACCCCCACGAATTTCGGGGGAGTACTGTATACACAAACAAAACCCTAGATGCCAGCCTCTACATGCAGTATACCAGAGATATAGAAACAAATGTATTTCTTACTGAGCAGTGCAAAATATAGAGAGCAGATGTAAATTCTCAAAACTGACATAGTTCAATCACTAAATTGAAAAGAAAATAATTTTTTCTATCTTTGTTGTCTAATCATCTTTTCCCAGGCTCTAGTTGCACTTCCTTCTCTCTGTGATCTTAACTGTTTCCAAGGCCTTCTTATGCATTTTCTGTATTTCTCTCCGTCTTCACTTTCTGTCCTACATCCATCTTTATCCCAAAACAAGAAAGGGGATTGCAATACTGAAAATAAATGGAAAAAAACACCAAACCAGGGCTAGGATTTGACTAATCATTATCAACCCCCCCTCCCCCTCCAGTAAATCAATCAGTTGTAACAATAACTTAATAAAGCTTAAATTCATGTAAAAAAATCTTCATGTGCTCATAAATCAATAGTTCACAGGGTGCCAAGCGGTAAATAAATTTTACCAGTGGTGCATATTGTTTTCTAATCACAGCACATAGGCTTCAAGTAGCTTGCTGGTAAAAAAAAAAACAACAACAAAAAAAACCCAGTCTATTAACATGCTTCATATGTACAAAGGTGAAAATTCAAGCACTTATCTCAGAAGCGGTATCAGGAGATTAACCCCGGCTTTGACACAAGCCGTGTTTCACTTCCGCTACTTCTGAAAGCTGAGCAGGAATTTTTATCTCTTTCTTAGATGCCTGTGAACAAACATACTGGTAAGTGCTTCAAAATTCCCCTCCCAAGATGCACCAGGGAGGGAAAGGCCCATTTTCGATGACGCAGGACTTCTGTTGAGTTGAGAGTCCGGTCACTCCATGCATCAATTTGGAGGTAAGAGGGACTTTCAAGTGCTTTGAAAGAACGCCACATCAATCTTTGATCGCCAGCGGCAGATTAAAATAGGCAGAGATAAACTTAAGGTAGGCCACCTTGTGACAACTAGGTTGGTTTGGGGTTTCTTATAAAGATATCAATAATATTTATTGGAATAAGAGGATTATGCATAAACTATACATATGTTTGTTTTCTCTTTGGCAGCTCCCCCGACTTTGATAAAGTCATGCGAAACACGTCGGAAAGGGGTCTAATCTGCTAAAAAAGCTAAGTTTCTTAACTTATTGAATATAAATTAAGAAAAAAGCTATACCGGGAATTATGAAGAATAACACCACAACGAGTTAAACTACTCGGGTGGAGATCTGAACTTTCCTATGGTATTAGCATTACTGGTTATACATAAGAAAAGATAAAAAGTATAAGAAACAACAAATAGCAAATTCAGCGCTATTGTAGTTGATGTTACATCCTGTAGTTAGTCAGCCTGCGCCTCTTCTTCTTGCCGGCTCACCTCCTTGCTGGCGTCTATGGTCTTTCTCCTTACCTCTCCTTCTGCAGCAAACCCCTCCCCCCAGCGGTAATAGGAGGCTCAGGGCTGTGGCTGGAGGATATCCACGCATGCGTGGATGTCTGCATGATGACATCATACATGTGTGTGACATCATCACATTGCTGCCCATGCATTTGTGGGTGCCCTCCAGCCGCAGCCCTGAGATTAGAAACATAGAAACATAGAAAAAAGCGGCAGAAAAGGGCTATAGCCCACCAAGTCTGCCCATTCCAAGTATCCCCCCCCCTGAATTTACTCCCTTAAAGATCCCACAAGAGTATCCCATTTTTTCTTAAAATCCGTCACGCTGCTGGCCTTTATCACCTGGAGTGGGAGTCTGTTCCAATGATCCACCACTCTTTCGGTGAAGAAGTACTTCCTGGAGTCGCCATGAAACTTCCCTCCCCTGATTTTCAGCGGATGCCCTCTGGTGGTCGAGGGTCCCATGAGCCAGAAGATATCATCTTCTGACTCGATGCGTCCCGTGATGTATTTATAAGTTTCAATCATATCTCCCCGTTCTCTTCTTTCCTCGAGTGAGTACAGTCGCAATTTCTTTAGTCTTTCTTTATACGTGAGATCCTTGAGCCCCATGACCATCCTGGTGGCCGTTTGCTGAACCGACTCGATCCTCAGCACGTCGTTTCAGTAGTGTGGTCTCCAAAACTGAACACAGTACTCCAAGTGTGGCCTCACCATGGCTCTGTACAACGGCATCATAACTTCAGGTCTCCTGCTGACGAAACTTCTGCAGATGCATTCCAACATTTGTCTTGCCCTGGAGGAAGCCTTCTCCACTTGATTGGCAACTTTCATGTCCTCGCTAATGATCACTCCTAGATCGCGTTCCTCCGTGGTCCTAACCAAGGTCTCACCATTTAGTACATAAGTTCTACGCGGGTTTCTCTTGCCCAAGTGCATTATCTTGCATTTTTTAGCATTGAAGGCTAGCTGCCAAGTATTTGACCATTGTTCCAGCAGCAGTAGGTCGTGTGTCATATTATCAGGTAATAAGCATCTGCCTACTATGTTGCTAAGTTTGGCATCGTCGGCGAACAGTGATACCCTTCCTCTAAGTCCTTGCGTCATATCTCTTATGAATAAGTTGAATAGAATCGGGCCCAGGACCGATCCCTGTGGCACTCCACTGATCACGTCCGACGCTTCGGATGGGGTACCGTTCACCACCACCTTCTGAAGTCTGCCGCTCAGCCAATCCCCAATCCATGTAGTTAGAATGTCTCCTAATCCTATCGATTTTAGCTTGTTCAGTAATCTTCGATGAGGGTACGCTATCAAATGCTTTGATGAAGTCCAAATATACCACGTCCAGTGACTCTCCGGCGTCCAGTTGTCTAGTAACCCAGTCAAAAAAGCTAATCAGATTAGATTGGCATGATCTACCTTGGGTGAACCCGTGTTGGTGTGGATCACGTAGTTTTTCTTCGTCTAGGATTGTGTCAATATGCTGTTTGATCAGTGTTTCTATGAGTTTACACACTATAGACGTGAGACTCACTGGTCTGTAGTTTGCTGTCTCTGTCCTGCAGCCCTTTTTGTGGAGTGGGATTACATTGGCGGTTTTCCAGTCCAAGGGGACCCTTCCTGTGCTTAGGGAAAGATTGAAAAGAACAGATAATGGTTCTGCCAGGACTTCTCTTAACTCCCTGAGCATTCTGGGGTGTAGGTTATCCGGTCCCATGGCTTTGTTTACTTTGAGTCTTGATAGTTCGTTGTAGACACTACTGGGCGTAAATTCGAAATCTTGAAATGGGTCTTTCCGGTTATCTCCCGTCTGAAGCTGAGGACCAGCTCCCGGTGCTTCACAAGTGAATACTTAACAGAAGTATTGGTTTAGTAATTCTGCCTTCTCAGAGTCTGATTCTGCAAATTTACCGTCCGATTGCTTCAAGCGTACTATCCTATCTTTGTTTCTTTTCCTGTCACTGATATAGCTGAAGAAAGATTTATCCCCTTTCTTAATTTTCCATGCTAGCTCTTCCTCCATTCGGAGTTTGACCTCTCTGACTGCTGTTTTGACAGCTTTGGATCTGTCTAGATAGTCCTCTTTTGCCCCCTCTCTGCCTAAATATTTGTAGGCGATAAATGCGTCTTTTTTCTGTTTAACTAGTTCTGAAATTTCTTTACTGAACCATTGGGGTCTTTTGTTTCTCCTACGTTTACTTACTGTCTTTATGTATCGGTCTGTTGCTTCATGTAGTATGGACTTCAGAGACGACCACATATCCTCTACGTTGTCAGTTTGTGCTTGTTTATGTAGTTCCTGATGGACGAAATCTCCCATTCGGTTGAAGTCTGTGCCTCTAAAGTTGAGAACCCTTGTTGCTGTGTTTGTTTTTGGGAATCCTTTTTTGAGGTTGAGCCATACCATATTATGGTCGCTGGAGGACAGTGTGTCTCCTACTGAGACTTCAGTGACACTATCTCCGTTGGTGAGGACTAGGTCTAGTAACGCCTGGTCCCTGGTGGGTTCCAATACCAATTGCTTGAGTCGTGCACCCTTTATGGAGTTTAATATTCTTTTGCTGATACCCGTAGTCGCGGAGAGTGTGTTCCAATCTGCATCTGGCATGTTGAAGTCTCCTAGCATTACTGAGTCCCCACGCAGTGTGATATCCTCTATGTCCTCGATTAATTCCATGTCTTTGTCCTCCTGTTGCCTGGGAGGTCTATATATCACACCAAGGTATAGGCATTTTTCATTCCCTCTGGCCAGATTCACCCAGAGGGATTCCCCAGTGTATCTAACATCTGTGATTCTGGTGGTTTTGATGCTTTCCTTAGTGTATAGCGCTACTCCTCCTCCCAATTTACCCACTCGGTCGCAACGAAGTAGGTTGTACCCTGGTATAACCATATCCCACCCATGCGATTCCGTGAACCAGGTTTCGGATATCGCTATCACGTCAAGATCGGCGTTTGTTATCTCAGTCTCTAATTCTAGAATCTTATTGCTCAAGCTGTGTGCATTAATATACATAGCCCTCCATATCTGTGAAGAGTTTACCTTATTAGTTAGTGTGGCTCCTGAAAACTCAGTGATATTTCTCCCTGACTTATTGTGGGTATCATTGGTACTTACCTTAGACTTGGTAGTGTGAGTGCGACTTGCCTCCTCAGGGTGGTTTCTTACTGCTCTGGGATATAAGTATGTACCCTCCCCCAACTTACCTAGTTTAAAGCCCTATGGAGTAGGCGGGCCAGTCGATGTCCAAATACGTTTCTACCTCTTCTGGTTAGGTGGAGTCCGTTTGGTCCTTGTAGTCCCTGGAGCGTCTCGCCGTGGTTTAGGAATCCAAAGTTCATTTCTATGCACCATTCTCGAAGCCATTCGTTAGTCCGTCAAATATGCTCATCTCTAGCTCTGCCTTTGTTTCTTACTGGAAGAATTGATGAAAAGACCACCTGGGCTCCTATCTGCTTCAACTTCTTTCCCAGAGCTCCAAAATCTCTGGGGATGTTCTCTGTGGTATTCCTAGCAGTGTCGTTTGTGCCTACATGAATGAGAAACATGGGAAAATGATCATTAGGTTTTAGAATTTTGTCTAGGTTAGTGGTAACATCCTGGATCCTGGCTCCAGGGAGACAGCAGACCTCTCTTGACTCCAAATTAGGCCTGCAAATCGGTCCCTCGGTGCCCCTTAGCATGGAGTCACCAATGACTATCACTCTTCGTTCCTTCCGAGGGGGCTGGTCTACGTGCTCTGGATTTGACGTTGTCAGCTGGGTATCTTCGTGAGTCTCTTCTGCTATTTCCTCGGTGGTTCCATCCTGTAAGATCTGATATCTATTTCTTAGAGTTAGCTGTGGTATTGATGAACGGCTATCCTGTTGAAGAGAAAAAGAAGAAGAAGAGAGTGAGAATGAGGTGGGTTTGTTTCGCTTGCCCATAGAGGAAGTTACTAATTGCCAGGAGCCAGCATCTCCAATCATCTCCTGTACTCCAATCATTGTGTTTAGTGCTGTAGGTTTGGGCGTGTCGAGAATGGACCTGTCGTGGGTTCTCTCTGTGATGTGTGACAGTTCCAGGATGGCGTCGTCGATGAAGGCTGTTCCAGCAGCTTCCTCGGCATCTCTTGAGCTACTGAACAGAACAAAGTCTGTTCAGTAACCTTATACAGCCACTTCATCCCCCATCTTTGGAACCAAATGCCTGACCAGATAAGACCACAAGAACTCGCTGATGATCTTTCGGAAAACGCTGAAGACCCATCTCTTCAATTGAACAGTGCTAATGGACTACCTCCTCCTAGCTCCCCTTCCTTTCTCTTCTCTTCTCTTTCTCTCTTGTTCCCTGCTCCCCTTCCTCTAACGCCTTGCTATCCTACTGCTCCCCCATCTCTGCCCTCCTCTTACCTTGCTCTCCATCCCCTTCTCTCTCTATGTCCTCTCACCTGACTATTCTTCGATTGCCTATAATTTTTTTGTCCTGTAACTTTACTGTGAATGTCAACTGTAACCCATTCTGAGCTTGGGAGAACAGGATAGAAATCTAAATAAATAAAAATAAATAAATAAACCTAAAGGGATTAGTGATCTTTAGGTGCCACAGCAAAACTTTGCAAACATCCAATAACTATAGATCCTTGACCTCTCCAGGATATCTATCCTTCTAACAGCTGAGAGTGAAATAACTTTAATTAAAAGGATGAAGTCTCCTTGGAGAGAAAGGAGGGCACAGGTCAACGTGATACCCTTTCTTTGGAGATAAATAAGATTCTTTGCAATACAGTCACTGCCAAGGATGCATAGGCATTGAAATGCATCATGCCATTTTTTTTTTAATAATATCTTTATTCATTTTAAAGCTAACAGTAAGTGCAACATATTATACAGTCATTTTACATTTTAAATAGCACTTAAATTCAATCAAATTATATTTCATAACAAATACATGTCTCTTCCCCCCGCTGTTATACACACAAAAATTGCAATAAATTAAATTAAAGGTATTTCCCCACCCTGGACGTGTATAACCAAAGTGCAAAATCAATAATCATTCCTTACAGAATTTTGTCAATGGTTCCCAAACATCCTTAAATTTCCTATACAAGCTGAAACAATCTTAACATTTGTACACTGCTATGATGTTCTTAGAAATCTATCTATCTATCTATCTATATATTTTTTTAATCTTTATTAATTTTCAAATATTAACAGTGCAACAAGTCAAGAAAAGCACATTCAACTTACAGATATTCAAAATCAATCATTTTATCCCACCTACCCACCCACTCATCGATTAATCAATAACACAAATGTATATACTGTACTCTTTCAATAACCTACACTTATTTAAAATAATACAATAGTATAATCCCTCCCCCACCTCCTATCCTGAATGTGTAAGAAAATGGCACAGAAATTAAAGACAAAACCAACTACAGAGAAGTAATAAAAGATGTCAACGGGCCCCAAATCAGTTCAAATACATTACTATGCCCCAGCATTTCAGCATTCATTTTTTCATACCTATAACTGGAGCATTTTTAAGTTGAAATGATAGGACCCCCCTCAAAATGTTTTTTTCCCCCTGTGTTATCAATAGTTCACAATTGTGTTCAGAAATGCATACTATCCATAGGCACACTACTGAAGAATTGTACAATATAGGGCACAATATTTGATCAATAGGAGGCAATTATACGGTTGTGTGCTTCCAATCTAGTGCTCTGAGGATGAATGGTAAAAAAAAAACATATTCTGTGATGGCATCAAGGTGCCCAAATTCCATTACAGAATACCAGCAAAAACATGGTATTGGTGCGTATTACACTGATGCGTCGCCATAGATCTGGCATAACTAAAGGAGTCTTTTGAAATCTATCAACTCGGAAAATGTTTGAGATCTGAAAATAGTATGAAGTTGAGTTTGGAGGGTAAGATGTTAGTCTCTCATGTTAAGATTGGGGCAACAATGCTGTCTGTAGCAGATGCCAAGCTCTGGGCGCTGCCTGGTATTCTGCGATTCCGTAATGGGAGACTGAACTTTAAGAAAATGTTGAAAACGCAATTATTTGGCAATGCCTTCATGTGCTAATGCAAATTTCTGTTAATGCTTTCCCATCCTGTAAATGTTTTTATGGAATTTTATCTTTCCATCATGTAGGATGAATTTAAAAGAAGGTTTTAATAACGATATTGTTAGTTAATGTTTTATTGCGTCTGTCTTGTTTAAACATGTTTAGCATTTTTAATTTGTATGCATGTAATTTGTAAACCGCAGAGTTTTTATGCGGTATATAAATTTTTAAATAAATAAATAAAAATGTGGCAGAGACACACACAGCATAAGTTACGAGCATAAGTGGTAACTCTTCCTCTGCTCTGCTTATGTGGATTCCCCCTTACATTTTCATGCTATGCTACTTATGTGCACCCTTAAAGAATATATAGTACTCCCCCCGATATTTGCAGGAGTTCCGCTCCAGGAACTCCTGCGAATCGTGAAAAACCGCAAATACATTTTTTCAATGGGGGAGACTGGATAGGGCAGCGGGAGAGACAGGAGAGAGCAGCCGGAGCATCAGCAAGTGCAGGAAATCACTTGCGGTATACTCCGACTGTCTCTTCCTGCACTAAGTCGGGCCTTATCCAATCAGGAGCTGCGTGTCAAAGCAGCTCCTGATTGGATAACACCCGATTTAGTGCAGGAAGAGGCGGTCGGAGCATACCGCGAGTGATTTCCTGCACTCGCCGGCGCTCCGACTGCTCTCTCCTGCCTGCCCTGCTTGTCGGCGGTTTGCGGTCAGAAAATACCGCGAATGTCCGGGACTGTGCACCGCCGACCGCAAATGACCGGGGGAACACTATATATAATATTCTCAGGAACACACCCCAAATCTTTGAAAAGCAGATTTAAGAAACACATTCATCAAACCATTCTTATTAAACTTAGAACATATCAGAGAGTTTAATCAAAAAGTTTAATCAAAACTTCAGAGGTGTCACTCTATGCTCAGCTATCCTCTCATTGCCAAGAGATTTACACACCAGCCTCCTCATATTTTGATTGTGCCTTTTGGATTTCAACCCATCCTTAAAGAATAGCACTTTAATGGGTATACTCTCCTGTATAACAGGGGTTCCCAACCCTGTCCTGGAGGACCACAAGCCAGTCGGGTTTTCGGGATAGCCCTAATGAATATGCATATAATGGAGGTGACAGGCATGCAAATCTGCTTCATGCATATTCATTAGGGCTATCCTGAAAACCTGACTGGCTTGTGGTCCTTCAGGACAGGGTTGGGAACCAGTGCGGTATACTATCTCGCGTTCACTTCAGTCTATGGTTCAAAAGCTGTCAAGTTTCAAGTTTCAAGTTTATTAGGATTTTATATACCGCCTATCAAGGTTATCTAAGCGGTTTTTTACAATCAGGTACTCAAGCATTTTCCCTCTCTGTCCTGGTGGGCTCACAATCTATCTAACGTACCTGTCAACAATCCTTTCTCTAAAAATAATAGGGACTCGACAAGACATCTTTTCCGTGTCTGCGCCTCAGCTCTGGAATGCTATGCCAAAACATTTAAGAGAGGAAGAGAATTTGACACGCTTCAAAAATAACTTGAAAAGTTTTTTTTTTATTTAAAAATGCTTACAGTCTTTAATTTTCTTTTTCAGTTTTTTTCTTTCCTACCCCTACCTTATCATGCTTTCCATATATGTTGCTTCTTTTACCTCTAAATATCAGATTGTAGTTCTCCCCTTCTAGCCTCTTGTACCAGTTAGTCTGTATGTTTGTTTGTTTTTTTATGTTTAGATCTTAAATTGTAAATGGCATGTTTTTTATGCTTTTTTATTAATTCTATTTCACTTAGTAAAACAAGATAAGCAATCAAATCAAATCTTAATAAAAACTTGAAACTTGAAAACTTATGTGTTAGTATTCGAAACATGTATATGTGCAAAGGGCACATAATGTAGGCACTTATAGAATTGACCTGCAGGTGTACTATTGAGCCTAATGGTGCATTCATAAAATTATTGCTTTCAAAATAAAACAAATTTTAAAACAAAAATCCCATAAAAGACATGGGAAACTAAACAAAGCAATATTATTTCCTGAAATGTGCCTAGCCAAGTAAATATGCCATAGGAAATCTGTTTTTAAATTCAATTGTTTGAATAACACCCTTCTTAAAGTCTCAAAAGGTAGCAACAGCAAGGCCTTAATGAGAATATTGAAGACCCAGGGTGGCAAAACTTTTTGTCCAATCCTCCCTATGGGAAGGACAGGATGATGGAGCTGGAAACCTTAAAGGGAGAAAAGCAACAAAGAGTCGACATTGTAGGCTTTAGCCACACCTGTAACAGCTTGTCTATAACAGCCCTGCAGCCTTGTCCATTTCTAGCACCAAGCCATTAAGATGAGACACAGTCTGGGATATTTCTTCTAAAATAGTGCCTAATGAATGAAGTAGACCCATCCCTATGGGATATCAGAGACCTACCCCTAGACCTGCCCTTAGCCCGCCCATTTCCACTCAACCCCATCCCGTTATGCCCCAGTCAGAGATGGAAATCTGTTGTTTTGACTGTAATGACTAAACCAGGAGCTTATTGTGGAAGCGACCATGAGCTTTTGACATGCAAGATCAAGGTAAAGCTTCACAAGAAGATCATTAGAGACCTCACAAAATATAACATTGAAAACATTCCATCAGACTATTGGATAAAACTAAACAACAGGTTTGCCTTGCTTGATACAGGAGATAGAGAGCCTGAAGAGTTTTGGAATGACATCAAAATCGTAATAAGTGATGAAACTAAAAAAATACTCTAGAAGCAAAAGAAAACCAAGAAAAGTAGCAGAAGAAAGAAGACAAGCAAAACTATCCGGTGACAGAGAAAATGTATCACAAATGAACTGAGTGTTTCAATGCCAAGTTCAACAACACTAAAAATTATATCTCAAGAATATTTGTCAGAAAATTGAATCAGAACAAGTAAATGGAAAAACCAGATTAGCATATCAGGAGATTAAGAGATTGAAGCAGAAATTCCAACCTTGGCTGGGAATTCTTAAAGACGCTAGTGGAATGATATTGAATGATCCAGAAAGCATTAAAAAGAAATGGAAAGAATATACGGAATATTTATACAAACAAGGCAATGAGGATAACATTGGGGGAAATTGAACTGGAAACTGAAGCCGAAGAAGAGCCAGATATTTTAAAAGAAGAAGTCATAGCAGCAATTAAAGCTTTATCGAAAAAAAAGTCACCTGGTATCGACAGTATTTCATTTGAATTAATAAATGGCTCAGAAGATGCTATCATGGCCCTCACTTGACTGTTTTAACAGATTTGTAAGGAAAAAAAATGTTGCCAACTTATTGGAGAAGATCACTGTTCATACCTCTACTGAAGAAAGATGACGCCATGGACTCTAACAACTACAGAATAATTGCGTTAATTCCACACACCAGCAAAATATTGCTGAAAATAATACAACGAAGGCTCCAATCACACATTGAGCAAGAACTACCCGAAGTTCAGGCTAGTTTCAGAAAAAGTTGAGGAACAAGTGACATTGTTGCCAATATTAAATGGATATTGGAGAAGAGCAAAGAATACCAAAAACCCCTATACCTTTGCTTTATCAACTACAGCAAAGCTTTTGACTGTGTGGATCACAATAAACTATGGAGAACTCTAGTGCAAATGGAAATACCCAAATACATAATTCAGCTGATAAAGAGCCTATATGAAAATCAAGAAGCTGCATTGGGAACTGAATATGGCAACACTGATTGGTTTCCAATAAAACGTAGTGTCAGGCAGAGATGCATCTTGTCACCTTACCTGTTCAATCTGTACAGTGAAACTATCTTCAGAAAAGCAAATGTGGAAGAAGAGAGTGTCAGTTTCAAAGCTGGTAGCCAAATATAAACTACCTGCTCTATGCAGATGATACAACGCTCATCACCAGCAGCAAAGAAGACATGCTGTATCTACTGAGTAAAGTCAAATCCGAAAGTCATAAATGGGATTAGAACTGAACATAAACAAGATGAAGATTATAAACATGGAAGATTTTGAGCTTGAAAATGACAGAATAGAAATTGTAAAGGATTTCAATCTCCTGCGCTCTTTTATAAACAAAGAAGCAACTTGCAGGGGGAAGCTTTCCGCAGAATAGCACTTGGTCGATCTTCAATGAAGGCTCTCGACAAAGTATTCAAAGGCAAAGAGGTAACAATCCAAAGATCAGACTTCTCCATGCACTCATTTTCTCAGTGGTCAGTTACAGATGCGAAAGCTGGACATTCTCTATTTAGGCAGTGATAAATGGTCCTATGTTAACTCTGTATTAGCCACACATGGTAAGAGTAACATAATAGCTGACTATCAATTCCATGCCCATACCACATACCCTCAGGAAAAAATATTTGAAAAATGGAGTAACTGACGGTTTGATGTATGGAAACAGACCAACCACTACAAAACCCTTTAATTGTGCAGTAGCCTGATCCATATGTTAACCACGTGTGACAGGTTTAATACAAGGGCCCTTAACTCATATATGCTTAAATAAAATCTGTCTATATAAATGTAAGTGTATATACAACAAATGCAAAGAAATACATTTTGGGGCTGATTTTTCAAACAGTGTCCCGATTGTAGTCGGTGGTAGACGTTCTGCTGTTGTCTCACCAGCCAATCAGGATGTATGTTTTTTAAAAAAAATGAATTCATGCAGTGAAGAACGCCTACAATACAGGCATCTGACTCACACCTAAAGAGGCGTCTAGGCACGTCTACTAACTCCCAAGGCTGGCGTGGGCGTGGTTTCCACCAGAAGTGGCCTTGGGTATCCATAAGCATCCCTTTGTGTCATTGTAAGCATGAGACGGATGCCTTAAATGTAGGTCTGTAAAATGGCTGGAGGAGGTGCAGTTGCAAAACTAAGCAGCCTTTAATGCTAAGAAGAAAATTGTTTCCTACGCTTAGGTTAATAATTTAAAACTCATACATATAAGATTATTATATAAAAGCGGACTCAATGACGATTGCCCCAGCAAAGGTTGCATTACGTGGCTCGTGCTCTGAAGATTCCTGAAGATCTTTCAATTGCATTTAGCTGTGTAGGCCTACATTTAAGGCATCTATTAGGAAAAAAAGATGCAATTCTCTATATGATGCCGATGTATGATTCAAATGCGATCGACAGCCGCTTCTTAGGCAGCTGCTAAGATCGGCATTCTTTAGAGAATGAGGCCCTTTTTGTGTATTTTCTCTTTTGTATAGCCTCTTTCTATATATCCACTTTACCTTCCATTTATCTATTTGTATCTAATGGGAAATATTCTGAAGTCAATTGTGTTAAATATAGATATTAAATCACATTCCCCAGAAATGCTGAAGAATTAAATCTTTGACTATGATAATTCTGCTAAAGTGGTCTAAAAGAAATTTAGAAGTAGAACTACAACAGATGTTGCGGTCACAGCTAATGATAAATCTAATGATTAAATGAAGAAGCTAGATTTTAAAATGCTATCAAGGCAAAGAGCTCTATTTGTATTTACAAATGAGAAACAGTGTTCTCTGTCAGAATTGTTTAATTAGGCAATGATACCCCATTACTTAATTTAGGGGGAATTCAATGTGTGCTGCTGTTATGATGGGTTATTTTACCACAAGTCATGCTATTTAGCACTGGGTCCCATTTTATCCAATGAAACCATGTGTTAAAATAGCACAACTTGTGGTAAAATAATTTGTCTTTTTTTTTTTTTAATCTTTATTGATTTTCCAAACTAATACAAAGTGCTAGGAAATACTTTGACATTAATAAACAACATAAGCACTTAAATTCAATCAATAACCATACAGAAGAAAAATATCCCTCCCCATCCAGCAAATTAATCAAAGAATAACCATACAGATATCTCCCCCCACCCTGTCCTGGACATGTATAACAAGAAACAAAAAATTTTAAACAAACACAACTAAAGTAAAATCTGGTAACCCTATGCGCTAGTAAAGCGCCTACCAGTACCTAAGTTTAAACACTGTTTCTAGAATTTGCCCCTAAGGGCTCCTGAGGTATCCTTTTGCTAACTAGCATGTCGCACTAACTAGTTAGATGCGCTAACTGGTTAGTGCAAGAATGCCCACTCTCTAGCCCTGACATGTCACCTAAAATAATTAGAGAAGTTATATAGCACTCTGTTAGTATGTGCAGATTTCTATGTTACTATGGGATCCCTGAATGCGTCCTGTGGTACTTCATTTTATGCTTTGTTAGGTGCACATTAGCATCTAATGCAGCTTACTTAAAGGACCTCTAAGTTGCTAACATACCCCCCCTTTTACTAAACTGTGATAGTGGTTTTTAGCATAGGGAACCATGCTGAATGATGTGCGCTGCTTCTGACGCTCAAAGGAACTCTATGAGCATCGGGAGCAGTGCAGCTCTCTGCGCTAAAAAACGCTATTGCGGTTTAGTAAAAGAGTGGGATTATTTTTGATCCTAAGTGGATGATTAAAGTGGATTAAAGTGGATGACTTTCATGAAGGTTTTGGTGATAAGTACATATCCTAAAACCTTATGAACATTTACATGTGCAAATGATCATATGCCATAATCTGTGATTTTAGAAAAGCTGCTACTCATGGAAAGCACAGGTTTGAAAAGAGCATGTTTTGGATGTGGTTTGAAGAATATGTATATTTACAATTTTGCAATGAAAATATATATCTAGGTTGAAAAATTTAAATACCGGCCTTTACACCTATTATGAGGCATAACAAATTGCTAATTTGGACCTGGTTTTGGAGCAGCAAATGAGGGAGACATTATGGCCATTTCTCTGCTGTTGATAATTACCTCAGTCAAAAAATGGGCCTTGAAGCTTGGCAACATTACTGGCTTCCCTTGGACATGAGGTTTTGCAAAATTCTCTCCTTACACATGTAAGTATGGATTTCCACGTTTATGTTCATTTATTAAAACTCTTACTATGCCATCTTTCAAATTACACCAAAGTGGGGTGCAATCTAAATATATAAAATCAGATTTTAAAATCCTCATAATAAACATAAATAATAAGAAAACATTTTATGTTGCCATTCAACAAATTACGTATAATTGGAAAAATTGGAGTAGATTAAATTATAATTTCTGGTGGAATTTCTTATGTCATATTTATAAAATGGAAAGATTTATTGCAATACAGTGAAGATGTTTTAGGAAATTTCAAGAAGTGTGGGAGCCATTAACAAAATATTGTACTGATTAGATGACATTTTTTTCCCTTAAATTTATAGGTTCAATTATGAGGGGGGAGGGGAGTAATTTTATGATTATATATTGTACAAGGTATTAAGGAAGGGGTGGGAAGGGTGGGAGATAAGAATATATCATTTGTACTATTGATGATTATTAAGTGATATACTTATTGTTAATCTGTGTTAACATATTGACACACTTATTGTAAGTTTGAAAATGAATAAAGATCTTACAAAAAAAAAAGAAAACATCTTGGTTGAAGTCTTCAGCACATTGCCAAAACCCCACACCATTGCTGACAAAGGGGCCCATTTACTAAACTGTTTTAGACACTAATGTGCACCTAACGCAGCTTGAAATGGCATACTAGAGGATGTGCTCAGGCACCCTATGGTAAGAATCAAATATACGTGTGCTAACCGTGTGATAAAAAGTTCTTTAAATTTTATTGGAGGGGGCATGTCTTGGCCGGTCAGCACATAAAATTAGAAGCTAATGCACATATAGATGACCAAGTTAATATTCAGCAGTAATAGCCAGCAATGTCCCACTGAATATTAGTGATTAACCAGCCAAACTGTAATTAATCAGCCAGGAGCTGTTCCTGGCCAGTTAAACAGCACTTAATATAGGGCAGTTAACTTCTTAACTGCCACTGAACATTGCTGGATAGCCAGCTCAGCACAGGATTTAACTGGGCAGGAACTTCTCCTGCCCAGTTTAACCCTTTAGAAAAATGGGCCCTTAGATACTCCATCATGCAAAATGGCTAATTTTTCCCACAGCACTCTGAGCAGTCTCTTTTGCTGCTTCTTTGCCTTAGACCTAGAGAATTAAGTCTTCCTGACAATGTTAGCATTTCTTTGCCCCTCTCCTGATGTCTTGGGATGCTCCAGCCAATGGAGGCGAGGCACTATTTTATTTCTTGGTGCATCATAATCTTTCTGCCTACGTTGGTGCTGTGTTACCCTTCTCCTCATACCTGAGGATCTTCATTCCACTCTTTGGCCACTTTGGCCTTTTCATGGTGGCTTGGATTCTTTAAATTACTGTTAGTGCCCTTTGCTCCTCTTATGGTTCCAAGAGGTCTTTCAGCCAAGCTTGATGCTGTAGAGTACTTTTGCCTACTACCAATTTTAAACAAGTTTTATTTAAATGGATTGAAAATCCCACTATTATAGTGTAAAATTGCTTTTCTCATTGATTTAATTAATCTGCATAATCTAAATAATCTGAATAATTTAGAGTCCAACGGCAAACTGAACAGAGATTGACCCAAAGAAACAAAACTGAAAATGTATGCCATGCACATCACTGTTAGCTACTTCCAGGCAGGTGTCTCTAACTGCCCTGTGATATGATAGCTTAGGGATCTGCTAAGCTATCATATCACAGGGCAGTCAGAGACACCTGCTTGGATTGGAAGCTGCTATAGCTCAATAAGTAAAAGCCCTGTGCTCCTCTTCCAGAGATCATGAGTTCAGCTCCCCCAGCACATATTATAATTGTGACATTCTACCTTGCAGGTGCACCTTGATGATCTCACAATGAGGTCACCATTTTGCAGGCCACACAGAAGAGGAGCAGCATTTAATTCAACATTCAGCAGGAGGTGCCTCTGAGTTTGCCCCTGATGAAGGATATGAAACTGGGACTCTGTAGGGCGATCAGCTGGCACTCCCTCTAATGGACTTCCCTATTTGGTGGATGTTGGTAGTTTTCATTGAGATAAGTTAACAAAATAATAAAGACATCATTCATGACCATGAGAAATCTGAGAAAAATCTGATCATTCTTCGAAAAGAAGCAATTCCTACTATTATTACAATCTCTAATCCTTGGGATGCTGGACTAGTGCAACATACTATACCTACCATGTCCCGCGACCATGATGAAGCAATTGCAGACGGTGCAGAATACAGCCCTGAAGAATTGGTCACTAGGTATAGACTTAAGAGGATGGGTCAGTAGAGTGGGCAGACTTGATGGGCTATAGCCCTTTTCTGCCGTCATCTTTCTATGTTTCTATGTTTATTCACTAAAAAAATATGACCATATCACAGAGGCATACCATGACTCGCACTGGCTTCCAATAGAAGCAAGAGTGAACTTCAAATTCTACTGCTTACTTTACAAGGCTATCAACGGAGAAAGCCCAACTTACTGGAATAACAGACTAAATCAATCCTCCTCAATCAGACACAGGAGAACCCATTCACTATTCTATTACCCACCATCCAAAAATGTCAAACGAAAAAAACTCTATGACAACTTAATAGCCTCCAAAGCAGCTAAGTTGGACAAACAACTCATCACTCTGTTATCTTCATCCACAGATTACAAAACCTTCAAGAAATTAAAACCATACTCTTCAAAAAACACGTTAAACCTATCCAGCACAACAATCCTAACCCAACATCCAACACTCTATAAACCCTTAGTACTCTCTAATTTTTTTCTAATTACCAAACATTATCTAAAACCCATAATTATCCCTTAAAATTTTATCTCATCGTTTATTCTATTACTTCAAAGTTGAAATGTAATTCTTGTTTTTAGTTTGGATGTAATCTGCCTTGAACCGCAAGGTAATGGCGGAATAGAAATCACTAATGTAATGTAATGTAATAAGTTTCTGTTGGAAGCAGCTATATTTAAATGTTTGATGATTACTGAAATCTTCTGCCACCACTAGGACTATTGTTAAGTGACTTTGCACTACTTAGTGTTTTTGAATTCTTGAAAATGATTATTTTGCATTTGGCACTTTGGGCAACCATTTTTTGCACGTTTGAAAACAAAACCAGATATAAAATTTTTAAAGAAAATTAATTACATCAGCTACAGGGTATACAGCATGATGTTTATGGGTTACTCCTGCAACACACTCTAGGGTGTTAAATGCTTGGATAAACCCCAGTGAACTTTTGATTGATGCCCATAAAAGTTCCCATGAACTGATTGAACACCCTGAGCTTTATAAATGAGAACTTTATTAATGAAAGCAGCGTGTTCACCAGCCCTCAGTTCCAAGAGCGTTTCAAGAATCGAGAGCAGGTCTTTTTTACAAGTTCACGTTTTGTGACCCCTCTCAATTAGAGCAGGCTATATTTGTTTCTCGATTAATACATTGGTTCCATTGCATAAAATGGGACATGAAATAACATGTTAATACCAGTTAGCATGTGCCAATTCAGCAGTCCATTTTTATAAATCTAGCCCTAAGTATTTATTACCTGTGGAGTTACTCTATTATTTTTTTCAACATCTGGCCCCCATTGTCAGAACCACTGAAAGGATTCCAAGATGGTAGTCCTGGAGTTGTTGCATTAGTGCATATGGGCTCCTATTACTAAGGTGCGCTAGCCTTTTTAGCGCATGCTAAAGATTAGCATGCACTAACCACACGCTAACCACACGCTAAGCAATAAATACTAACGCAAGCTCTATGGAGGTGTTAGCGTTTAGCATGCGTGGCATTGTAGCGCACGCTAAGTGCGCACTAAAACCACTAGCGCATCTTAGGGCTCCTTTTACAAAGCCATGCTAGCGGGTGTAACGCGCGTGACTTTTCATCACGCGCTAACCCCCGCGCTGGCCAAAAAACTACCACCTGCTCAAGGGGAGGCGGTAGCGGCTAGTGTGGCCGACGGTTTAGCACAGCTTTGTAAAAGGAGCTCTTAGTAAAAAGAGCCCTATGTCTTTTAGGTATAAAATCAGTCCAAGCTAAAACAAGCAACACACATAACTGAGACATTAATTAGAACATGAGGATAATCCGTGTATAGAAACTCTTTACTTTCAACTATTTATAAAAATTCCCTACTACAATCACCATTTTCCAAACAGCCAGTGGACATTAAAACCTAGTTTGGAAAATTCTAGTGCTATCTTCCAAAACCAGTAAGGAGGGTGATATGAAATCATTCTCGTTTCTCTCTAATTCTTTGGGCTTCTGAAGAATTTGCAACTGATATTATGTGGAAATTGTTATTTTGTGTGTTTATTCATACAGTGTTCAGAAGAAATTGTGTTAATTATATCCACAGCAGCATACTCATTAAGCATAATTAACCAGTCTATTTAATTAGGAAAATGTAGATAGAAAAATAACATCATTAATCACCCATATGGATGAAGCAGTTTCAGACTTTCAAACTTAAATTATGATTAGCAAAAGTGAAATCATAGATTATTTAGTGCGGATGTGATATGTGATTTGTGGTTAGAACCTTGAGCTATACATCAGGAAATATTCAGTGACAAATTCATATCCCCTTTACTAATGGTGGTCTTCATGACACAGGGTTTATTTCACTACAGCCCAGTTTACTCAGACAAAATTGTTTAAAAATTTATAACCTTGCTCCTGTGATTTAGTATTTTGTGGAGTACACATTGCTTGTCTGTTAGGCCACAGCCTGATCAACCTTTTTGTGTGCATCATGAGGCCAGAATTAAACCAAAATGGATTCTGCTGCAAAGCACTGTGGACTTGAGACACTGAGGCCAAACCATGCTGCCAGAGTGATGAATGAATATAGACACTGGAGGCAGTTCTATAACTGAGTGCCACAATGCCTCACATTGTGTGTTAATTTTATAATGGAATCTGGGCACCAAGATTCAAATGGTATCAATGTGCCTTCATTTAGACCTACCCATTTATATCATTTCAATAGCCAGCATAAGTGGGTATGTTTATATGTGACAAATTAGTTTTTGTTAGGTATGTAAATATTGGCCCCACCCATGCTTCTGCCCTATAAATACTCCCTTTACATTTTATGCACTAATCAAGTTGCACCCATAATTATAGAATAGCACCAAGTCCTCAGCTAGCACTTATACAAAGGGCTAGATTCACTAAAGTCCAAAAATCGATCCGATTCGTGAGTCATTGTAGCCGACCGATTCAGTAAAGCTTGTCCATGCAAATGATCCAATCGTAAACACGCCGCTATTGGCGCTGAAACATGTGCGCACTGTATTCTTGTTGGTTTTGAAGCACATAACGCATGCGCTAGCTCTTCAGGACTTCACTGCGTAGAAATCTAGCTGGAAGGAAGGGGGGAAGGGATAGCTGGCCCTTAAAAGTTATTTTTGATTTTTTTTTTTTTTTTTAATTTGGCATTGATATTTGCAATGTACAATGCGCAAGGAGAGCATGGGGTTAATCCGCGATTTTCTCACAATGCGCATTACAAATCCGAGATTCACTTCCACGCTCGCTATGCACATTCCAAAAAAATAAAAAAATATATTTCTAACGTATATGTACATGAAAGTTTACATATATTTAAAGTTTAGATATATTTTGGATTTTTTTGAGGGGTAGATATATATTTTTAATGGGGTTCTTAGCATGCACGCGGCAGTTGCTAGGCAGAAATAGTCAGCGAGGATGTAAACGACTGGGCCTCAGCAGTCGTAACTTTTTGGAATGGAAAGGACAGTTGGTTTGGACGAAATGGTTTCATGAATCAATGCGTTAAGAAATTTACATGCCTTTTTACTCATTTGCATGCGCAGATCGGATCGGGTGCGGATGGGGTCTGGAGGAAGGTTAGTGAATCGAGCCAGAGGCGGAAAGTGAGCGCAAACTGATCGGTACACGATCGGTTTGCTTAGTGAATCTAGCCCAAAGTGGAGGAGTGGCCTAGTGGTTAGGGCCGCAGGCTCAGCACCCTGAGGTTGCAGGTTCAAGCCCATTGCTACTATTTGTGACCCTGGGCAAGTCACTTAACACTCCATTGTCCCAGGTACCTTAGATTGTGAGCCCACCGGGACAGATAGAGAGAAATATTTGAGTACCTGAATGTAAACGGCTATAAGTGGTATATAAATAATATAATAAATAAAGTAATAGTATTCTATAAATTATACATATAAATTCAAGCATCATGTTATTGAATGAAAGGGATTGTTTTGTTTCCTGCTGAGCATGTGCTGTGATCCTGATTGCACTAGGGCTTTTTCCAGCATTGAGTTCAGCTTTGAAAACCTTGACAATACAACAATGTTGCCACGGCTTCGGTCATCCTTGGTACTTCTGCGTTCCTCATCTGCCTTCTGTCTGTCATCATTAAGGATATGGTTTATCGGTCTTCCATGCTACAGCAAATAATTGGCTCTGCTAACATCAGTGAGCTTCAAACTCTCTAATCCAAGAGACTAGTCGCAGTGTTCAAGATTTGCATACAGCAGTGATGATGTAGGCTGTAGCTATTAATTCTAAGTAGTGTGATATGAACTAGAGAATGACACTGGGACAAATTTTTCCCCACCCACGCAGGAACTCAATTTCTCTGTCCCGTCCCCACGAGTTTTGTCGCTGTCCCTGCCCCCATTTCTGTAAGCCCTGCCTTAACTGCACAAGTCTCAGACACTTATGGTTTTAAAGTGCTTGAGGCTTGTGCAGATGAGGACAGAGCTAGCAGGAATGAGGCAGGGACAGGAAAAGAACTCGCCAGGACGGGAAAATGAGTTCCCACATGGACGGGGAAAAATTTGTCCCCGTGTCATTCTCTAATATGTACCAATCATGAGCCCTTTGGAAATGAGGCAGTTGGGACTCAACTCCAATGAACCAACCAGAGAAATCCACCAAGAAATCCACCAAGACACTCTTTTCCTGCTTCAGTGGTCTTTATTCTCTCATACTTTTCTCTTCAGAGTGAAATTTAGCTTTTTACTATCTTTTCTTCCACGAGTGCCCAAGACCTTATATGCATATAGTACCATGCTGCCCTCCAAGGCAACACCCATATTTTTTTTCTTCCTCTTGATTTTAATTTAATTTTATTTATTTCTCTATGTTTAGTTGGGGTTCTTTTTGTTATTAGTAAATAATTTAATTGCATGTTTTATATGTTTTGTAAACTGCTCTATTATTCTATAAGAAGGGCAATATATTAAATAAAATAGACCATAAGGGCATTGGACTTTCTCATTTGCCCTCTATATACCTCTTTAATCTCAGCTTAGGTTTACATATTTGACTCTCTGTCCAAAGAGTAGGTTGGCTACAACCAGTAAAAGGGGAAATTTCCAGCTTCTCCATGGAGCAGGAATATTTTCCTGGATCAGGATACAAAGCTTGTAGTTTGTCTTTCACAAGGAAGTTGTATGGCTGTTAATGTTATTCTCCTAGGGAAATTTTCCTTGATTCCCAGAAGTGTGTTAGTCAGACTATCTGATATTTTGGTATACAATGGGGGGAGATTTATTAGTTACTATAAGGTAAAGTAGGTAATGAATCTACAGCTAAGAAAATAAAGCTAGTTATTTTTTTTTATTCACCACATTTGTCATCTAATCTAATATAATAAAACGGTAAGCTGCGCATGCGCACTTCCTAAGCGTGCGTCCGTTTTCCGTGAGCTGTAGCTAGGAAGTGCGCATGGCGGCTCACCCCCTGCCCTCTCCGTCGCCTCCCGGCTCCAGCGGCGTGACAGTTTTCAAAGAGGCGCGGGATTGTTTCAACGCGGAACCACCAGCCGTTAAAGCTCCTGGCGCTGACTCCCGACGGTGGAGGAGAGGCAAGGTAGAAGAAGATTTCTGCCTCCCCCCCTTCCCTTACCGCGGCCCCGACTGGCGATTTAAGCAGCGTGTCCAGCAGTCTTCACACGCTGCTTCGGGCCCTTCTACTGCCCTGATTTGCTCCGGACGTGCCAGAGTAAATCAGGCAAGTAGAAGGACCCGAAGCAGCGTGTGAAGACTGCTGGACACGCTGCTTGAATTGCCATGTGTAGTCGGACCCATGGGAAGGGAAGGGGGGGGGGCGGGCGGCAAAGGACTTGGGCCCGCGTTTGTAGTCGCGACTGTGGGAAGGGAAAGGGGGTAGAGGAAACAATAATGCTGCTGCACAGGGAACTGGTGTGGGGGGAGGGAATGCTGCTTTGGACAGACACACAGAGGGAGGAAGGGAGACAGAAAGACACAGGGGCAGGTGCACAGGGAACTGGTGTGGGGGGAGGGAAATGGAGGGGAAGGGAATGCTGCTTTGGACACACAGACAGAGGGAGGAAGGGAGACAGAAAGACAAGAAGAAAGACACAGGGAACTGGTGTGGGGGGAGGGAAATGGAGGGGGAGGGAATGCTGCTTTGGACACACAGACAGAGGGAGGAAGGGAGACAGAAAGACAAGAAGAAAGACACAGGGGCAGGTGCACAGGGAACTGGTGTGGGGGGGGAGGGAAATGGAGGGGAAGGGGATGCTGCTTTGGACAGACAGACAGACAGAGGGAGGAAGGGAGACAGAAAGACAAGAAGAAAGACACAGGTACAGGGAGATATACAGAAAGACAAACAGACAAAGGGGGCCAGGGACAGAGACAGACAGAAAGAAAGACAGTGGGAGTCGCGTCAGGAGGGGTGCGGGATGCCGCAGAGGGAACTTTACCAATGGGTGCAACTGGGCGGCTGTCGGGAACCTCTGATCAGGGGCAGAGCAAGGTAACTGTATCATAGGGATAAGAAGGAGGAGGGGGAGAAAAAGGAAGGGACGCCTACTGCTGGACAGGGGGAGAAGGAAAGAGGTGCTGATGGACAGGGTGTGGGTGAAGAAAAAGGAACGGAGGCCTAATGTTGGACAGGGGGAGAAGGAAGGTGCTGCTGGACAGGGGGGAGGTAAAACAAAGGGAGAAGGGCTGCTGCTGCATAAGGAGAGCTGTGAAGGGGTGGTGGTGGACACAGGGGAAGTAAAAGGAAGGGAGAATGGACAGGGGGAGCAGGCAAGGGGTGGTGATGGACAGCCAAGGAAAAAGAAAGACAGAAAGAAAGAAAGCGGCTAAGGAGAGAGAGAGAGAGAGAGAGAGAGAGAAAAAGAAATAAAGAGAGACACACACACATATATTCTAGCACCCGTTAATGTAACGGGCTATAAGACTAGTGCTTCAATAAATCATTATACTCTCAGAACTATATTTTTGTTCAGCCTTCTTTTTTTAAATTCTTTATTGATTTTTAATCAAAAACAGTGTCATACAAATGAAAGAACAAAAGATATTCCACATATTACACTATTATCTATACAAGTAACATAAATATTATTCAATAATTTCATTTTCTTGCATATAATATCCTAATATACAATACAAATAAAGAATAAAGTTACCCAAATATCACTATCAATATTTATTCCCCTCCCTCCAACCTCCAAGGTGTTCAGCCTTCTTATAGCCAGCCAATAGTGTACATCCAAAACAGGGTGTACACTTAAGAACATAAGAACATAAGAACATAAGAAGTTGCCTCCGCTGAGGCAGACCCTAGGTCCATCCTGCTCAGCGGTCCGCTCCCGCGGCGGCTCATCAGGCCCATTTCCTGAGCAATGGTCTATACCTATCTATACCCCTCAATCCCTTTTTCTTCTAGGAATCTATCCAAACCTTCTTTGAAACCATTTAATGTTTTCTTGTCTACAACAGCCTCTGGAAGCGCGTTCCACGTATCCACCACCCTCTGAGTGAAAAAGAACTTCCTAGCGTTTGTTCTAAACCTGTCCCCTTTCAATTTCTCCGAGTGCCCCCTTGTACTTGTGGCGCCCCTTAATTTAAAAAATCTGTCCCTGTCTACTTTTTCTATGCCCTTCAGGATCTTGAAGGTTTCTATCATGTCTCCTCTAAGTCTTCGCTTCTCCAGGGAGAAAAGTCCCAACTGCTTCAATCTTTCGGTATATGGAAGTTTTTCCATTCCCTTTATCAGTCTAGTTGCTCTTCTTTGTACTCCCTCAAGTACCGCCATGTCTTTCTTGAGGTACGGCGACCAGTACTGGACGCAGTACTCCAGGTGCGGCCGCACCATTGCACGATATAGCGGCATGATGACTTCTTTCGTCCTGGTTGTAATACCCTTCTTAATGATACCCAACATTCTGTTTGCTTTCCTTGAGGCTGTGGTGCATTGTGCTGATGCCTTCAGTGTTTCATCTACCATCACTCCCAGGTCTCTCTCCAGGTTGCTGACCCCTAGTGATGTTCCCCCCATTTTGTATGTGAACATCGGGTTCTTTTTCCCCACGTGCATGACCTTGCATTTCCCCACGTTGAAGCTCATCTGCCATTTTTCGGCCCACTTTTCCAGCTGTGTTAGATCCTTTTGAAGATCTTCGCAGTCTTCCCTGGTTTGAGCCCTGCTGCATAGTTTGGTGTCATCTGCAAATTTAATGACCTCACACTTGATTCCCGCCTCTAGGTCGTTTATGTAGATATTGAACAGGAGCGGTCCCAGCACCGACCCCTGCGGAACTCCGCTCGTGACCCCTTTCCAGTCTGAGTAGTGGCCCTTTACGCCAACCCTCTGCTTCCTGTTTGCCAGCCAGACCTTGATCCATCGGTGGACCTCCCCTTGTACCCCGTGGTTCCATATCTTTTTAAGCAGTCTCTCGTGTGGCACCTTGTCGAAGGCTTTTTGGAAGTCAAGGTAAATGATGTCTATAGATTCCCCTTTATCCACCTGACTGCTCACCCCCTCAAAGAAGTACAATAAGTTAGTGAGGCATGACCTACCCTTGCAGAAGCCGTGTTGACTCGGTTTTAGCTGCCCATTTTTTTCGATGTGCTCACAGATGCTGTCTTTGATCAGTGCCTCCATCATCTTTCCCGGGACTGAGGTCAGGCTTACCGGCCTGTAGTTTCCCGGGTCTCCTCTTGCGCCCTTCTTGAAGATGGGCGTGACATTTGCTATTTTCCAATCCTCCGGGATCTCACCGGTTTTTAAGGATAGGTTGCATATCTGTCGAAATGGCTCCGCTATTTCGTTTTTTAGCTCCTTGAGTACCCTTGGGTGAATGCCGTCCGGACCTGGCGATTTGTCGTTCTTTAGTCTGTCAATCTGCTTAAGTACATCCTCTTGGCTTACTTCTAAATCGACCAGCTTATCATCTTGGTCTCTTATTACGATCTCCTCGGGTTCCGGAATGTTGGTTATATTTTCCATTGTGAAGACTGACGTGAAGAACTCATTTAACCTGTCAGCTATCTCTTTCTCTTCTTTTACTACTCCCTTTCTGTCACCATCGTCCAATGGTCCCACTTCTTCTCTCGTTGGTTGCTTCCCCTTGACGTATCTGAAGAACGACTTGAAGTTTGTTGCTTCCTCTGCAAGTCTCTCTTCGTATTCTCTTTTTGCTTTTCTAACCACTCGGTGACACTCCTTCTGGTGTTGTTTGTGCACTCTTTGGTTCTCCTCTGTTTGGTCTTTTTTCCATTTCCTGAACGATGCCTTCTTGTCGCTTATTGCCTTCTTCACTGCATTTGTTATCCACACTGGATTTTTCGTTCTATTTTTTTTGCACCCTTTTCTGAACTTGGGGATGCATAGGTTTTGCGCTTCGTGCATAGTCTCCTTGAGTAAGGTCCAGGCTTGTTCTACGGATTCCGTCTTCCCTATGTTGCCTTTGAGTTTCTTTCCCACTATTTTCCTCATGGCATCATAATTTCCTTTTTTGAAATTGAGTGCCGTCGTTGTGGTTCTTTTCCCCTTTGATGATCCAATTTCAAGCCTGCACTGGATCGTGTTGTGATCGCTGTTACCTAGCGGGGGTAATACCGCCACCTCCTTTGCTGGCCCTCCTAGGCCGTTGAAGATTAGGTCAAGAGTGGCATCGCCCCGTGTTGGTTTCGTGACCAGTTGCTCCATGAAACAGTCCCTCGTGACCTCTATGAATTTGGTCTCTCTTGCGCAGTTTGAGTGCCCAATACTCCAGTCTATCCCAGGATAGTTGAAGTCCCCCATCACCACCACACTTCCGCTTTTGCATACCTGCCTCAGTTCAGCTTCCAGCTCCTGGTCGATTTCTTCCGGTTGTCCAGGTGGGCGGTAGTACAGACCCAATTTAATGTCTGCCCCTGCTCCTCCCTGTAGTTTAACCCATAGTGATTCCAAGCCATCCGCCCGTACTGTTGTTTCCATCTTG
This sequence comes from Geotrypetes seraphini, assembly GCF_902459505.1. Taxonomy (NCBI): domain Eukaryota; kingdom Metazoa; phylum Chordata; class Amphibia; order Gymnophiona; family Dermophiidae; genus Geotrypetes; species Geotrypetes seraphini. The sequence goes on along the minus strand of NC_047088.1, from coordinate 172,020,946 downwards.
GCTGATGGTATGGAGTCTTTTATGTACAGCGCTATTCCTCCACCCTTTTTATGTGTCCTGTCTCTCCTGTACAGTTTGTACCCTGGTATGGCCACATCCCATTGATTTTCCTCAGTCCACCACGTTTCTGTGACTCCAATTATGTCTAGGTCCTTATTGCTGGCAGTGATTTCCAGTTCTCCCATTTTGGCCCTCAGGCTCCTAGCATTTGTGTATAGGCAGTTTAAGACCCTGTTTTTTGTCCTCTCATTTTGTTTCCCTCGTGCTTTGGTACTCTTGCGGTTTTCTTCATGGTTTACCAGCCCCTGAGCTTCGTCCTCCTCCTGCTGTGTGTGTGTGACGTCCTCTGCCTGCTTCCCTTGCATCTCCTGCTCTCCTAATTCCCACTCAGTCCTGGGCTCTTTTACACAATGTCTTTGTCCCTCTGGTTCCTGTTGTTCTGTATTGGTGCCGCTTACCAGGTCCATTTGTACCCTCGATCCCTGCAAAGCATCTTTAGGTCCCTGTATACCTCCCTGCAGATTGGGGAACAGGTTGGGGTCAGCAGAGAGTTCCACCTTCTATAATAGTTGACTGCAATGGGGAAAAAGAAGAATGCTCAAAAATGTTCTGGGTCAGTAACAAATAGTTTTGGGTAGGTGATCTACATATCTAAGAAGAAAATCACCATTGTCTGTTCAGGATGGCATTCTCGACAGATGATAGCTTAGGTTCCTTGGCATTACACAAGAGATTTTAAAGTGGCAATCTGTTCCCTATTGTGAACTTTTACGTTTTCCTGTTTTATAAATTGTTATGACTTTCAGAAACTTATCCAAACCTTTTCTAAAACTCAGTAATCACATTAGACTTGACCACATTATCTGCTAGCACAGTGTTTCTCAACTCGGTCCTGGAGTACCCCCTTGCCAGTCAGGTTTTCATGATATCCACAATGAATATGCATAAACTTGATTTGCATACACTGCTTCCATCATATGCAAATTTCTTTCATGCATATTCACTGTGGATATCCTGAAAACCTGACTGGCAAGGGGGTACTCCAGGACCGAGTTAAGAAACACTATGCTAGCAAATTCACAGTTTTTATTCAATGACTGGGACAGAGAGGGTGGTTCAATGTGCCTATTATATTATTAGTTTTGTAAAATGGGAGCCCAAGACCCTGTGTCGATGGGCGTAAGGTAACGCGGGGCTGGTAGAGCCCTCGTGTTGCCCGTCGGCTGGGGTAGGCGGGTTAGTGTAGTTAGGGGGAGGGCAGAAACGAACAGGCAGGAATTGGGTGGAGAGCCTGTCAGGAAAGTAAGTTTAAATTCATTGGTGGAGTGGCGCGGGGCAAGGCTTTAAAGCCGGGACCCTGGAGGACTCGACTCCTCCTGAGGTCCTCCAGGGCGGTTTTTCCCACCCTCCTGCCCTTTGTTGGGTGTGGCTGTTGTAGTTTGGGGTGGAGGCGGATTTCCGAGCTACTGGGTCAGGAGGCTCATCAGGCGATGAGTGTTGGGACGGCAGGGAGCCATGCCCGGTGGGTCAGGTGACCCGAAAAAGGGGGGGCAGACAGCAATCATGTGTCCCATGTTGGTATGAAGTGGAGGGGGAGAGGGAAAGGGGGCTGCTTTGGAGGGAGGGATGTGCTGGGAGGCAGAGAGCAATCATGTGTCCCATGTTGATAAGAAGTGGAGGTGGAGAGGGAAAAGGGGCTGCTGGACAGGGGGAGTAGGGAAAAGAGAAGGCCTACTGCTGGACAGGGGGATCAGGTAAGAGATGCTGCTGGACAGGGGGGGTGAAAGGAAGGGAGAAGGCCTACTACTGGACAGGGGGAGCAGGGAAGAGGTGCTTCTGGTCAGGGGGGAGGTAAAAGGAAGGGAGAAGGCCTACTGCTGGACAGGAGGAGCAGGGAAGAGATGCTGCTGGATAGGGGGGAGGTAAAACGAAGAGAGAAGGGCTGCTGCTGGACAGGGGGAGAAGGCAAGGGGTGGTGGTGGACTGCCGAGGAAAGAGAGAGACAGAAAGAAAGAGACACAGAAAGCGGCCAAGGAGAGAGAGAGAGAGAAAGAAAGACAGACACAAACATCTATTCTAGCAGCTGTTAATGTAACGGGCTTAAAGACTAGTCCACTATAATAATTCCCTTAGTGCACATGCACACTTCAAAACCTGGTGGCTCTGTGTGTCCATAGCTCCATGGCTTCGCATGCTCAGTAGGAGTGAGCGGTGGTTTCTTCTGTGCTTGCGGAGGCACGTGAAGCAGGGAAGCATAGAGGCGACTCCCCTCCCGCCCTCACTCTAACAGCAGTGTCAAACTTGCAGCCCCCCAGGTACTGTTCTGCGGCCCGCAGTCTGGCTGGCTCCCTTACCCTTGCCGAAGTTATTTTTTGAGTTTAAAGCTGCCACAGCAGCTCCTCTCATGATGCACCCTGACATGACATCAGAGAGGCTTCCGACGGAGGTGCGGCTTGTGAGAGGAGCCACGGCGGCGGCTTTAAATTCAAAAATAATTTCGGCAAGGGTAAGGGAGCTGGTCAGAAACGCTGCTGCACAGAGAAGTGGAGTGGGAGGATGAAAATGCTGCTGCTGCACAGGGAAATGGAGGAGGAGGGAATGCTGCTGCTGCTGCACAGGGAAGTGGAGTGGGAGGAGGGAAATGCTGCTGCTGCACAGGGAAATGGTGGGAGAGGAAATGCTGCTGCTGCTGCACAGGGAAGTGGGGTGGGAGGAGGGAAATGCTGTTGCTGCACAGGGAATTGGAGGGGATGTAATGCTGTTGCTACACAGGGAAGTGGGGGAAGGAAATGCTGCTGCTGCACAGGGAAATGGATGGGGAGGGAATGCTGCTGCAGCTGCACAGTGAAGTGGGGTGGGAGGAGGGAAATGCTGCTGCACAGGGAAGTGGGGGGAAGGAAATGCTGCTGCACAGGGAAGGGTGGGAGGGAAATACTGCTGCTGCACAGGGAACTGGGGGGAAGAGGGAAAGAGGGCCAGGGAGCGAACTTGCTTTGCTTTGGGGTAGGGGTGTGCTGGGGGGGCAGGGAGCAATCTTGGTTTGCTTTGGAGGGGGAGACAGAAGGGCGCTATGGAGAAAGACAAAGAAAGGCAGGCAGGCAGGGGGCCATGGAGAGAGACAGAAAGACAGGCAGGCAGCGCACGAGAACAAAAGACAGCGGTCAGGGAGGGAGAGAGAAAGAAAGAAAGACAGACAGGGGGCCAGGGAGAAAGACAGACAGAAAGAAAGATAGACAGAAAGAAAGACAGGCAGACAAAGGGGGTCAGGGAGAGAGAAAGATAAACAGACAGGGGACAGAGAGAGACAGACAGACAGAAAGAAAGAAAGACAGTCAGACAGCGGGAGGGAGAGAGAGAGAGAAAGAAAGATAGACAGTGGTAGGGAGTCAGAAAGAAAGGAAGAAAGAGACAAGGGCAGGGAGAGAGACAGAAAGAAAGAAAGACAGACAGATATATATTCTAGCACCCGTTAATGTAATGGGCTTAAACACTAGTAAATATATAAATGCATACACATATTTATTTTTAAATGGAGTGGATATCATCTAAAAAATAGGATCACCACTGTTCTGAATATTGTTCTGCTTTTATATATTTCCTACAATGAAGTAGTAAGAGCAGAATGATTTTCTCAGAGAATGTTAGTGGATCAGCACAGGACTATCACTACCATAATGAAATGAAAGACAGAATATAAAATCCTAAAAATATTGAATGTAGCTTCTGTTTCCGCCTAATGAAAATGGATCATCTTTAATTTGTGAAATCAGAATTACCATTTCCAATAATTGGAAGAACTGTGCTCTTTCGATTACTCATTTGAAAATGAAGTAAATTTTCTTTTTTTCTTTTTTTTGCTGGCATACCATGGGGCCTTGGTGAGAAAGGACATTTTTTTTTTCTCCTGCATCTATACTTATTTATTTATTTTAAAAAAATGATATCCCACACATCCAAAAATCTGTGCAGGTTACAAAAAACATCATACACCTAAAGACTAATGAGAACTAATTCATCAGCTTTACAATTGCTTTAGGGCTTCAGACATGCCATTTTTTGTTCGCCCATATTTTTGGCGATACAAAAATAGTTTTTTATGTGGCTATGGCTGTGGCTTCTTCATTTGCCCACTCACTCTGAGTTTTTTTTATATATATTTTTGTAGTTCTTCCTTATTTTATATATAAAGTGCTTCCCATAAATAGTTGTAATAAAAAAGTTAACTTATCTTAACAAATTCTCATTTCCTTAATAGGATCGGGTCGGGGCTTGTCACATCGACATGTTTCGCCGTGAGGCTTTTTCAAGATAAAGTCCCCTGTAGGAATGAAAGAAGACATTATAATTCCCATCCCCGTGCAATCTATAACCATATCTATTCCTATCCTTTAAGGGGACCATACAGTAGATATCTCCACAACCATATGCTCATCCTTTTTCAGTTCAAACAGACCATCCCGATATCCAAACTTTCTGATCTATCAAAGATGGCCGCGGCGTCTTTTTTCTCAATATAAGTACCTCCCCTACTTCGTGACGTCACTACTCAAATAGCGAATCAGGGAAGACACATTATAGTAAAGTGCTCCACTCAACTTCCTGGTTTAAACCCCCTGGCACCACTGTATTTAACCTGAAGATCCATTTCTGTTCCAGCCAGTTTAATCTGCATTTGTAATTTCCACCCTCCCACCCTTCTTTTATATGTGATATAATGCGCCATCTTATATCCGTGCTGGCATGCCCATGGGTTTCCCAATGTTCAACTAAGGGAGCCTCCATTATTTTATTAACTATCCTGGATTTATGTTCATTTAATCTGATGTTCATCTGGCGGCTTATTCTGCCCACATATATTAAATCACAGGGGCATAATATTACATAAACAACGTTATGGGTCTTGCATGTGGTTGTCGTATTAGCCACAATACTGATTTCCCTATGAGGGGGCTGCCACTCCAGCCCTTCTATCGTGTATTTGCACCATTGGCACTTCTGACACTTCTGATGCCCCGGAGTGGTTTGTACTTCACTCCCTTCTATATAATACCGATGGCGTGCCAAATGTTCCCCTATATTTTTCCCACGATGGTAAGTGATGATAGGGAACTCCTCAAAGACATTGGGAACTGTTTGTAAAATATGCCAGTATTTTCTCATACTGTTAACAATATATTTCGACCCCACATAAAAGGGCAACACACACACCATTCTAGTGTTTTTGTCCTCAAGATATTCCCTATGATCTTCCCCTTCTTCCTGGGTAGTAGATGATGACTGTAATAATAACTCCCGGTTAGCATATTTAGCTCTGAGAAAAGCTTTTCGAATGGCTCTATTAGGGTATCCTCTTGCTCTAATTCGGTACTCCAGTTGTCTAGATTGGTGTATAAAATCCCGATCTTCTGAGCACAAACGACGCAACCTGAGAAATTGCCCTACCGGCAAATTGTATTTCAATTTGTATGGGTGGTGACTGTGGAATTTTAATAGCGTATTCCTGGCAACAGGTTTTCGAAACAATGTTGTAATGAATCTTCCCTGTTCAAAACTTACTGTAAGATCCAGGAAGTCAACTTTGCCAAAATCATAATCTACTGTAAATTTTATATGTTGATTCAAACCGTTCAATTCTTGTACAAATGTTAATAGGGTTTCTTCAGAATCTCTCCAGATGATGACTACGTCATCCAAGAAACGCCTCCACATCCCCACTTTTTCAAAGTTCTGCATAGAATAAATCATACTTTCCTCCATACTTGCCAAATACAAAGTTGCCACTGAGGGGGCCAACATCGCCCCCATCGCCACACCCTGAATTTGATGATAATACCTTCCGTTGAACCAAAAATAGTTAGTTGATATGACTAGATTTGCTAGTTCCAACAAGAAACCAGAATGTATTCTAGGTTCCCCTGTACGTTTCTCCAAGACATCTTTTATGATGTCCAATGCTGCTTGTTGTGGGATCATGGTGTAGAGAGATAAGAACATAAGAACATAAGCATTGCCTCTGCCGGGTCAGACCAGGGGTCCATCGTGCCCGGCAGTCCGCTCCCGCGGCGGCCCCCCAGGTCCATGACCTGAAAGTGTTCCCTACCTAACCTAAAATATCCATACCCTATTCGCTCAATGTCCTGTAAGGTACCTCTATCTGTACCCTGTAATCCCCTTCGCTTCCAGGAAGTCATCCAGTCCCTTTTTGAACCCCAGAATTGTACTCTGTCTTATCACCTCTCCGGGAAGCGCGTTCCAGGTGTCCACCACCCTCTGAGTGAAGAAGAACTTCCTTGCATTCGTTATGAATCTGTCTCCTCTCAGTTTTTCTGAATGACCTCTTGTTTTAGTTGTCCCTGCTAGTCTAAAGAATCTGTCCCTCTCCACCTTCTCTATGCCTTTCATGATTTTATAAGTCTCTATCATGTTCCCTCTCAGTCTCCGCTTCTCCAGGGTAAAGAGCCCCAGCCTGTCTAACCGTTCGGCATATGAAAGGTTCTCCATACCCTTTATCATCCTCGTTGCCCTCCTCTGGACCCTCTCGAGTATTGCCATGTCCTTCTTGAGGTATGGCGACCAGTATTGGACGCAGTATTCCAGATGTGGGCGCACCATTGCTCAATACAGTGGTAGGATAACTTCCTTCGTTCTGGTAGTGATACCTTTCTTGATAATGCCCAACATTCTGTTCGCTTTTTTTGAGGCCACTGCACATTGTGCCACCGGCTTCATTGTGTTATCCACCAATACCCCCAGATCTTTTTCTTGGCTGCCTTCCCCGAGTACCCTCCCTCCCATCGCGTAGCTGTACATGGAGTTCCCCTTCCCTATGTGCAAGACCTTACATTTCTCCACATTGAAGCTCATCTGCCATTTTTTTGCCCACTCACTCAGTTTGTTCAGGTTGCTCTGCAGTTCTTTGCATTCCTCAACAGTTCTGACCCTGCTGGAGAGTTTTGTGTCATCCGCGAACTTGATAACTTCGCACTTTGTCCCCGTTTCTAGATCATTAATAAATATATTGAACATCAGTGGTCCCATCACTGACCCTTGCGGAACACCACTTGTGACCCCTATCCAGTCAGAGTAGTGCCCCTTTACTCCTACCCTTTGTTTCCTGTCCGCCAGCCAATTTTTGATCCATCTGTGCACGTCCCCTTCCACCCCGTGACTCCACAGTTTCTTCAGTAAGCGCTCATGGGGCACCTTGTCGAAGGCTTTTTGGAAATCTAGATATATAATGTCTACTGGGTCACCTTGGTCCAATTGCTTACTTATCCCCTCAAAGAAATGCAGTAGATTTGTCTGGCATGATCAGCCTTTACAGAAACCATGCTGGCTCGATCTAATCAGATTATTTTTTTCTATATGCTCATTGATACCTTCCCTGATCAGTGATTCGGCCATCTTCCTCGGAACAGAGGTTAAGCTCACCGGTCTGTAGTTTCCCGGGTCGCCTCTCGATCCTTTTTTGAAGATCGGTGTAACATTCGCTATCTTCCAGTCCTCCGGGATTACCCCTGTTCTCAAGGACAGGTTGCAAATATGCTGCAGTAGCTCTGCTGTTTCATCTCTGAGCTCTTTCAGTATTCTCGGGTGGATCCCGTCTGGGCCCGGAGCTTTGTCCGTTCTTATTCTATCTATCTGCCTGAGAACATCTTCGAGGCTTACCTCCATGCATGATAATTTCCCCTCTTGATCTCCCCTGAAGATTTTTTCCGGTTCTGGCACACTGGATGTGTCCTCTATTGTAAAGACCGACGAGAAGAACTTGTTTAGCCTACCAGCCACTTCTTTTTCCTCTTTCACCACTCCCTTCCGGTCACCCTCATCCAGGGGCCCCACCTCCTCCTTCGCTGGCTGTTTCCCTTTCACATATCGGAAAAATGGTTTGAAATTTCTTGCTTCCTTGGCCAGTCTCTCCTCATACTCTTTCTTGGCTTTCCTGACTATTTTGTGACATTCTTTTTGATGCTTCCTGTGCTCTCTCCAGTTTCCTTCAGTTTTATCTTTTTTCCACTTCTGAAATGATATTTTCTTGTCTCCTATCACCTTCTTTACTTCACTGGTTATCCATGCAGGGTCCCTCGTCTGATTCTTCTTGGAACCTTTCCTAAATCTTGGTATATATAGGTTTTGCGCCTTGTTTACTGTGTCCTTGAATAGGGACCAGGCTTGCTCCACAGTCCGAGTTTCCTTGGAGCTGTTTCTGAGCTTCTTTCTCACCATTTGTCTCATGGCATCATAGTTCCCTTTCTTGAAGTTAAATGTTGTTGCCTTGGTTCTCTTTCCCATAGGTAGTCCTACTTGCACTTTGAACTGAATCATGTTGTGGTCACTGGTTCCTAGTGGTCCCATGACCTCCACATCCTTTGCGGGTCCTTTCAGCCCATTGAGGATCAGATCCAGAATCGCTGATCCTCTCGTTGGTGCCTCGACAAGTTGTTCCATGAAGCAGTCCTGGACTGCCTCCAGGAACTCCGTTTCCCTTGCACATTTTGAAATTCCAAGACACCAGTCTATACCAGGATAGTTGAAATCTCCCATAACTATGGTGTTTGGGTTCTTGCATTCCCTTCTCAGCTCGGCTACCATTTCTGTATCCTCAGCTTCAGTTTGCCCAGGTGGATGGTAGAACAGTCCCATCTTTATCTCGGATCCGTTGCTTCCTGGTACTTTGATCCACAATGACTCCAGTTGGGCATTTGTCGCTGCTGTGTCCACATTGGTTGAGTGAATGGTATCCCTTATGTATAGTGCTATTCCTCCCCCTTTCTGGTAAGTCCTGTCTTTTCGGTAGAGTTTGTATCCTGGCAGTACTATGTCCCATTTGTTTTCCTCGTTCCACCATGTTTCCGTGATCCCTATGATGTCTAGTCTCTCATTATTGGCCATGACTTCTAGTTCCCCAATTTTGTTCTTTAGGCTCCTTGCATTAGTATACATGCAGTTCAACTCCTGGCATTTTCCCTTCCTTTCTATTTTCCCTTGCATTCCATTCTTCATTCTGTCCCCTTCCTGCCCTGCCAACTCCTGAGTATTGTCTCTTTTGTCCTCTCTTTGTGGTAGATTCCTATTGCCTTCCCCTTGTGGCGTGTTCCTATTGTCCTCCTCCTGTTCCTTCTCATCATCCAGTCCCATTTTGACTTCCCCTTTCAGCATGCTCATCCTTTCCCCCTCTCGCTTCATCTGACTCCCTTGTTTGTTCATAGTCTGTTGCTTGCCACTTGTGTCTTCCCCGTAATCTTTCCCCTCAGTACCCTCACTGGATACTGTTTCCCGAACCGTCGATACCAGGTCGACTGTCGGCTTTCCCCTTCTCCTTAGTTTAAAGCTTGCTCTATCGCTCTTCTGACGTTATTTGCTAGTTGTCTAGTTCCCGCCTTGCTCAGGTGTAGACCATCCTTCTTGAAAAGCTTGTTCTTTCCCCAGAAGGTTGTCCAGTTCCTCACGAAGAGAAATCTCTCTTCCTCACACCATCTTCTCATCCATGCGTTAATTGATTGTAGCTCCGTCTGCCTCTTCGTTTCTGCCCTCGGTACTGGCAGGATCTCTGAGAAGGCTACCTCTGGGTCCTCATCTTCAGTTTCCTTCCTAAGATCTTGAATTGTTCAGTCAGTGCATTCTTGCTGTAGTCCCTCCTGGTGACATCGTTCGTCCCGACGTGGACTATCACTGCTGTCTCTTCCGTCTCTGCTCCTTCCAGGATTCTCTCAATCTTGTCAACGATGTCCTTTGTTCTCGCTCCTGGGAGATAGGTCACTAGCCGATCCTCTCTCCCTCCTGCTATGTGACTGTCAACGTGCCTCAGGATTGAGTCTCCCACCAGGATTGCAGATTTCCCTTCTTTCAGCCTCCGTGTCGGTCGCAGGTCTGTGTCCTTGGTGTTCTTCGTTTCTTCCAGCAAGGTTCCTCCGTGGGTATCCTCTACCTTGGTGTCAGATGTTTCTTGTCCTCTGCTCTGTGTGTCTTCCTCATTTCCGTGCTCCTGTTCTTTCACTCTCCTGTAGGCATCCTCGATGAACCTCTCGAGCTCCCTGACCTGTTCCTCGATGTACCTATCTCGCATGGGGTCTTCGGCTGTCTGGAAGGGGGCTTCGGAGATGTAGAGTCCCTCCAGCTCCTGGATCCTGAGCTTCAGTCGACTGACTTCTCTCTTCAAGCTCTCCATTTCCTGACATCGTCTGCACACATATGACTGCTGCCCGGAGGGGAGGTAGTCATACATGTGGCAGTCCGTGCAGTACACTGGGAAGCTCATCCTTCGGGTTCCTTCCGCTTCCATATTTGTCCGCTCTCTAGGCGTCCTGTTGCTCTTTGCTAGTGTGTTCACTCCTGTGCCTGGCTCTTCCTTACCTTCTTCGTCTTTCGCTTCCTTTTACTTATGCGCTTGTGCTATTTGCCTCTTGTTTACCCTCTGTGGCTGCCTTCTCCTTTAGCTTGTGTTCTCTCTTGAGTTCGCCTTTTCTTGTCCTGCTGAGCTTGTTACTGCTGTCTCTGTGTATGTGTGTGCGCTACCTTCTTGGCCTGCTTCTACCCTGTCTTCTGCCCTTGCTATTGTTCCTTTGATGTGTGGTCCTTCCTGGGCCTACTCCTTCCTTCTTTTCTGGGTTTGCTTCCCTTTGTAATTTGTAATTACAAATGCAGATTAAACTGGCTGGAACAGAAATGGATCTTCAGGTTAAATACAGTGGTGCCAGGGGGTTTAAACCAGGAAGTTGAGTGGAGCACTTTACTATAATGTGTCTTCCCTGATTCGCTATTTGAGTAGTGACGTCACGAAGTAGGGGAGGTACTTATATTGAGAAAAAAGACGCCGCGGCCATCTTTGATAGATCAGAAAGTTTGGATATCGGGATGGTCTGTTTGAACTGGAAAAGGGTGAGCATATGGTTGTGGAGTTGTCTACTGTATGGTCCCCTTAAAGGATAGGAATAGATATGGTTATAGATTGCACGGGGATGGGAATTATAATGTCTTCTTTCATTCCTACAGGGGACTTTATCTTGAAAAAGCCTCACGGCGAAACATGTCGATGTGACAAGCCCCGACCCGATCCTATTAAGGAAATGAGAATTTATTAAGATAAGTTAACTTTTTTATTACAACTATTTATGGGAAGCACTTTATATATAAAATAAGGAAAAACTACAAAAATATATATAAAAAAACTCAGAGTGAGTGGGCAAATGAAGAAGCCACAGCCATAGCCACATAAAAAACTCTTTTTGTATCGCCAAAAATATGGGCGAACAAATAATGGCATGTCTGAAGCCCTAAAACAATTGTAAAGCTGATGAATTCGTTCACATTGGTCTTTTGGTGTATGATGTTAAACATGGACTAATGCTAAAGAAGTGACTGGACATTTACTTATATGGTTACAAAAAACATACATAATATATAAATATACTCATTAAGAACTACATTCTTCAGAGCAATATCATCACTTCACCATTTACAAAAAGCCTCCTGGAAATAATGTACCTTCAGACACTTCCGATAAGACGCATTCCATATTTGAGGGCTTTCCACACAAAAAACTTGAGAACGAATCAATACCTTTCTAAATTAATAATAATAATAATAATAATAATAAACTTTATTCTTCTATACCACCATAGTCGAAAGACTTCTAGGCGGTTCATATTCTAAGAAGGCTGGACAATCAGCGAAATACAGGGTGTAAGAAGAGAGGGTTACATGAGAAATAGGTAAAGGAACAGCAAAAAAACAGCGAAATTAACATCGAGGAAGAGAGAGGGAGAATATATCATTTAGAGGCTTCTGTTTAGGAGATGAATTTGATGCAAAGAAGATAGTTTCAAAAAATGTATGGACTGAGAATGCAAAAAACGAGACTTGTAAGGTACAATTAAATTAGCTTCCACCCCAGGCAAAACTTGAACTAACGCCTTATATATTGTACTTAAACCACAGTCGAACTGAATCCTCTGAATAATCTTTATTAAATAGAGATGTAGAAAGTGTCAGAAAAATAAACAGAGAAATCTTTTATTGGCCTAGGAACTTCCCCTCATCCTGTGTTGTTTGTGTATTAAGCTACTAAACTCTGCATGGGTGCCTGGTCTAATAGGAAATGGGTGTATCCCACACTGAAATGCTTATAATGTGGTTACACTGCACTCTTCTTAACCTTGCCTTGACATAACTGCTTGTAGTGAATGGTATTTTGCAGAAAAGCTTTTCTTCAGTTTGAAACGGAAACATTTTCAACAGCTTTTTACAAAAGGAGGGGGAGGAGAAGTGATCATTGATTGTCCTTGCTCTTTTTCCTATGGAGGCTGCAGGCCCAATCCTAGAAGAGAGATTGAACCCATTTATTAACAGTAAAAGCTGAGTTTGTCTTCCCAGTAACACAATGTATCTTGTTTTTGTTGTTATTTTCTTGGTTTAATTACCACATTTGTGGTCTAGAACCCTTCAAAAGGATCTTATGGTATTGTTGAACTAAAACCCAAACAGTTTTAAAGGGCAAATGTTATGGCCTCAAAGAAACATAGACCATGGTATCTAGTTTTCATAACTTCATTCCTAGTTCAGGGCCAAAACTCCCTGTTATTTTTGGCTTTCAACTCACTTCTCCACACGCAAAAAATAATCTGTGCTAATTCCATATTACATAAAATTAGTTTATTGTTTCTATTTCCACTGCCTACTCTAGGATAGAAGGCTATTCCATACATTCACCATATTTCCTGTGAAGAAATATTTCCCTATGCAGCTACTGGAGTCTCATAAAATGACTGTCTTCTAGAACAGTGGTTCCCAAATTTGTCCTGGAGAACACTCAGATCATAGCTGGATTTTCAGGATTTCCACAATGTGTTCAATGGAGTTGGTACATGCAAATCTGACTCATTCATATTCATCATGCATATTCTAAAGGCCTTAGGGGCTCATAAAAAAAAAAAAAGTCTAAAAAGTGGCCTAAATGGCTACTTGGACAATCAAAAAGCCTGATCGTCCAAGTACCCAAAATCAAAGCTGGTTTTAGACGTATCTAAAACCAGCTTAGGCCTTTCCCCTGCCTCTAAATGCACAGAGAGAAAAGAGGCGTTTTTAGAGGAGGGGAAAGGGGGGCGGTGGGCGGGAGGTGGGCCGACCTACACCTAGGCGTACAACACGTATAACCAAAACATTTGACAGGCTGCCTTTAAAGTGTGCATGATTTAGAAAAGGTGCAATGGTATGCCATTGTGCATGCAAGAAAAGCATGTGCACAGAAAAAAAGTGTGCAGATTTTTTCCTAACACACACAATGGGCCATGCATGCACAATGGCACACTATCGGGAAAAGAGTCTTCATTCTTTTGGAAGCTGTTTTCAAGTTTTTATTAAAATTTGATGTGCACGCATTGTCAAATATTTCAAAGCGTATTACAAATTTAAAAATGGGGGAAAAACATTATAGTAGATTAATACAAAATAATACATACATACAAAAAATTCAATACAAGTACAAAAAGAGAGGGGGGATGAACTACAATAATTAAAGAAAAAGAGAACATGTATGGATAGAATGGGGGGGGGCAAAAAGTGAAAAGAAATAAAAAAGGGAGGAAGATAAAAAATTAAGTCCTGCAAATGAGGACTGATTAGAAATTGGATGTTAAAATATAAAATTTTAAACATAGACTGGCCGTCTTGTCTATGGGCTCCTTTTACAAAGGCGCACTAGTACTAGCATTTTACAAAGCGCGCGCTAGCTGAAAAATTACTGCCTGCTTAAAAGGAGGCGGTATCAGCTAGTGCACACGGCATTTTAGCGCATGCTAAGCGTGCGCTAAAACCGCTAGCGCACCTTTGTAAAAGGAGCTCTATATCTCAAAGGCATTCCTATATAGAAAACTTTTTAAAGAGCCTTTGAATTTTTCTAATGATGTTTCTCCATGCAAATAACTTGGTAAAGTATTCCAAAGCTGAGGAGCTATGACCGAAAAAAATATTAAACCTCCTTGTACATACTGTCATCCTAATTGTATAAAAAGTGCCAAAAATTGCACACACAATTGTGGCCACATACCCAAATTGCATGCATAATTTAATTGAACAGCAAGCTAATTAGTGCCAATAATTGGCATTTTATCAAGCAATTATTAGCATTAATTAGAATCAATTAAGGGCTTCTTTTACAAAGCAGGCAATAATTTTTCGGCTAGTGCACACTAATCTTGTGCGTGCGCTAAAAACGCTAGCGCACCTTAGTAAAAGGAGCCCTAAGATTTATGCACGTAAATTTAGGTTCGAGTCAAAAAAGGGTGCTTGGAAATGGGTGGGGAATAGACAGATCAGAGGCATTCCTTTATATTAAGTGCATAATTATAGAATTAGGGCCTCTGTGGCACATTTGCACCATGCTTTCTTTTGCTTGGCTAACAGTACCTCCATGGCTACTTCCTCTCCAACCCCATGCTGGGGATTTGGGGATTGCCTGCCCACTTTGGAGTAACTTCCATGGGCTGGAGCTGTTCTAATGAAGACTCCCCATTACTCTCAGGAGCATCCAACATTTTTATGTCTGCTTTCTCATGAAGGCTGGAGCTTTCCTTCAAGTCCTCCCTCTGGCAAGCCTGCTGCTTGGGTTTTGGGTTCCTCTCTCTTTCCACTCTCCTCTCACTCCCCTTTGTGTAGCGGGGCTTGCTCTTCCTCACAGGTGCTTCCTCTGTGTATTTAGTATAGTCATTAATCTAATGTGGAAGTTTTTACTTTACTCACATCCCTGTCATTCTCGGGGGTATGGGATGTCCTGGCACCTACTGGGTAAGGAATATAGGTCCCTTTCTGGGTCTGCTTAGGGCACACGGGCATTACAGATGGGGTAGCACTGTCCTGCCCGTGACAATATCATCTGCAAATTTAATCACCTCACTTGTCGTACCAATTTCCAGGTCGTTTATAAATATGTTGAGGAGCACGGGTCCAAGCAACGAACCCTGCGGCACTCCACTCATGACGCTTTTCCAGTCCAAGTATTGTCCATTTACCCCCCATTCTCTGTTTCCTATCCGCCAGCCAGTTTTTAATCCATGTGAGTATTTCATCCTCGATTCCATGGCTCACAATTTTTCGAAGTAGTTGTTCATGCAGGACCATGTCGAACGCCTTCTGAAAATCCAGATATACAATATCGACCGGGTCGCCCTTCTGCCTGTTTACCTCTCAAAGAAGTGCAGCAAGTTCGTCAAGCAAGATCTTCCCTTGCTGAAGCCGTGTTAGTTGGTCCTCATCAGATTGTGTCTGCCAAGGTGATTAATGATGTGGTCCTTTATCAGCACCTCTACCATCTTTCCCGGTACTGAGGTCAGACTCACCGGTCTGTAGTTTCCCAGATCTCCCCTCAAACCTTTCTTGAAGATTGACGTAACATTCGACACTTTCCAGTCTTCCAGAATCCTTCCTGATTTGATCTACAGATTGGCTATTAGTTGAAGCAGTTCCTTGATTACCCTTAGATGGATGCCATCTGGACCCAGGGATTTATCATTTTTTAGCCTATCAATCTGCCTACATACCTCTTCTAGACTGACCGTCAACCCTGTCAGTTTCCCGTCTTCATTTCCTGCTTATAGCCTGTCAGCTTATTGTATGTTATGTATATCCTCTTCAATAAATACAGACACATAAAATGTGTTCAGTTTGTCGGCGATGGCTTTGTCCTCCTTTAGCACTCCCCTTTATTCCATGATCATCCAATGGCCCCACCACTTCCTTTGCGGGTCGTTTGCCCTTACTATATCGAAAGAATGGCTTGAAGTTTTTTGCCTCCTTGGCTATTTTTTCCTCGTAGTCTCTTTTGGCCCCTCTTACCACCTTATGGCACCTGCTTTGATGTTGTTTGTGCTTTTTCCAGTTTTCATCTGTTTTTGACCTTTTCCATTCCTTAAACAAAGTCTTCTTGTCTCTTATCGCTTCCTTCACCGCTACAAGTGAGCCACACCGGTTCCTTGTTCTTTTTCCTCTTGGATCCCTTGTTGATACATGGTAGCTAAAGGCTGAATCATAGGAGAAGAGAGGAATGTAAGGTGTGGGAAGACACATAAAGGATGAACAAATTGGATAAATAGGAACACAAAACAAAATGTGGGAGGGGGGACAACCCTTCAAATAACACAAGAAATAAAACCAAACCATACTTTTCCTTATTTATTGTTTGCACATCCCTAGGATTATTTTCAGCATGAATCAGTTCATCAAGGTCGGGTAAAGAAAACTGTTAAATATTAATACCACACTTCAGTTTTCTTGTCTAATGTTATTGTTACTTTTTTTTATACTTAAGGAACGATTTCAAGAAAAGTTGGCTATTATAGCTCGGTTTTCAAATATTATTGTTCATCTAGTGCTCATACAAAAGGAATTTGAAATGATTTTACAGCATCCATATTGTGCTTGAATCATTTGACATTCGTCTTTTAATCTCCGTCCCAGTTAAACATGAAAACTTGAGCCACTATAACAAATTTGTTTCCATGGTAACGTATCAAGATGTCATATACAAATAAACGTTAGAAGCAATGTAAAAAAAAGGTGAAGGCTATTTAAAATCAGCAATAAATAGATGAATGGGAGAAAATTGAAAATATGTTGAAGGTAACCACAGTGATTTAAACACTGCTTAATGTATAGTCAAAAGTTAATCTTAAACAGAGTGAATTTTGAGCTTTGTATTGTTTTTCTGTGATAAAATCTCTTCATAATTGCTCACCTGGTAGTACTGAAATGAAGCGTTTAAACACTTGCAACAATCAAATTGACAACTGTTGTTGAATTCTTTGTTCATTTTAGTTTGCATCTGCATAATTCTAAGTTTGCCTGGACAGATAAAGGAGTTCGTGGTCATTCAAGCCCTTGCACATATATTTTGAAGAGCAAAGCTACAAGGGAAAGCAATAGGTTTATATGATGAGCACACTTACAGATAAATGATTCTCCCCAGAGAAAGTAATGCTCCATCCAATGCTGACTTTTGCCGTGATCAAATAAAGAGGACAGAAACTAAGACTTTGACTTTAACTAATTTTGAGCTATTGATCCATTGGGGGTGCCAAAACAGAAGTGGGTCCGGGGCGCCATAGAGGGGCATAAAACCGTCTAAGTCCCTTTTTGGCCTAAGGCCTTAGACGTTGAAAGCAGAAGCAGGAGCCAGTCCTTCGCCTAAAAGCTGGAGTCTGTAACCGGTGTCTGTCAAAAACAACACCAGTTACAGAATCCCCCCAACCCCCCCCCCATGACAACGGGGCAGGAGGGAACCCAAGCCCTCCTGCCCGTGATCCCTAAACCACCCCCTCCCGACTAAGGTCGGGCAGGAGGGAACCCAAGCCCTCCTGCCCCGGGCACCCGCGGCAGCCCGCGACAACATCAGGGCAGGAGGGAGCCCAAGTCCTCCTGCCCCGGGCACCTGCGGCATCCCGTGACAACATCAGGGCAGGAGGGAGCCCAAGCCCTCCTGCCCCGCCAGCTGCAGCACCCCGTGACAACATCGGGCCAGGAGAGAGCCCAAGCCCTCCTGGCCTCAGCGATCTGCTGTCAGCCTAGAGGCCTCTGGGAAATTATATCAATCTGACCCTGGCATGGGAAGGCAGATAGACCCTTAGTGCAGGGAAACTGTGTTAAGTTTCCCTGATTGAATCATGACTAGCTAAAAGGTGTTAATGTCTGATTAAGAGGGTGCTTAGGACAATGGTGCACAGATCAAGCCAGAGACTTAATCCCATCACCATGCTTGCAGATGTCACACTCTCCTTTGTCAATTAAATTGACCATTGTCTCAAACAGTTTGCAAGTTCTAAACAGAAAGATACTGGGAGATACAATATTTTCTCTAGTCAGAATAAGATTCCAAGGTATAAAAGCCTTCTCTCTGCTCTATCAATCTATCTCTCTTTTTCTATGGAGCTATCAATGTCTCTTTTCCTATCAAGCTATCAGGAGAGGGGTCTTGGCCCTCTCTCTCTCTTTCTATCTAGCTATCTCTTGGCTCTTGGCTTGGCACTCTGGTTCTCTCTTGAGCTCTCTCTATCTCTCTGTCTATCCTTCTCTTTATCTATGGAACACGAAACATCACCCCATCCCCCTCTATCTCTCTCTCTGCCTTTCCCTGAAACTTCACACTCAATTCCTTCTGGACTCTGTAAGGCAGGGGAACTGCTGGGCTTTCTATTTAAGTGTAATACCGTATTTTCGCGGATATAACGCGCGCGTTATACGTGATTTTACGTACCGCGCATACCCCTCGCGCGTTATATGCCTGAGCGCGGTATACAAAAGTTTTTAAACATAGTTCCCACCCCGCCCGACGCCCGATTCACCCCCCCAGCAGGACCGCTCGCACCCCCACCCCGAACGACCGCTCGCACGCGCTCCCACCCGCACCCGCATCCACGATCGGAGCAAGAGGGAGCCCAAGCCCTCTTGCCCGGCCGACTCCCCGACGTCCGATACATCCCCCCCCCCGGCAGGACCACTCGCACCCTCACCCCGAAGGACCGCCGACTCCCCAACAATATCGGGCCAGGAGGGAGCCCAAACCCTCCTGGCCACGGCGACCCCCTAACCCCACCCCGCACTACATTACGGGCAGGAGGGATCCCAGGCCCTCCTGCCCTCGACGCAAACCCCCTCCCCCCAACGACCGCCCCCCCCCCCAAGAACCTCCGCCCGTCCCTCAGCCGACCCGCGACCCCCCTGGCCGACCCCCACGACACCCCCACCCGCCTTCCCCGTACTTTGTGTAGTTGGGCCAGAAGGGAGCCCAAACCCTCCTGGCCACGGCGACCCCCTAACCCCACCCCGCACTACATTACGGGCAGGAGGGATCCCAGGCCCTCCTGCCCTCGACGCAAACCCCCCTCCCTCCAACGACCGTCCCCCCCCAAGAACCTCCGACCGACCCGCGACCCCCCTGGCCGACCCCCCCACCCCCCTTCCCCGTACCTTTGGAAGTTGGCCGGACAGACGGGAGCCAAACCCGCCTGTCCGGCAGGCAGCCAACGAAGGAATGAGGCCGGATTGGCCCATCCGTCCTAAAGCTCCGCCTACTGGTGGGGCCTAAGGCGCGTGGGCCAATCAGAATAGGCCCTGGAGCCTTAGGTCCCACCTGGGGGCGCGGCCTGAGGCACATGGGCCAAACCCGACCATGTGTCTCAGGCCGCGCCCCCAGGTGGGACCTAAGGCTCCAGGGCCTATTCTGATTGGCCCACGCGCCTTAGGCCCCACCAGTAGGCGGAGCTTTAGGACGGATGGGCCAATCCGGCCTCATTCCTTCGTTGGCTGCCTGCCGGACAGGCGGGTTTGGCTCCCGTCTGTCCGGCCAACTTCCAAAGGTACGGGGAAGGGGGGTGGGGGGGTCGGCCAGGGGGGTCGCGGGTCGGTCGGAGGTTCTTGGGGGGGGGACGGTCGTTGGAGGGAGGGGGGTTTGCGTCGAGGGCAGGAGGGCCTGGGATCCCTCCTGCCCGTAATGTAGTGCGGGGTGGGGTTAGGGGGTCGCCGTGGCCAGGAGGGTTTGGGCTCCCTTCTGGCCCAACTACACAAAGTACGGGGAAGGCGGGTGGGGGTGTCGTGGGGGTCGGCCAGGGGGGTCGCGGGTCGGCTGGGGGACGGGCGGAGGTTCTTGGGGGGGGCGGTCGTTGGGGGGAGGGGGTTTGCGTCGAGGGCAGGAGGGCCTGGGATCCCTCCTGCCCGTAATGTAGTGCGGGGTGGGGTTAGGGGGTCGCCGTGGCCAGGAGGATTTGGGCTCCCTCCTGGCCCAATATTGTCGGGGAGTCGGCGGTCCTTCGGGGTGGGGGTGCGAGTGGTCCTGCCGAGGGGGGAGAAGAATCGGACGTCGAGGGGGGGCATCAGGCTTTCAGGATGGGGACAGGACTTCAAGGGGGGACAGGCAGATCTTCAAGGGGGACAGGCAGACCTTCAAGGGGGACAGGACTTCAAGGGGGGACAGGCAGACCTTCAAGGGGGGACAGGCAGACCTTCAAGGGGAGACAGGACTTCAAGGGGGACAGGCACGGAGAGGCGGGGCAGTGCACCGAAAGTCAGGGCGGGTGAACGGTGAGTCGGGGCAACCAGAGGAGAGTCGGGGCAGTGCACCGAAAGTCAGGGTGAGTCGGGGCAACCAGAGGAGAGTCGGGGCAGTGCACCGAAAGTCAGGGTGAGTCGGGGCAACCAGATGAGAGTCGGGGAGGGCGAAAGGAGAGTCGGGGTGGCCAGAGGAGAGTCGGGGTGGCCAGAGGAGAGTCGGGCAGCATGCGCGTTATATGCCTGAGCGCGGTATAGAAAAGTTTTTGTACATATCATCGTGATTTCTGCGCGCTATACCCCTGTGCGCGTTTTACAATGGTGCGCGTTATATCCGCGAAAATACGGTACTCTCTACTTAATTGTAATGATTATAAATATTGCTTTTCTGTAAGACTATTTCTATAATATATTCTTTATGCAAAAACCTCTGGCTGTGCCTCTGATTCTACTTCCTGGTGAGTCATTGGTGAGGGAACTGAACCTGGGACCTGGCGTTGGTCAGTGCGCATTTCACTTAACCCCTACCACCTAACATTGTGGGGGTGCGACCATCCTTACATTTTATTAAACTGACATTCGCGACCCCCCTTCCCGCCAATTATGTTCGGGGCAGGAGGGAACCCAAGCCCTCCTGCCCTGTGGGCCCCCTCCCATTATGATCAGGCCAGGAGGGATCCCAAGCCCTCCTGGCCTCTCGCTCCACACCCCCCTACACGATCGGGCAGGAGGGAGCCCAACTCCTCCTGCCCAGATGGACCCCCTATCCCTCACCCCCCACTACAATACGGGCAGGAGGGATCCCAGGCCCTCCTGCCCTCGACACAACCTCCCCTAAGCAGGTTACTAAGACACTGTCTCTGTAGCTACTGTTTATGCCTCCCCCTGCACCCCATTGGTCAGGTATTGGCAACAGGAAAAAAAGGACTGAAGGTTGCTAAGCAGGTTGCTAATGCATAAGGTGACCATACGTTCCGTTTTCAATGGGACCATCCCGTTATGGTACCAACCGTCCCATTGTCCCGACTCACCACTTCAGGATGCCGAAATATCCCGTTTTCAGGGACAGCGTCCCAAAGCTGTGTGAGGAGACAAGGGACCAGCGATCGCTTCCCCTAAAGCCTGCCTCCCTCCTTCCCTCCTTACAGCGCCAAAATGGTCTGGGGGGCCCGCCAGGTCCGGAATCACCCTCCCTATTCTCATGGCCGGCATTAGGGGATGGCAAGAGGGCCACGCAATCCAAGCAGCTCACTTAGCTGCCATCAGTCCTGCCTTCGGCTGTGGTACCGCTAAACTGGACGGTAAAACCAAAGAGAGAAACCGTGGGACTCTTCCACTTGCCTGCATTGCTCTAAGTTCTGCCGATCTCGATCCCGCCCCTCAAAAACAGGAAGTCACTTCTGAGGGGGGCGGGATTGAAATCAGCAGAACTTAGAGCGATGCAGGCAAGTGGAAGAGTCCCGCGGCTTCTCTCTTTGGTTTTACCGTCCAGTTTAGCGGTACCGCAGCCGAAGGCAGGGTTGATGGCAGCTATGAATCGCCTCCAATCTCGCAGCAGCACTGGAACACTCGCCTCTAAATTAAGCTGAGGGCTGATTCCCTGAGGGACTTCTATACCATACTGGCCTATTAAGTTGGGGAAAAGAAGGGAGGAACTGGAATGGGATGTTGGAAGATGGTGGGTTGGTGGCTCAGGAAAGGGAAGAAAGCTGCTAAATCAGATAAGGAAGAAAAAAGGAACACAGGAAAATGCTAGACATGGAGGTTGTAGGGTGAAGGGAAAAAGACAAACATGATGTGAATAGGAAGACAGGTGGGAGATGCTGGACACACAGTGGATGCAATAAGAAGAAAAAGGAGGTTCTGGATATTGGAGTAATAGGTAGATAGGGGGCATGCTGACACAGAAGGAGGGAGAAGGAAAAGGGAGAGGAACAAGAGATGCCAAGTCCATGGGAGGGAAGGAAAGGAGATACCAGACCATGGAGGGGGAGGGAGAGATGCCAGGGCATGGGAAAGGAAGGAAGGAAGGAGGGAGGGAGAGAAAGGAAGGAGAGGAGAAATATGCCAGGGCATGGGGGAGATACAGGAAACAAATGCCAGACCAGAGGGAGAGGAGGTGCCAGAGCATGGAGGGAAAGAGATGCCAAGGAATGGGGAGGGAAGGAGAAAGAGATGCCAGACCATGGGGTAGCGTAGGAAGGAAGGAAAGGAGAAGAGAGAGATTCCAGAGCATAGGGAGACAGAAAAATAGAGAGGGGGTGAAGCTGAAATGAATCATGTACAAAGGAGACAGTTTATGGAAGGAGCATAGAAAGAGGGAAGATACCATATGGAAGAGAGAGAGGGTGAGGACACTGGATGGAAAGGGCAGAAAGGGCAGAGAATGGAAGGGGCGAGACAGAGGGTGTACAGTAGTTGGAAGGGGTAGAGGAATGGGGACAGACACTGAATGGAAGTGTGGAAGAGAGGAGGGACAGACGCTGAATGGAAGTGTGGGGGAGAGGAGGGACAGACACTGAATGGAAGTGTGTGGTTTAGGAGGGACAGATGCTGAATGGAAGTGTGGGGGAGAGGGGGGCAGACTGAATGGAAGTGGAGGGAGAGGGGGAGCAGACACTGGAAGGAAGTGGGGAGGAGAAAGAAAAAAGGGCACATGCTGGATTGAGGAAAGAGGATATAATTAGATACTGGAAGGGGTTAGGGAAAGAGGTGGCAAGCTATAGGTAGACACAATGAAAGAGGGAAATTGAGGACTAAATAGTAAGAAAGAATTTAGAAAGAGGCAGAAAATAAATTGAGAAGGAAGAACAGGAGGAAGGGAGCAGAGAGAGATGCCTGAGCAGTGTGGGGGGGGGGGAGGGGAGGAGACAGATACCAAACCTGGGAGGAGGAAAAGAGGAAGGAGATAGATACCAGATCTGAGGGGAGAAAAGGTGATTTGCTAAAATCTGCTGGGAGGGAGGAAGGAAAGCGAGAAAGAGGCAGAGAAGGGGGAGGGGGGCGTTGTAAGCAGATTAGAAAGACTATAGAGAGAAAGGCCTGGACCAAAGGGGAAAGACAGGAGGCAGATACAGGACTATGGGAGGTTCAGACAGAGGGGGAGAGACTCTGGGGAAGAACAGGGAGATTTAAGATCATAACAGAGGAGGGAGAGAGAGGGAGATCTGGAACAAAGGTACAAATGAGAACTGACACTGGATCTGGGGAGGGTAACAGAGGGAAAAGAGAGAGAGACCTGGACCCAAAGGGGATGGGGCTGGATTGTGAAAGAAATGTTGGATGCAAAAGAAAGATTGGATGCACAGTCAGAAGGAATTGCAACCAGAGACTCATGAAATCACCAGACAACAAAGATAGGAAAAATTATTTTATTTTAAATTTAGTGATCAAAATGTGTCTGTTTTGAGAATTTATATTTGCTGTCTATTTTGTGCACTATATTTGTCTATTTTTCTCTCTTCGTGAGGAACTGGACAACGTTCTGGGGCAAGAGCAAGCTCTACAGAGAGATGGATTGCACCTCAGCGCGGCGGGAACAAGACTTCTATCAAACAACGTCGAGAGGAATAGAACAGGCTTTAAACTAAGAGGAAGGGGAAAACCGACAGTTGACCTAGCGTCGATGATTCGGAAGAAGGTATCCCATGATGATACTAAGGGGATGAAAGGCTGGGAAGAAACAAGGGACAAATTACAGGAGTTGACTAACCCAGAAGAAGAGGTTAGAAAGATTGTACCAAAAGAGAAGACACTAAAGACCGAAACACAGGGAAAGGAAATGAAGACACTTAAATGCCAGGATCTAAATTGCATATATACTAATGCAAGGAGCCTAAGAAACAAAATAGGGGAACTAGAAGCCGTGGCCAATGCAGAAGACTTAGACATCATTGGAATCTCTGAAACATGGTGGAATGAGGAAAGCAAATGGGATACAGCACTGCCGGGGTATAAGCTCTATCGCTAGGACAGGTCAGGACAGAAAGGAGGTGGAATAGCCCTATACATAAAAGAAACCATACAATCGACAAGAATAGACACAGCAAAGACGACCAACAAGCTGGAATCACTATGGGTTAAAATACCGGGTAGAAAGGGACATGAAATAAAGATGGGCCTATACTATCGTCCACCCGGGCAAACTGGAGATATCGATAAAGAAATGGAAGCCGAGATGAAACAAGAATGCAAAAGCAGTTACACAGTTATTATGGGAGACTTCAACTACACCGGAATAGACTGGAGTCTTGGAAACTCAAAATGCATTAGGGAAACAGAATTACTGGAGGCTACACAAGATTGCTTCATGGAGCAGCTTGTTAGAGAACCGACGAGAAGAAATGCCACCCTGGATCTAATCCTAAATGGGTTAATGGGACCTGCAAAGGAAGTGGAAGTAGTGGGACCGTTGGGAAACAGCGACCATAATATGATCAAGTTCAAGGTTGAAGCAGGAATGCCAAAAGGAAAGAGAACCATGGCGACAACTTTCAACTTCAGAAAAGGAAACTATGAAGCAATGAGGAAAATGGTAAGGAAGAAACTTAGGAACACTTCCAAGAAATGGCAGATGGTAGAACATGCCTGGTCTTTTTTCAAGGACACGGTGAGCGAGGCACAAAATCTGTACATCCCCAGATTCAGAAAGGGGAGCAAAAAGAGTCAAATAATATGGATGACTAAAATAGTGAAGGAAGCGATAAGCAATAAGAAAAATTCATTCAGGAAATGGAAAAAGGACAAAACTGAAGGGAACTGGAAAGAGCACAGGAAGTATCAAAAAGAATGTCACTGTGTGGTTCGAAAAGGCAAAAGAGAGTATGAAGAGAGGTTAGCCAGGGAGGCTCGAAATTTCAAACCGTTCTTCAGATATATTAAAGGGAAACAGCCGGCTAGGGAGGAGGTGGGACCACTGGACGACGGAGACAGGAAGGAAGACAGGAAGGAGGAGAAAGAAGTCGCTGAAAAACTTAACATGTTCTTTTTGTCTGTATTTACGAACGAAGACACAACCAACATACCGGAACCTGAGCAATTCTTCAATGGAAATCAAGCAGAAAAATTAACATTCATGGAAGTGAGCCTTGAAGATGTGCACAAGCAGATAGATAAACTAAAAATTGACAAATCACCAGGTCCGGACGGAATCCATCCAAGGGTTCTGAAGGAACTAAAGGAGGAGATAGCTGAACTACTGCAGCAAATATGCAACCTATCCCTGAAAACAGGCGTGATCCCGGAGGATTGGAAGACGGCCAACGTCACACTCATCTTTAAAAAGGGATCAAGAGGTGACCCGGGAAACTACAGACTGGTGAGTCTGACCTCCGTTCCGGGGAAAATGGCGGAAGCACTGATAAAAGAAAACATCGATGAACACTTGGAAAGAAACGAACTTCTGATAACCAGCCAACATGGTTTCTGCAGGGGGAGATCGTGCCTAACTAACTTACTACACTTCTTCGAAGGAATTAACAAACGGATGGACAGAGGTGATCCCATAGACATCATATACCTTGATTTCCAAAAAGCCTTTGACAAGGTGCCTCATGAACGACTACTCCGGAAACTGAAGAACCATGGAGTGGACGGAGACGTACATAGATGGATCAGAAACTGGTTGGCGGGTAGGAAACAGAGGGTAGGGGTGAAGGGCCACTACTCGGACTGGAGGAGGGTCACGAATGGTGTTCCGCAGGGCTCGGTGCTTGGGTCGCTGCTATTTAATATATTCATAAATGATCTAGAAACAGGGATGAAGAGTGAGATAATAAAATTTGCAGATGACACCAAATTATTTAGGGGAGCTCGGACTAAAGAGGACTGTGAGGAATTGCAAAGAGACTTGAACAAACTAGGGGAATGGGCGACAAAATGGCAAATGAAGTTCAACGTTGAGAAATGTAAAGTATTGCATGTGGGAAGCAGAAACCTGAGGTACAACTATACGATAGGAGGGATGTTATTGAATGAGAGTATCCAAGAGAGGGACTTGGGGGTAATGGTGGACATGTCAATGAAGCCGAATAGAATGCTAGGTATATTCAAGAAGGATACTACAACCAGGACAAAAGAAGTTATCCTGCCGCTGTATCGGGCGATAAGGCGCCCACACCTGGAATACTGCGTCCAGTTTTGGTCACCGTACCTTAAAAAGGATATGGAGTTACTCAAGAGAGTTCAAAGAGCGACACGTCTGATAAAAGGGATGGAAAACCTTTCATACGCTGAGAGATTGGAGAAACTTGGTCTCTTTTCCCTGGACAAGAGGAGACTTAGAGGGAATATGATAGAGACTTATAAGATCATGAGGGGCATTGAGAGAGTAGAGAGGGACAGATTCTTCAAACTTTCAAAAAATAAAAGAACAAGAGGGCATTCGGAAAAGTTGAAAGGGGACAGATTCAGTACAAATGCCAGGAAGTTCTTCTTTACCCAACGTGTTGTGGACACCTGGAATGCGCTTCTAGAGGACATTATATGGCAGAGTACAGTACTAGGATTTAAGAAAGGATTGGACAATTTCCTGCTGGAAAAGGGAATAGAAGGGTATAAATAGAGGATTACTGCTCAGGTCCTGGACCTTTTGGGCCGCCGCGTGAGCGGACTGCTGGGCAAAATGGACCTCAGGCCTGACCCAGCAGAGGCATTGCTTATGTTCTTATGTTCTTACTGAGGTGACATTGCATATTTTAAAGTAATCTGCCTTGACATCTTTGAAAAAAAACCGAAACTCATAAATGATAATTAACATTTTCTCTGCGTACAGTGTGCTTTGTGTTTTTTTTTTAATTTTATGTTTACCATTATGAATTAATAAAATATTGTGTGTACATGAAAAATGAATGGAAGAAAATGGGGGGCGGGGCTAGGGCTGGATTGGGGGCGGGGCTAGAGCAGGATTGGGGACGGGGCTGAATATTAATAGATGTCCCCTTTTGATGAAAAAAATAAATGGTCACGTTACTGATGCACTATCTCTATAGGTACAGTTCTTGCCTTCCCATGCAGCCCATTAGTCAGATATTCCTAAAGAAGCTTAGCCAGCCAATAAGCTATATAAAAAAACCCAAGACTCAAAGTTGTTAAGGCACTGTCTCTGTAGCTACTGCTCTCACCTCCCCCTATTCTGCAGCCTATTGGTCAGACATTCCTAAAGAAGCTTAGTCAGTCAATAGGGAAAACTGGGACTAAAGGTTGATGTCTCATAACCCAAGCAACAACCCCATTATAATCATACAGCCCACTTTCCTAGGTAAAGCTCGGTTTTCCGGGTATATATATATATATTGAGAGAGAGAGAGAGAACTGTCCTACTTTATATGTACTTTTAAGACATGCGTGCAAATAAATTGGATAATAAGTTCTGAACCATTAATAATTGGCTGCTAACAACCAATAATTGATGTTAATTGGCACTCATTAAAATTTGCACACTATTCCATAACACATGGTGCATAACTCCCATGGCATGTATCTCAAAAGGGGGCTGATGTTCTTAAAAGTTGCATGTGAAATTTCAGAATACTCCTTAACCATGCTTACCTCGGGTCATTTACACCAGGTTTCAGCAGGCATAAGTCCAGCAACCGAAAGTTAGGCACGAGTTCTTCACCAAATGCTATTCCATATAAGGCATATGCTCTTTATAGAATGGGGCTTAACTCAGAATTTTTCCTGCACCAACATTTCAACACCATTTATTGAATTCCCTCCTAAAAATGGATCTGTCACTACTACTAATATATTGTAATTCACTGTGAATGGCCCGTTTCTTTACTCTGTAAACCGCACAGAACTGAGAGGTAGCTGCGGTATACAAACATATTGTTATGTTATGTTACTATGTTAGCACTCATTCATTCCCATGTTAAATCACTATTGCAGCTTAGAGAATAGACCCCTTATTGTTTCTGTTCATAAGCGTTCCATAAATGGCTCTCCATTTTTCCCTTTCCCTTTTCTATTCTGCCCTCTGCCATCAAGCAACCATTGAAAGGGACTACCTTACCATAATGACATTACCACTGAAACTATGACGATGATAATTAGCGGTACTAATAGTAGCATTATTTCTGGAGTACTTTCTACTCTGAATCTAGATTTTTTAAACTTTTATATACGAGGGGGTGCCCAAACAACCAACTTCCTCAGTTCTGAGTGTTATTTTGCCATTGTAGCTGAAAAGAATGTTATCTTATTTTGCTAAGTGCCAATTTGCAGAAACAAAATTCTCTGTTTTAACATTGTTTCAGATCATTGATTGAACTATATCAACGTCATTCTCTTCTATGTTGCGATGGGAACTTTACAACACCACCTCCTTGCAATATACAGTGGTACCTTGGATTACGAGCATAATCTGTTCCAGGAGCATGCTCGTAATCCAAAATGCTCGTTTATCAAAGCGAGTTTCCCCATAGGAAATAATGGAAACTCGCTTTGATGCGTTTCCCCCCCCCCCTCCGAGAACTGGCATTGCTCCCCTCAAAGGCCCCTCCCTGTGATCCGGCACCCCCCCTGCCATGATCCGACCCCCCCCGACATGAATGGGCACCCCCCGCCACGATCCGACCCCCCCTACACGATTGGGCACCCCCCGCCACGATCCGACACCCCCCCGACACGATTGGACACCCCTCTGACACGATCCGGCATCCCCCCGACACAATTGGGCACCCCCCCGCCGCTTCTTACCCTCATCTGGGCACTCTTGAAGATCGGCCTACTCGTCTGCTTGGCCTTGAGCATCTGAGCATGCTCAAGGCCTGCGAGTTCACGTTCTGACCAGTACGGTGACTAGTTCACAGAGGCAGGAGGGGCCCAATGACCGAAAGGCAGCAGATCGAGGAGAGAAGGAGGACTTTTCAGTCAACCGCCTCTGACAGGGCTGATTCGCCGGCTTCCATAACCCCTGTCTCCGGCTCCTTCGTCATTGGACTCCATGGCTTTTAACAGGAGCGCCAGCATGTAGGAAGCCCTCGTAGGCCGCTTCCTCCGCGACGCTCACAGTGCGCCACTCACCCTGGCTAGCCAAATATCTATCTCCCCACAGCTGACCTCCATCACCTCAGCAACTCTCCGACCCCACCAGATGAACGAATATGGACACTCCACAAAAGAACTCCAATCCTGTCCACTGACTTTGAGGCCGCAGGTAGTAAAGGCCTCGGCTAAAGATTAACAGTTCAAGGCCTTTAGGTTCTATAACTGTCACACTCCTATATTCAAAGATGTTAGTGATTTTCTGACTCACCCAGGGTAAAATTAAAAGTAAAATGAACAGAACATAAAACTATAAATAAAGTAGATGAAAGAAACAAAATAAAGTTAAAACCTGCAAAATTAAACTAAAAATTAAAAAAACAAAAGAGGGAGACGCTGAAGCCCAAGTCTTAATCGGACAAAATTCTAGAATCTATACTCACATTCACCATGATTGTTAGGAATACAAGCTTAAGTTTCAAATTATTATTTTTTTAATAATAGTTTTTTTAAATTTGATTAATTTTTTTAAAGATCTGATTCAAGTCAAATAGATGGTCTTAAGGGTATTTGCATTATCTGCAATGCAGTAAACACACAGTAAGTATATTGTCTCTGTGTTAAATGTATGAAAAAATACTGGTATGCCCCCAACAATTAACAAACTTTGCAGTTATAGTGCATGTGTTTTGGCCTTGAATGTGTAGTAAATACAACATTTTTAAACAACTTGGTAAAAAGGGTCTTTGCTGTACTGTAAAATGAACACAAGTAGAACGAAAATAGAGGCCAGATGAAAGGAAAAGAGAACCAGATATGAAAAGGAACTGACCAGGAACTGTAATTTGCTTCTATGGAAATTATTGAAATATTTATTTAAAGCTAAATATAACTGTAAATATTTAGAGAAAACAGGCTGAAGTTGGAAGAAGCTGACAGGAAAAGGTGGAGATGAATTTTTAATCTGGATTGCTTTAAAAGCATGCTAGGAGCGAAGGATGCTGCATCTTTAATTTTCTGTTAATTATGGATTGAGCATTGTTGTGAATCTTCTCTTTAAAATCCTGCTCAGAAAAAAGAGAGCAGATGCTCATACCCAGGTTTGACTCTTTGGGGAATTGAACAGAACATATTGGTTTATAATTAATGTAATTTCTTGGATTATCTTTTGTGAAGGAGCTTAGGTAAACAACCTTGCAGCTTTGTGGTTGAATATGCCTGTGTTTGGAGTCTCTGCTCAGTACAGTATCACATCTCACATATACAATGTTTAAATGGTTCTCATAGTCAGACTTATATGAACATCAAAGCAAGGAATCTCATGATCATTTTTGGATAATTAATATCCAGTCACTCCACTTAAGTTCTTTGGAGGAGGACATACTTTATAACCTTGTTAAAATAATCAAACGTGCTATTTACCTTTAACTTGGGAAACATGTGATATATGATTTGTTCTGGCCAGAAATATTGAAACAATCTTAATGATAAATGAAAGTGTATTTTTCCTAAACTATTTATAGTGAAGAATAAAATATTTTTCTTTCCTTCCAGACTTTACAAATTTTATTCACATGTGAGGGAAGAAATTTCTGGATTTGCAGCCATAAAAGTTGGTTATTGTTGTAAGAATTGGACCAATTATTTTCTTAAATATCTGTGTGAATGTTCAGTTAATATACCTGGGAACATTTAAGTATTTGTGCACCTTGATCACTTAGTCATCTTTTTGGGAGGTAAAGTCCCAGATGCTATTGCCACTGATCCAGTGGATCAGATGTGGTTTGAGAAAGAGCTATCAAAGCTCTTTATGGAATAGGATGGAATGGATATTGTATTGATGTGAGTTATGTGATTTTTTTTCTCCCTTTGGTATAAACTGATTAATTTTCCTTTTTATTTTCTGAATGTTTCATTTTTTCCAATATAACATCTGATAGTTAGTGGCACTTATCCAAGCAGCAGTTACGGAGGTAAGTGCCACAGACTGGGATTTTCGGTAGCACTTTACCTGGATAACGCCACTGAAAATCTCTTTAGGTCACTCTGAAAAAAAAAAAAAAAGAAAAAAAGCTGTCCTAAGCTTTCTGACTGGTTATCCAATTAGCAGTGCTGAACATCATCATTATCTGGATAATCCAACTCTGCTCATAGATTATACCCAGATATCAATGCTGATATCTAGATAGTGGCCTGTGCTGAATATTTTCAATAAATTCAAATGCCGTAGGTGGACACTAAGGAAACAAGACAGAAAAAAGATTGACTCATTAGAGCGCTGGTGCTGGAGAAAGATTTCATATATGCTGTGGACTGCCGTAAGAACTTACAAATTGATTCTGGAAGAGATCAATCTGGTTATGTTACTCGAAGCCCAAATGATGAAGTTATGACTGTCTTATTTTGGTCACACCATCAGAAGAGAGAGATCACTAGAGAAAGAAATTATGTTTGGCAAGATCAAAAGAACCAGGCGAAGAGAACAACCTGCAACCAGATGACTGGACACATTGAAAACCAACCATGGGGAACGATGCTGGAGAACCTTAACAGACAAGCACAAAATCTATTTCTTTTTGGATCTGTATTTCATCAAGTCACTAGAACTTGAACACAAGTCAATGGCATCTAACACACTGCCTGTGCAGTTTGAATACTGACACGGTGACAAAATTCATCACCGTTCCCGTCCTCACGGATAACCGCGGGAAACCATCTTCCTGTCATTCTTTAAGGAAAGAGGGAAGAATCAGAGTATGAATGGCCACAACTACTGATCCGCAAGCTTTGCTTTGAAGAATGCTGGTATAGAAGGACTGAGGTTGAAATAGACACTAGAAAATGACATGGGATTATTTCCCGCGGTTATCCGCGGGGACGGAAACGGTGATGAATTTTGTCACCGAGTCATTCTCTAATTACTGACCACAAAACATTTTTTAAAAAAATTTCAAATATTTGAGACTCTGGGCTCCTTTTCCTAAGCTGTGCTAGCATTTTTAGCGTGCGCTAACCCTCACGCTATGCGCCAAGAACTAACGCCAGCTCAATGCTGGTGTTAGTGTTTAGCACGTGGCAATTTAGTGCGTGCTAAGCACGCGCTAAAACCGCTAGCGCAGCTTAGTAAAAGGAGCCTTATATTTAACATAAAACAGTTTCCAACAAAGAAGATGGAATTGTGGAGCGCTCTTAGGGGTCCTTTTACTAAAGCGCACCTTAGTAAAAGAGGGAAAAGAGGGGATTAATGAAGGTTTATTTGAAGAAAAAAAGCATATGGAAGAGAAACCTTTGTAGGAGATTGTATTATAAGAAAGAAGTACAGTATTAAGATGCAGAGCAGCTTGAGATGTAACTTGCATTTGTGAATATTCAATAATATATTAATGACTGCAGTCTTAAAGTAAAATAGCTGGGCTATCTGTATAGCAGCAAAATATCACTTCTCTACAGAAAGCAGACAGTGGTTAACAGTAAATGAGTATATTCAATCCTATTGGCTATTTATATAGAACTGCTGAATATGTGCATTTTATTTAGCACATAGCCATCATTTAAAAACACTTGCCGATGGCTGGTTTTGAAAATAGATCAGAACGAGGGGCTGCTGAAAATTTCTCAGCCCAACCAACTTCCTAAATTCTGAGCATTATTTTGCCACTGTAGCAGAAAAGAGTGTTATTTTATTTTGCAAAGTGCCAATTTGCAGAATCGTAATGCTATGTTTTGACATTGTTTCAGATCATTGATTGAACCATGTCAATGAAAAGTGTGGAACTCCGAGCTGTCATGAAGATCCTATTTCTACAGAAGAAAACTCCAAACGAAATTCATGAATGTATGATGCAAACATTGAGTAACAGAGCAAACAGAGAGTACTTTATTTATTTATTCAATTTTCTATACTGTTCTCCCAGGGAAGCTCAGAATGGTTTACATAAATTTATTCAGGTACTCAAACATTTTTCTCTGTCTGTCCTGGTGGCCTCACAATCTATCTAATGTACCTGGGGCAATGGAGGGGTTAAAGGCTCCTTTTACGAAGCCGCGTTAGCGGCTTTATTGCACGCACATTTTTAGCACGCGCTAATCCCTGCGCTAGCCGAAAAACTACAGCCTGCTCAAGAGGAGGCAGTAGCGGCTAGCGAGGCCGGCAAATTAGTGCGCGCTATTACACGCATTAAACCACTAACGCGGCTACGTAAAAGGAGCCCTAAGTGACTTGCCCAGGGCCACAAGGAGAAGTGTGGGTTTGAATCCACAACCTCATGGTGCTGAGGCTGTAGCTTTAACCACTATGCCACACTCTCCCCCCTCTTTATTGTTTTATATTCATATTACACCATTATGTTTTATGATTTCTTTAAATGGGTTTTTTTAATCTTTTGATCTTATTGTTTACAGCAGGGGTGCCCAACGCGTCGATCGCGATCGACCAGTAGCTCAGGAAGGCAACTCGAGTCGATCGCACTCGTGTTGCCGTCCTGATCTATGGGCCGATCAGCCTTCCTCTCCAGTGTTCTCCCTAGGGCCTTTTAGCTGGGCGGTCCGCCCAGCTGTCATCTGCCGCTGCTGAACATTAACCCCCCCCCCCAAAAAAAAAAACCGGCTTGGAGATTTCAGCCCCTAGCGAACTTATGCTCTGGGCTCTAACGTGTGCGTACAGGCTTCTCTTCCCTCCGAAACCGGAAGTTATGTCCAGGGAGGGGGGGGGGAGAAGGGAAGCCTGCACGCACATGTTGAGAGCCCTGAAGCAAGCGTTTGCTACGGGCTAATACGGGAGACAGGTTAGTGAAGCATTTGTTCTTGTTCCTGCCGGGTCCTGCCTACTTTCTGTTTCCGCGAAGGCAGGACCCGGCAGCCCCCAATAGGTTGATCACGATCTTGGGCTGATCAGCCTTCCTCTTCCCGACGGCAGAATTGACGTCGGGGAGAGGAATGCTGGTTGGCCGAAGCAGGGAGAGCTTGGGGCCTGTTATTGGTGGCGTTTGGGTCCTGGTCCCTGATGGCAATGGCAATGGCAATGGCAGTGGCAGTGGCAGTGGCAGTGGCAGTGGCAGTGGCTTGGGGGAGGGCAGGGAGAAAGAAAGAAAAAGGGCAGGCAGGGAGACAGAAGGAAAGAAGAGAAACAGAAAAAAATGAAAGGGAGGCAGAGAGAAAGAAAGGGCAGGGAAGAGGAAGGAAAAGTTGGGGGGAAGGAATGAGGTCTGGAGGAGAAGAAGCATACAGGCTAAAAGAAGGGAAGAAAGATTGTATGCACAGTCAGAAGAAGAAAGTGCAACCAGAGACTCATGACACCAGACAAGGTAGGGAAAATGATTTTATTTTAAATTTAGTGATCAAAATGTGTCTGAATTTATATCTGCTGTCTATATTTTACACTAAGTTCCCCTTTTACTAAACCGCAATAGAGGTTTTTAGCGCAGGGAGCCTATGAGTGTCGAGAGCAGCGCTGGGCATTCAGCGCAGCTCCCTGCGCTAAAAAACTGCTATCGTGGTTTAGTAAAAAGGGAGGGGGTATATTTGTCTATTTTTGTATGGTTGTTACTGAGGTGATAGTGCTTAAAGTCATCTGCTTTGACCTCTTTGAAAAACCCTGGAATAGGAATGATGATTAACATTTTCTATGCGTACAGTGTGCTTTGTGTTTTTTTTTAATTTTATTGTTGGTAGATCATTTTGACTTGGTCATTTAAAAAGTAGCTCGCAAGCCCAAAAAGTGTGGGCACCCCTGGTTTACAGTATAGTTAATGTTTATATATTTCCACTGTCCCCTGATGAAGGCATTTGTAAATGCCAAAACTTGGATCCTTGTTGGGACATTTTAATAATAAAGGTCACACACAGCTTGTTTAATACATCTCCCTTGCCTTTTTTATTTTCCTTCTATTGCAAACATTGAGAAAAAAATGCCCATCATACTGCATAATGAAGAAATGGTGAGAAAACTTTCTGCATGAAGATTTTGAGACTGAAGATGTAGCAAGATCTGGAAGGCCTCAAACGGTGTCAGCTCCTGAAATTGTTGACCATGTCCATGATCTGATTTTGGCAGATTGGTGAATATCGGCTAAAACAATTCCTGAGACACTACAGATATCCAGGGAACATACTGGACATATAATCCATGAGAAGTTTGGTATGCAGAAGCTGTCAGCTAATTGGGTGCCTAAATGTTTGAATGCTGACAAGAAACAATGTTGAGTGGACTCTTTCAAGTTGATTTTGCAGCATTTTCAGCAAGCTGGTGCCAACTTTTTTGAATGACTAGTTACTGTTGATGAAGAATGGTTAGACCACTATGATCCTGAGACAAAACAATAGTCCATGTAATGGCAGCACTCAAGTTCTCCAAGGCCAAGGAAATCCAAGACCCAAAAGTCAGTAGGAAAAGTCATGGCCACAGTGTTTTGAGATCAGGAAGTTGTAATGACTGACTGTCTTCTAAGGAGCCAAACAGTTAATGCAGAATACTACTGTAATTTGCTATGCCAATTAGAGGCATTGAAAGAAAAAAGGAGAGGGAAGATGAGGAAACGAGTTCTCTTTTTGCAAGACAATGCACCTGCTCACAAGGCTGACAAAATGATGGATGTTTTGACGCAGTTGGGGTTTCAACACATAGATCATCCACCCTGCTCACTGGATCGTGCTCCATCTGACCATTTTCTGTTTCCAAATCTTAAAAAGAGTTTGAAAGGGCAACAATTTTCAAGTGATTCGGAGGTGATTGCAGCAGTGGAGGAGTATTTCAGTGAACAGACATCAGAATATTTTTGGAAGGGTTACAGAAACTTCAGACATGATGTGCCAAGTGTGTTGAACTTAGGCGTTAATATGTAGAATAACTTTTAAGTTTCATGGCTAAACATCATTTCCTTCTTGGTTGGGCAGAGAGCTTTTCAGCACTCCCTCGTAAATATTCAGAAGTAAATACTCTACTTCTGCTTTGGAGAACTACAAAAGAGGATAGAAATCAGTGGATCAGGTAAAAGCTCAGACAAGGATGGGGGTGGGTGGGGGGGGTAAGCTTTCTGGGCCAGCAGCGTGCAATCACTGCACCTGCCTGGCCCTTCCCTTCCTCTACTTGCAGAGAGCGACCAATAGCAGCAGCAGCGGCAGCGGGCGAGGGACGGTGGCGGTCTAAATAAGGTAATGGTCCGGAGGGGTGGGTATTCATTCCATAGGATGCACCCTTTTTTCCAACCACTTTTTTTTGGGGAAAAGTGCATCTTATGGAATGAAAACTATGATATATCTCTGTGCATACAGAACATGTTATCCAAGCAGAGGGAGTGGTTCCATGTGCAAGGTGTCTTCAGCTTGAATCCCTCATGAAAATGAGAGGTACATCAATGAAATACTTCACGAGGCATCAAATATTTCCAGCAATAGGGAAAAAGTGGCTGTGCTGAGGGAGGATACCTAAATTCAGATTATGGGACCCTGCAGGATCAATGCTGTTACTCTACCTGCCCTTGAACTGAAGAACTGGTATGCAGCCCTGGAGGAGATGAGAGCATCCTAGGGAGAAGAAGAACCAAAGTTCAAAATCCCAAACGTTGCTTGATCTACAAACACTAGGAGGCATAAGGTAGTGGTGGTTGGTAATTCCCTTCTGAGGGGTAGAGAGGCCTCCATTTGCAGACCAAACATGATGTCCCAGGAGGTATGCTGCCTGCATGGTGCCAAAATCCAAGATGTTATAGAAAGCTTGCCAAGATTCATCAAGCCTAATGACTATTATCCAATGCTGTTTATTCATATTGGTACTAACGATCCTGAACATATCAAAAATTACTTTGTGGCTCTGGGAGAAAAGGTAAAGCAGTCAGACATGCAGGTGGTATTTTTGTTGATCCTCCCTGTTGAGGGTAAAGTAAAGGCCAATGTAGAGAAGCTCACATCCTGAAGATGAATACATGGCTATATGAATGGTATAATCGAGAACGTTTCGGCTTCCTGGACCATGGGATGATTTTCCAAGGGCTGCTGAGCAGGGATGGTGTGCATCTATCAAAGAAGGGAAGCAGTGTCTCCAGCAGCAGACTAGCTAACCTACTGAAGAGGGATTTAAACTAGAATCGTTGGGGCATGGTAATCAAAGCCCCTAGGTAATTATGAGCTCTCCGATAAGTGAATCACTAGATACCTCTACACAAAAGGCAATGTCTGGAAAGTGGTATATACTAATGTTCAAAGTATGGGAAACAAGGTCCTGGATCTAGAGGCTGTGATGGAAGAGGCTCAAATGGATTTAGCTGCAATCATGGAGATGTGGTTCACAGAGATCTATGACTAGGACCTAATTATACTGGGCTGTAATCTGTTCAGGAAAGACAGGATAGTAAGAAAAGGAGGGGGAGTAGCATTATACAGTATGTTAAAGATCATAAACCACATAATTGCAGGATCTACAGGATAAGGCAGAGGCACTGTGGGTCAGTCTGGAAAAAGGAAATGGAAAATATATTTACATTGGTGTGATATAGAGGCCTCCTTCACAGGCTGAAGAAATGGTAAGAGATTTAATAGTAGACATTCAAAATATAGCTGGAAAGGGGGAAGTATTACCAATATGAGATTTTAATTTGCCAGATGTAGAAGTAGAGAGATTCTGGATTCTCTACAAGAAGAATTATTCCAGCAGTTGGTATTGGAACCTAGATGTGATGGGGCCATACTAGACTTAGTACTTACAAATGGGGAAAGTGTTTCTGATGTTTTAGTGGGTGATCATCTGGCATCCAGTGATCACCACATGGTGTGGTTTAATATTAAGACAAGTGTAGAAGAGGACTCATTTGAAAGTGAAGTTTCGAGCCTTTGAAAAATCTATCTTTGTTAAGATGGGGGATTATGTCAATGAACTGCTATTGTCTGGATGAGAACATCTGAAGCAGAAATGCAGTGGACAAAACTGAAAGGAGCTATTGTGAAGGCAACAAACCATTTTATAAGGAAAGTAAGAGGAAAAGAAGGCCGCTTTGGTTCTCAAAAGTAGTAGTTGGAAAGGTAAGGAAAAAGAGGTTAGCTCATATACTACACAATATTGCAGAAAGAGGAAGACAGGCAAAAATATCTGAACAAAGTTAAGAGAGCTTTGTCCAGTAGTCAGAAAAGCAAAGATGCAAATGGAAGAAAAAAATTGCCGAAACAGTAAAATGGAGGGCCAAGACATTTTTTTTTTTTAGAAATAGTGATAGGAAGAAGTTCAAAAGTGGCATTGTGAGACTCAAAGCTGAAGGGGAGAAATATGAAGATAAAAATAAGTTGGAATTACATAATAAATATTTTCTGTTCTGTGTTCATAGCTAAAGTATCGGAAATGGGACCCCAGAAGACAAACATAAATAGGAATGGAGGTGTGGTAGACCCTTCAAAGGATTGTGTTTGTGAGGAGCTTGCTAAGCTATAGTTGGACAAAGCAATAGGGCTGAATGTTGTACATCCGAGGGTACTGAAGGAACTTAGGTAAGTTCTGGTGGCTTTGCTGGCTAACCTTTTCAATGTGTCTCTAGAGTTGGGTGCTCTTACTGCTTGGCTCTTAGAAACATAGAAACATGATGGCAGATAAAGGCCAAATGGCCCATCTAGTCTGCCCATCCACAGTAACCATTATCTCTTTCTCTCTTTGAGAGATACCATGTGCCTATCCCAGGCCCTCTTGAATTCAGACAGTCTCTGCAAAGTGTTAGGGGTATTCAGAAGTGGTCATTACCACTCTCCTCAAGTCTAAGAAGCTGAGCACAGACTCGGCATATTCTAAGGCATGGCAGACATTTCAGCAGTGGTATGACCAGGAAAAGATGGAGCCATTTTCAGCTCCAGTTTCTGTGGTATTGACTTTCCTCCAAGCCGGTCTTGACAAGGGACTTATGATGGCTTCCTTTCAGGTCCAAGTTGCCAGTTTCTCTTGTTTTAGGGCTCGAGATCGAATAACAACGCAGGTGTCTTATCCAAACATTGCCAGATTTTTGAAGGGTGCACTATGCATCAGACCTCCGGTCAAAGATTTTAACGTGGTTCTATGGGGCCTCAGTCAAGCTGCATTTAAGCTGCTGAAGGAAGCATTGGTACTGGATTTGATGCTCAAGACAGTTTTTCTGGTTGTGGTGACATCAGCAAAACAGGTCTCAGAACTCCAGGCTCTTTCTTATAGGGAGCCTTTCCTTATGTTCTCTGACACTGGAGTCTCTTTATGTCTGTTCCTTCCTGTTGAAAATGGTTTTGGCATTTCATGTCAATCAGAAGGTTTGATTGATAGCGTTCCACCTGGGTGTGAGAAGAGTACTTCTTTAATATCTGAAGGTCACCAACGAGTTTAGTCTCTCTGACCATCTTTTTGTACTGACTAATCCAGATAAGCAAAGTGCACCAGCTTCCAAGGCCATGATTTCCAGGTGAATCTGAAGTCCATTTCGTCAGCGTACATTGTTTGTGTGAAACAGTCCCCTGTTTCCATGAAGGCGCATTTGACCAGAAATTTAGCTTTGTCATGGTCTGAAGCTAGGACAGTCTCTCCAGCGGAGATTTGTAGGGCAGTGACTTGGTCCACTCTACATACATTCGCTAAGTTTTACAGAGTGAATGTGGTGGAAAGGGGGGACTCTGCCTATGGGTCCTCAGTGCTATGTGCCGGCATAGTCATTCTGCCCTAGATTTTTGGGACTGCTTTTGTACATCCTGCTTGTCCAAAATGACATACATGCTATGCCCTTTGATCTTAGATTAGAATATTCATTGGAAAAATTCAAATCCAAACTCAAATATTCCAATTCAAAGATGCTTTTAGTACATGACATTGAATGTTTCAGCTGAGGATGACAAACTTTTACCAAGAAGCTTTCCCCACCCTAGTGTGATTCCCTACTTCCCTCTCTTTTTCTAATTTTTTTATCTCAATGTAATTATGTATCCCTTACCCCCTTTTCCTCCTGTTTCATGATAGTTTCATTTAGTCTGAGCAGTCCCCCTTTTATTAATTAGAGCTGTATTTATTTTTTATATATTATTAATCCTATGTAAACCATTTAGATACTGTATATTTGATAGATGGTATATAAAGTAACTAATAAACTTGAAACTATTACACTGGAAAAAGAGATTAGGTTTTTCCCTTGCTAATATCTTTTCCATGAGATAGATGTGTCATTCTGGACCCCCGCTCTGTCATTTTGTTCCTGTGCCTGCCTACTTTCTCATTAAGAATGTTCTTCTCCAATTTGAACTCCTTCAATGCTCCTGCTGGCATGTTTGTTGCTATGTTTTGAATGTTCATAGTTCTTATGTTACTTTGTTTGAGCAGGACAGATTTAGTAGCTAGGGAAGTTTTTCCATATTCCTACTTCACCTAATTTTGGTAGTGCTCTTGCTTGCTTGGGTACTACCTGTAGGTGGCAGTAGTGCTCTTAGTGAAGTAAGAGGAATAGAGAAAAAATCCAGAGTGGATTCCTTTTGCAAAGGCTCATGGATATGGAGAGATTACCTGCTTGTCCAGAATGACACACCTATCTACTGGAAAAGATATTAGCAAGGTAAGAACCTAATCTCTTTATATCCACTCAATTCATTATATCTCAACAAATCCTTCTTTATCAATAAGTAATCTCTCAAGCTGGGTAGGATCAAAGTAAATATATCATGTAGAATTCAATGTCACCACACATTTACAGTGGAACTGTAGGAAGAAAGTTCCTCCTAACATTGTCACCCTGTCTTTTAAGTTTCTGATGCAGTTGTGTGAATCTAACCACATCTGGAAAAAACAGACATGCTGATTGCAGAACTGAATGTCTGTCTTCTGAAAATAAAGTTTCAGTATATTAATCTTTTCCTGTTCGGTCTGGAAGGTAAACTGAAGGGTAGCTCTTATGGAAATTTCCTCCTGAGGGGATTCCAGGAAATTAGTCAAAATTAAGGATTCCAAGTTAGCTCCCTTCTCTTTACCTTCTCCAGCCATCCCAGATTTAGGAACAAAAACATAATGACATTCAAAAATAATTAATTCCTCCACTTTACCTAATAGCAATACCTCTTTTAAGTATCTACACACCAATATCTCAAGAGACAATAAATGACAAATAGGAAAATTTAAAATATGTAATATTCTAGAGCGAATACGATTTTCTAGAAATTCTAATTTCCTATGGATCAACAAACTGTTCTTAATAAAGGCTGAAGGAGCTGATTGAAAATTATTCATAGAAGAAGAAATTTGTGTCCACTTGGTATCCATCTGCTTAAATTAAGAGTCCATTTAATTAAACTTATTGACATTCTGCTGAGAAACATTACATAGTTGTGAAATAGTAGATTTTATACATTATTCAGTCCTTACTACCATTTTCCAAATATTCTTTAAAGTAATATCCTGAGGTTGATCAACTGTTTTGTCAGAACACCACAGCCAGCCAGTAGTTGTATTGAATAAAGTGTATTTAAGTTGGTAGATACCTTTCCCTTAGGGACATACCCATCTTGAGAAGTTGTCCTCATTGGGACAGAAGGAGTTAAAGTAGGGGAAGGAGGAGTGGAATGTCCACCTTGACTCAAAGAAGCACCAGAGATAGATAGATCATCTTAAACAGAAGAAGGTAATTTCAATTGCACATGTTTATTCATAGGACCTATTGGTTTTGGTACCCTTGATCTTTCCTTTACGTTTATCATTATATATTATCAAAGAAAAAAGTACCTTAGAAGAAGTTCTGGCTCCTTTGACTCCTTCTGAACTCCTAAAGGTTGCCCAAGGGGGCCAGGCATGCCCTTTTAGCATGCCTCTTAGGTGCTTTCCTCTTATATATTAGATGTTCTGACGGTGGCAGATGAAGTTAGATGATGACGCCACTCTCAAATGCCTCGATTTCTCCCTCGGGGGTCCATTAGGCTAACCAGCCTTTTCTGAGCAGGCTCTAGTACTCTCAACTGCTTCAATATTTCCCTTGGGGGTCTAGCAGACCAGCCAGCATGCCTCCATGTAGGCTCCAGCGCTTTCCTCTTTTAAGTTAGATGTTCCAGTGATGGTGGATGACATCAGATGATGATGCCACTCTCAACTGCCTCAATCTCTCCTTTGGGGGTTCAGCAGGCTAAACAGCCTCCTCCAA
The DNA here is from genome assembly GCF_902459505.1 of Geotrypetes seraphini. NCBI lineage: Eukaryota > Metazoa > Chordata > Amphibia > Gymnophiona > Dermophiidae > Geotrypetes > Geotrypetes seraphini. The sequence goes on along the minus strand of NC_047088.1, from coordinate 171,978,821 downwards.
GAAAGTTCTGGCACTCTCAGCTGCCTTGATCACTCCCTCAGAGGTCTAGTAGACCAGCCAGCACACCTCCCGGGTGCTCATCTTCAAGTGCCCATTATAGAATTAGCACTGAATGCCGCGAGCACCATATACTGAATTTAGCCCATAGTGTTCACAAATGGCATAACTAACGCAGGCCACTTTAGTGCATCCTATGTTAGGCCATTTTTTCCTGTGTTAAGCACACATTAGAGCTCAACACTGCTTAGTACAAACATCCCATAGAGTCTTTTCTAAAATACATGTAAGAATATGTATGTGCCAAACACATTGGGCAGCAGCACTCATTTTGCAACTTTTAACATCTAAAATATCAACAGAGGCAACAAGACAACATACACATCTAAGTGCCAACACTTACATAGGCATATTTTGTAATTTACATATTGCCCCTTTTTATTTTCTTTTATATATATTTTTAAACTGCTAGTATTGTAAACCTACCAGATACTTGTTGATCGGTATATCAAATAGTAAATAAACTTGGAAACATATTGGTACTTAAGAACAAATATATGTTAAGTGCCAACACTTAGGGGCCCTTTTACCAAACAGCAGTAAAAAGTGGCCTTAGCATGCCCTTACACTAAAGCTACTTTCTACCACAGCTTTGTAGAAGGATCTCTTGATCACTTGTCACTACAGCTGCTTCATCTTCCTTTAGATATGCTGTGACCACATTACTCCTCCAAAACCTACACTGGACCCTGCCCAGGGCCGCCATCAGGGCAGTACTACCAGTCCTGCATTCAGGGGCCCGGAGCTGACAGGGGGCCCGGGCTCCCCCAGGGTCCTAGGCAGTGTTCTAAGGCAGGGGCGCCAGTAGCTCGCCAAGGCAAAGTGAGTCGATCACCCAGGACTCACTTTGTCTTGGCGATCTAATCTATCGGGCCGATCAGTCTTCCTCTCCCCGACGTCAATTCTGCAGTCGGAGAGGAAGTTCGGGCCAGCCAATCGCTGCCTGGCTGGGCGGAACTTCCTCTCCGACGGCAAAATTGACGTCGGGGAGAGGAAGACTGATCAGCCCGAAGCAGGGAGAGCATGCGTCGGCGTCGGCGTCGGCTTTGGGGCCTGTTATCCATTGGTGGGTCCTGTTCCCCGATGGCAGCGGCAGTGGCAGTGGCTTGGGGAATGGCAGGGAGAAAGAAAGAAAGGGGGCAGGCAGGGAAACAGAAGGAAAGAAGAGAAACAGAAAAAAAGAAAGAAAGGTCAGGGAGAGAGGAAGAAAAAGTTGGGGGAGGGAATGAGGTGTGGAGGAGAGAAAGCATATAGGCTGATAGAAGGGAAGAAAGATTGGATGCACAGTCAGAAGAAGAAAGTGCAACCAGAGACTCATGAAATCACCAGACAATGTAGGAAAAATGATTTTATTTTAAATTTAGCAAAGTGGAGGCAGTATTACCACAGTTTTCAAAAGAATTTGCCCAAATAACTTAATAGTTAACTGGGTAAATTCCCAGAGATGAAAACTTCCCTTCACTTACTATGCACAGTTCTGAATTTATATCTGCTGTCTATATTTTACAATATGGTCCCCTTTTACTAAACCGCAATAGTGGTTTTTAGCGCAGGTAGCCTATGAGCGTCAAGAGTAGCGCTGGGCATTCAGCTCCCTGCGCTAAAAACTGCTATTGTGGTTTAATAAAAAGGATGGAGGGTATATTTGTCTATTTTTGTATGGTTGTTACTGAGGTGACAATGCATAGAGCCATCTGCCTTGACCTCTTTGAAAAAAACCCAGAATAGGAATGATAATTAACATTTTCTCAGCGTATAGTGTGCTTTGTGTTTTTTAATTTTATTGTTGGTAGATCATTTTGACTTGGTCATTTTAAAGTAGCTCACAAGCTCAAAAAGTTTGGGCACCTCTGAGCTAGAGCATTGAAACTGTGTATTTCTATTTTATCCCCCCTTTTACAAAACTGTGGAGCGTTTTTTAGCGCCAGCCGTGGTGGTAGCAGCTCTGATGCTCAGAATTCTATGAGCGTCAGGGCTGTTACCACTGTGGCTAAAATCCACACTACAGTTTTGTAAAAGAGTGAGGGGTTAGTTTGTGATGACATATTCCATACTAGGCGAAGGTGTTTTCTGTGTTCTGTGTGTTCGAAAGACATGGTTTTCTGTTAGGATTGACGGTGTAGGATTGATCTGTGCTGGTCTGGCTTGTTTAGTTTTACAATGGGTGTATTGATGTACTGCTCACTGCAATATGTAAGATGCTGCCTTTTCCTAGGTACTCATGTGTGACGTGTGGTTTGTTACTAAAAATCATGTTTTTCTTACAGATGGGGGGGGTGGTGCCAAAAAATGATGGGCCCCGGGTGTTACATATGCTACATATACCACTGTATGTAAAGATACTTTAAGTAAATTGTTATTCTTCTACGTTTTGAGTATTTAACCCTCCCACAATCTCACGGGCACTCGTTTCAAGTTTCAAATTTATTGAGATTTTGATTTAAACGCAATATCAAATATTTTCAATGCATATAACAAAAATAAATTTGGGGAAATAAATAAAACCATTTGAACAATAAACATACAAACATATCCATAGATGATTAAAATTACATAAGGAGTACAAGGATAAACTACATTTGTTTAAAAATGCGTTCTCCGCGCCTGCTCATAAATTTGTTGACTGGAAGGATCCAGCAATGTGGCCAGATGCCATTCAGGACAAAGACAGAGAAAGAATTGTGCAATTTGGATTAATGATGGAAGATGATTTAAAGCAAATGGCACAGTCTATGAGTAAAGATCTTGACGGACGTTCTTTTTATGAATATCTCCTCTATGTCAAATCACCCAACGGACGTGAGAAGATTTTACGGGACTGGCTTAGGTGGAGCATTAGCAGAAAAGTATGTGTGTATTCGGCCCATGGAAGAATGGGGGGGGTGTCGGGGGGGGGGGGGGAAGGGGTGCGTGGGGGGCCCAATAGGATTGCTCAGTAAGGGGCCCAGAAATTTCTGATGGCGGCCCTGACCCTGCCCATCCTGCCCTAATCATCCCATATGTCTCCTTAATTTCACATTCAAACTTTTTGATGCTCTTCATCTCTGCTGTCTTGATTTATTTAATCTTGCCTGGCTTTTATCCAGCGTTGGGGCTCTTTTACTAAAATGCAATCATTTTTTTTGTACATACTGTGCATTAGTTGAAAAAAACAAGCACACGGTAAATGTGGTAAGTGCAAAATCCTATGTGATAAATGCAGGGGTTGTGTCCAGCATCTGCCGTGCATTTAACTTAGAGGGTACACACATACTGCACTGCCTGCAGTGCCAGATAGTGTAAGGGGAGAGGGGAGGCAGGAACTTGTACTACCGTATTTTCACGCATATAACGCGCGCGTTATACGCGTTTTTACCTACCGCGCATACCCCTCGCGCGTTATATGCGTGAGCGCGGTATACAAAAGTTTTAAAACATAGTTCCCACCCCGCCCGATGCCCGATTCACCCCCCCAGCAGGACCGCTCGCACCCCCACCCCGAACGACCGCTCGCACGCGCTCCCACCCGCACCCGCATCCACGATCGGAGCAAGAGGGAGCCCAAGCCCTCTTGCCCAGCCGACTCCCCGACGTCCGATACATCCCCCCCCGTCGGCAGGACCACTCGCATCCCCACCCCGAAGGACCGCCGACTTCCCGACAATATCGGGCCAGAAGGGAGCCCAAACCCTCCTGGCCACGGCGACCCCCTAACCCCACCCCGCACTACATTACGGGCAGGAGGGATCCCAGGCCCTCCTGCCCTCGACGCCAACCCCCCTCCCTCCAACGACCGCCCCCCCCCCCAAGAACCTCCGACCGCCCCCCCAGCCGACCCGCGACCCCCCTGGCGATCCCCACGACCCCCCCACCCCCCTTCCCCGTACCTTTGGTAGTTGGGCCAGAAGGGAGCCCAAACCCTCCTGGCCACGGCGACCCCCTAACCCCACCCCGCACTACATTACGGGCAGGAGGGATCCCAGGCCCTCCTGCCCTCGACGCAAACCCCCCTCCCCCCCAACGACCGCCCCCCCCAAGAACCTCCGACCGCCCCCCAGCCGACCCGCGATCCCCCTGGCGACCCCCACGACCCCCCCACCCCCCTTCCCCGTACCTTTGGTAGTTGGCCGGACAGACGGGAGCCAAACCCGCCTGTCCGGCAGGCAGCCAACGAAGGAATGAGGCCGGATTGGCCCATCCATCCTAAAGCTCCGCCTACTGGTGGGGCCTAAGGCGCGTGGGCCAATCAGAATAGGCCCTGGAGCCTTAGGTCCCACCTGGGGGCGCGGCCTGAGGCACATGGGCCCAACCCGACCATGTGCCTCAGGCCGCGCCCCCAGGTGGGACCTAAGGCTCCAGGGCCTATTCTGATTGGCCCACGAGCCTTAGGCCCCACCAGTAGGCGGAGCTTTAGGATGGATGGGCCAATCCGGCCTCATTCCTTCGTTGGCTGCCTGCCGGACAGGCGGGTTTGGCTCCCGTCTGTCCGGCCAACTACCAAAGGGACGGGGAAGGGGGTGGGGGGTTCGTGGGGGTCACCAGGGGGGTCGCGGGTCGGCTGGGGGGGGCGGTCGGGGGTTCTTGGGGGGGGCGGGCGGTGGGGGGGGGGGGGGTTTGCGTCGAGGGCAGGAGGGCCTGGGATCCCTCCTGCCCGTAATGTAGTGCGGGGTGGGGTTAGGGGGTCGCCGTGGCCAGGAGGGTTTGGGCTCCCTTCTGGCCCAACTACCAAAGGTACGGGGAAGGGGGGTGGGGGGGTCGTGGGGGTCGCCAGGGGGATCGCGGGTCGGCTGGGGGGCGGTCGGAGGTTCTTGGGGGGGGCGGTCGTTGGGGGGAGGGGGGTTTGCGTCGAGGGCAGGAGGGCCTGGGATCCCTCCTGCCCATAATGTAGTGCGGGGTGGGGTTAGGGGGTCGCCGTGGCCAGGAGGATTTGGGCTCCCTCCTGGCCCGATATTGTTGGGGAGTCGGCGGTCCTTCGGGGGGAGGGATGTATCGGACGTCGGGGGGGGGGCATCAGGCTTTCAGGATGGGGACAGACCTTCAAGGGGGGACAGTGCACGGAAGTCAGGGGGGGTGAACGGAGAGTCGGGACAGCGCACGGAAAGTCAGGGCGGGCGAAAGGAGCGTCGGGCAGCATGCGCGGTATACCCGTGAGCGCGGTATACCAAAGTTTTTGTACATATCATCGTGATTTCTGCGCGCTATACCCGTGTGCGCGTTTTATACGGGTGCGCGTTATTTGCATGAAAATACGGTAATTGGTCTGTGTTCATACCTCTTAGCTGCCAGTAGTATGGCTGAACTTAGCACTACCATTTGAGATGGGAGTAAGTGCAGCCATGCTATTGGCACTCATGGCAACTAGTTTGTGGTACTGAACAGCATGTTAGCTCTCATAGCTGGTGATACTTATAACCTGCCCAAATCACACCCAGTTCCCAGTCCCTAGTGTGAGTTTTTTTCCAGCTCTGCTATTATTAATGCCTGATTGCAATTAAACATGCAGTGAAACCCCTGCTAACTGCTTAACTCAGCACAGAAAAAAAAGCTTCTATCTTTTAGAGAAACTGTTCTTGTCAAAAACGTTAGAAGGATTAGATGTATTAGTCTGATGTGACAAAAGCAGGTAACAACTTCTAAGCTAACCAATTTATTGAGGCATGAGCTTTCTAGGATGAGTCTATATCAGTTTGTCAGACTTATCTAATAAAGTGGATTTGGGTCCTCAAGTTGCCACCTACCTCTGCCAGATTTGTTCTTTCCAATGTCCCCAATGACCTCTTTATGACCAAGATCAAGAGCCTAGCTGAATCATCATTCTCCATGACCTATATGCTGGGGGGGGGGGGGTTCCCACAAAAAACAGAGAAGGTTGCCCTCTGGTGCTCTGTGTCTTGATTACAATAAAGATATTGAGCTCCACAGGTTGCCTTCTCTGTTTTATGTGTTTCTACTGTGGCAAGGTAGGATCTCCTGGTTAGGTGGGGAGTTTTTCACACTATTGCTCATCTTAGACACACTCTACGTAATTGGATTTTGGGACTCTGATCTATTTTGATTTTCTTCTTACCTCTTCCACTGTGCTTTTAATGTATCCTCAATTTCGCTTCTCCAGACCAGGTTGAACCACAAGACCTAACTCACTTTTTTTTTCCCTTTTCCACCAGTAAAAGATATTACCCACAAAAGATTTGTGTCCAAACTCATTGCCTATCAAGCTGCTTCAAGAGATCCAGATTGAAGAGAGAAAGAGATGATGGTTACTGCGGATGGGTAGACTGGATAGAAACATAGAAATAGACGGCAGATAAGGGCCCACGGCCCATCCAGTCTGCCCACCCTAATGTCCCTCCCCTACCTTTGCCCTGTGAATAGATCCCATGTGTCGATCCCATTTGGCCTTAAAGTCAGGCACGCTGCTGGCCTCAATCACCTGTAGTGGAAGACTATTCCAGCGATCAACCACTCTTTCAGTGAAAAAGAATCTCCTGGTGTCACCTCGTAGTTTCCCGCCCCTGATTTTCAACGGATGCCCTCTTGTTGTCGTGGGACCCTTGAAAAAGAAGATATCTTCCTCCGTCTCGATGCGGCCCGTAAGATACTTGAACGTCTCGATCATGTCCCCCCTCTCTCTGTGCTCCTCGAGCGAGTATAGCTGTAATTTGTCAAGCCGTTTTTCGTATGGTAGATCCTTGAGTCCCGAGACCATCCGGGTGGCCATTCTTTGCACCGACTCCAGTCTCAGCACATCCTTGCGATAATGCGGCCTCCAGAATTGCACACAGTATTCCAGGTGGGGCCTCACCATGGATCTATACAATGGCATAATGACTTCCGCCATACGACTGACGAAACCCCTTCGTATGCAGCCCATGATTTGTCTTGCCTTGGACGAAGCCTGCTCCACTTGATTGGCAGACTTCATGTCCTCACTGACGATTATCCCCAAGTCTCGTTCTGCTACCGTTTTTGCTAGGATCTCTCCATTAAGGGTATAAGACTTGCATGGATTCTGGCTGCCCAGGTGCATAACTTTGCATTTTTTGGCATTGAAGTTGAGTTGCCATGTCCTAGACCATCGCTCCAGTAGGAATAGGTCGTGCATCATGTTGTCGGGCACTGAATCTTCGTCTGTTGTGCATTTGCCCACTACATTACTCAGTTTGGCGTCATCGGCGAATAATGTTATTTTACCTCGAATCCCTTCTGCCAAGTCTCTTATAAAGATGTTGAATAGGATTGGGCCCAAGACTGAGCCCTGTGGTACTCCACTAATCACCTCCGTCATTTCGGAGGGGGTGCCATTCACCACCACCCTTTGGAGCCTACCTCCAAGCCAGCTCCCAACCCATTTCGTCAATGTGTTACCTAATCCTATAGAACTCATCTTGCTCAGTAACCTGCGGTGCGGTACGCTATCGAATGCTTTGCTAAAGTCCAGGTACACGATGTCCAGGGACTCCCCAATATCCAGCTTCCCCGTCACCCAGTCAAAGAAGCTGATCAGGTTGGATTGGCAGGATCTCCCCTTAGTAAATCCATGTTGTCGGGGATCCCGTAGATTCTCCTCATCCAGGATCTTATCTAATTGGTGTTTGATTAGAGTTTCCATTAGTTTGCTCACTATCGATGTTAGACTCACTGGTCTGTAGTTTGCTGTCTCCATCTTGGAGCCTTTCTTGTGGAGTGGAATGACGTTAGCCGTCCTCCAGTCCAACGGGACGCTGCCTGTACTAAGGGAGAGGTTGAAGAGCGCGGACAGTGGCTCCGCCAAGACATCACTCAGCTCCCTAAGCACCCTGGGGTGCAAGTTGTCCGGCCCCATTGCTTTGTTAACCTTGAGCTTTGACAGCTCACCGTAGACACTGCTGGGCGTAAACTCAAAGTTACTAAACGGGTCAACTGAGCCAACCCTTGTCTGTAGCTGAGGGCCGAGCCCTGGCGCTTCTCGGGTGAAGACTGAGCAGAAGTATTCATTTAATAGTTGGGCTTTTTCCGAATCCTTTTCCACATAGTCTCCGTCTGGTTTCCTAAGACGTACAATCCCGCCTGAGTTTTTTCTTCTATCACCGATATACCTGAAGAAGGATTTATCTCCCTTCTGGATGTTCTTTGCTAGAGACTCCTCTATGAGGAATTTAGCCTCCCTGACTGCTGTTTTGACGGCTTTTGATTTGGCCAGGTAGTCTGCTCTAGAGTCCTGCTTCCCCGATTGTTTGTAAGAGATGAATGCTTTTTTCTTCTCCTTGATCAGGTCTGAGATCTCCGCAGTAAACCACTGTGGCTTATTGTTCCTTCGCCGTTTACTTACTGATTTTACATAGCGGTTTGTTGTTTCTTGTATGGTTGCTTTCAAAGTCGACCACATGTCTTCCACGTTATCGGTTTCTTCTTGGCTTTGTAGCGCCTGGTGAACGAAGTCTCCCATTTCTTTGAAATTTGTGTCTTTGAATTTGAGGACTTTGGTTAGTGTAGTAGATTTAGTGAAACCTTTCCTGATATTAAACCATACCATGTTGTGGTCACTGGAGGCCAATGTGTCGCCCACCGAGACCTCTGTGACACTTCCTCCATTGGTAAGTATCAGGTCCAGTATTGCCCGATCCCTTGTCGGTTCCAACACCAGTTGCCTGAGTCTTGCTCCTTTCATAGAGTTTAATAGCCTCCTGCTGCTGCTGGAAGCAGAGGTAAGTGTAACCCAATCCACATCAGGCATGTTGAAGTCACCTAGTAATACTGTGTCCCCACGCAAGGTGATATTTTCTATATCTTCGATTATTTCCATATCCAGGTCATCCTGTTGTCTTGGGGGTCTGTAAATTACGCCAAGATACAAACATTTGTCCCTCCCTCTGGCCAAATTAACCCAAAGGGATTCCCCAGTATACTGGACATCTGAGATTCTCGTAACCTTAATGTCATCTTTAGTATATAATGCTACACCCCCTCCCATCCTACCCTCTCTGTCCCGGCGAAGCAAGTTGTAACCCGGTATGACCATGTCCCACCCGTGGGAGTCTGTGAGCCAGGTTTCGGATATCGCCACCACATCCAGGTCAGCATTCCTTATTTCTGTTTCCAATTCCAGGATCTTGTTTCCTAAACTGTGTGCATTGACGTACATAGCCCTCCATGTTATATTTTTGTTACGTCTCAGTGGGGATATTCCTGTTTGAGCTATTTGAACACCTTTAGCATTGTTTGTGTTATTTGTGCTTTCCTGAGGCTCAGAACCACAATGTGTACTCCCCATATACCCAGAACTACAGTGTGTACTCCCCCTAGACCTGGAATTACAATGTGACCCATAAATATGATGTGACCCTACTCCCGACTCAAAAGTGTGTGCACTCACCCCTGACCCAGAATTTCGGTGTCTACTTTCCTCAGCCTCATAAATGTATTGGCATTTTAGTTCGCCTGGTATATTGTTTGTGCCTGTACCCTCCCCCGACTTACCTAGTTTAAAGCCCTGTGGAGTAGGCGGGCTAGGCGGTGTCCAAGGACATTCTTCCCTCTTCTGGTTAGGTGTAGCCCGTCGTGTCCCTGTAGTCCTTGCAATGCTTCTCCATGGTGCAGAAACCCGAAGTTCATCTCCTTGCACCATCCTCGCAGCCAGTCATTCGCCCTTTGTATTCGATCCTCTCTGTCTCTGCCCTTGCCCCTTACTGGGAGAATCGAGGAGAAGACCACCTGCGCATCCATCCTCCTCAGCTTCTCCCCCAGGGCCCTGAAGTCTTCAGGTATGCTGTCCGGGCTGCTCCTTGCGGTGTCGTTGGTTCCGACGTGGATTAGAACCATGGGGAAGTGGTCTCGGGGCTTGATGAGTCTGTCAATGCAAGCAGTGACATCCCGGATCCTGGCCCCTGGCAAACAGCAGACCTCTCTTGATTGTAGGTCTGGTCTGCAGATTGGTCCCTCGGTGCCCCTAAGCAGCGAATCTCCGATGACCACCACTCTGCGCTTCTTAGGGGTGGGCCGTACTGCTGGTTCCGGAGCTGGAACCTTCTGCTGAACAACTTCCTCCTCGTTCTCGGGACCTTCCTGTAGCAGCTGATATCTGTTTCTCAGGGCGATTTGTGGTGTTGGTGTAGAGCTGTCCTGTATGAGAGAAAAAGAGACAGAGTTAGGTCCTCTGTGTTTTCCTGTGGAAGAAGTCACCAGCTGCCAGGAGTCTGCGTCTTCAGCCACTTCCTGCATTCCGGCGGACTGTCTCAAGGTAGCTGTTTTGGATGCCTTGGGTGTTCCCAGGGTGGTCTTGACAGGTTCCTGTTCAGCGATCTGAGACAGCTCCTGAATGACTCCATCGATGAAGGTCTCGTCGTCTCGGATGCTCCTTAAGCGCTGAACCTCCTCTCTCAGGCTCCTCAGCTCCATCAAAAGGCTTTCGTCCGGTAGATCCATTCCTTCTGTCTGCGTTGAGGCTGTAGACATCTTTGAGGGGATGGCCTCGGTCTGTACAGAGATCTCTGGTCCATTTGGCCTTTATCTGCCATCATGTTTCTATGTTTCGATTTAGTTCGCTCCTCAACCTCATATATGCATTTTAGAAAATCCTTAAAAACATCTCTTTTCTCAAAAAAAACAATCCTAATTTAAAATTTAAATCCTGTTACTAATAATTCTTCCATTCTTTTACTCCTTATGTTACTAATTTTATTTGCTATATCCTTGTAAACCGTTTAGAATGGTAAGGCTTATGCGGTATATAAATAAATGTTATGCTATAGTGGTTCTTCCTCTTCTGCTCAGGAGGTGAGGAGGTTCTGCTTGAGATATCTACTTGGGGGAGGGGGACATGATTGGGAAGGGTAAAGATTGGAGGGGGCTTAGTGTCAGCGGTATATGTTTTGGGAGATCAGATTGGGGGATGAACTTCAGAGGAGATCAGATCAGGGGGATGCTGTGTGAGAGGGGGTAAGGCTGCTTAATGGGGAGGGGAGGCAAGAGTTGCACAGCTGCCACAGCTGTATTCTTTTTTGGGTACCAGGGCTTGGCAGTCTGTGTCATATTTCTTGGCATTATACACCATCAATCCACAAAGGCATTTAGTAAACTTCAAAGTAGCTAATTTTTAAGCAATCTTTTTTTTTTTCTTGATAAATTACTAACTACCTCTATGGTCTTCAGTTCCAACCAACCACCAGCCAAATTATTTGAAAGCTTGTTTTTCTTTTCTGGCTTTTATTCATCATCTGACCTTAGTTTTTTAAAGTGCTTGTGCTCTATACTCTATGTTTTGTGTAATTCATTAACCTTTACTTATACAACTTTAAAACTTATGTACTTAGCTTTAGCTATTTCTTCATTCTTTTTTGAACCTCAGGAAGGACCTTAAGGTTCAACAAGTTTCACCCGAAGGCTTTTTCAAGAACGGGTCCCCCCTTTTGTTTTGCTCCACAGCATCCCGATGTATGTTCTTCTGTAAAGATATTTCTTGGCAGGCCATGTTATATGACTTAGCATGGTAGACAATGTATTTGACCAGTCCAAAGTTTACTCTGTAAATCTCAAAGTTCATTATTCAAGAGCAAAAGGGATGCTATCAAAACCATTCTTCTAAGCACTTCAGACTATTCTAAGGTTTTGATTTTCCTACAATTGTCTATAAAGGCTTTACTCATTATTAGCAAGATATCTGCTGCCATATGTTCTTCTTCTGTTACACTTATGTTCTACACTTTGATGTTATTAATATCTATAAGGCAAATATTCAGCATGGTACTCTCTATATAGAAACATAGAAACATGACAGCAGATAAAGGCCAAATGGCCCATCTAGTCTGCCCATCCACAGTAACCATTATCTCTTTCTTTAAGAGATCCCAGGTGCCTATCCCAGGCCCTCTTGAAGTCAGACACAGTCTCTGTTTTCACCACCTTTTCTGGGAGACTGTTCCACGCATCTACCACCCTTTCTGTAAAAAAGTATTTCCTCAGATTACTCCAGAGCCTATCACCTGTTAACTTCATCCTATGCCCTCTCATTGCAGAGTTTCCATTCAAATGAAAGAGACTCATTCACATTTATATTACGTAGATATTTAAACATCTCTATTATATCTCCCCTCTCCCGCCTTTCCTCCAAAGTATACAGATTGAGATCTTTAAGTCTGTCCCCATATGCCTTTTCACGAAGACCACACACCATTTTAGTAGCCTTCCTCTGGACCGACTCCATCCTTTTTATATCTTTTTGAAGGTGCAGCCTCCAGAATTGTACACAATATTCTAAATGAAGTCTCACCAGAGTCTTATACAGAGACATCAGTATCTCCTTTTTCCTACTGGCCATACCTCTCCCTATGCAACCTAGCATCCTTCTAGTTTAAGAACATAAGAACATAAGAAATGCCTTCACCGGATCAGACCTTAGGTCCATCTTGTCTGGCGGAGGCTAAGCTAGGTGTTACCTGATGGACACCTTGTTCACCCGTATCCCTCAATGTGATTTGCAAGAAGGTGTGCATCCAACTTGCCCTTGAATCCCAGAATGGTGGTCTCTGTCACAACCTCCTCCAGGAGAGCATTCCAAGCATCTACCACTCGCTGTGTGAAGCAGAACTTCCTGACATTAGTCCTGAGTCTGCCGCCCCTCAGGTTCAGTCCATGACCTCTTGTTTGAGTCACTTTTGACAATGTGAATAATGAAGTTTGTTGCTCTATTTTGTCGAAACCTTTTAGTATTTTAAAAGTCTTTATCATATCCCCTCGCAGCCTTCTGATCTTGAGGGTGAACAATCCCAGTTTTTTGAGGCGTTCTTTGTAGCTCAAATTCTCCACACCTTTTATTAGCTTCGTGGCTTGTCTCTGCACCCTCTCCAGCAGGGTTATATCCTTCTTTAGGTAGGGAGACCAGTGTTGGACACAGTATTCCAAGTGTGGTCTGACCATTGCTCTATAAAGCAGCGCTATGACGTCCACCGATCTACTCGTGATGCCCTTCTTTATCATGCCCAACATCCTGCGACCATTTTAGCATTCAAAATGGTCGCGGGATGAATGGAATGGTGAAAGCCAACAGGCCGTTGCAGCACTAGCCTCATCCTGAAGAAGAATGCGAAACACGTTGGTGGGGAACAGTGCGGCCACACAGTTTTAATAAAAAGCTAAGGGGTTCATAATAATAATTAAAAAAAACGTCTAAAAAGTGTCCTAAATGGCTACTTGGACGATCAAAAAGCCTGATCGTCCAAGTACCCATAACCAAAGCTGGTTTTTAGACGTATCTAAAAACAGCTTAGGCCTTTCCCCTGCCTCTAAATGCACAGAGAGAAAAGAGGTGTGTTTAGAGGAGGGGAAAGGGCGGGCAGTGGGCGGGAGGTGGACGACATACACCTAGGCGTACAACAGGTATAACCAAAACATTTCACAGGTTGCCTAGTCGGCACTTAGACCTTTTTGACTTAGACGAAGTCAAACCAGGTCTAAGTGGCGATAAAGGGGCCGCTGAGCTGATGGCCGCTGGCGCGATCAGTTCAGCGACCCGACAACCTACCCACCGCAACCATCATGGCAGGAGAGATGCCTAATCTCTCCTGCCGCGATACATCACCCCCCCTCGACAACATCAGGGCTAGAGGGAGCCCAAGCCCTCTTGCCCTGTCAAACTGCGCCCCCCCCCGACAACATCAGGGCAAGAGGGAGCTCAAGCCCTCTTGCCCCGGCGATCGTGGGCCCCCCCCCGCCAAGTACGAGCAGGCCAGGAGGGAGCACAAGCCCTCCTGGCCCCGGCGACCCCCCAACTGGATTGGGCCAGGAGGGAGCCCAAGCCCTCCTGGCCCCGGCGGCCCCCCAACTGGATTGGGCCAGGAGGGAGCCCAAGCCCTCCTGGCCCCGATGACCCCCTACCCCCCACCCCCCACTACAATACGGGCAGGAAGGATCCCAGGCCCTCCTGCCCTCTACACAATCCCCCTCCCCCCAACGACCACCTCCCCAGAACCTCCGATTGGTCCCCCTCGCTGACCCGCGACCCCCCCCGGCCGACCCCACAACCCCCCAACCCCCCTTCCCCGTACCTGTTCAGTTGGCCAGACGGTGGGGCACCTGGGCCAATCAGAATAGGCCCGGGAGCTTTAGGCTCCTTCTTTGCCTAAAAGCCCTTCTTTTGGACGTTTGGGGCTTAGGCGTTTTTTTGGTTCATTAAGGCCAAAAAGTGTAGACGTCGTGGGGGTGTACTTGTAGATGTAGTGGTAATCTGGGCGTTTAGTAGAGGCAGGCCATAATCAAAGCAAGGACGTTTGTTTTGGTTATGGACACTTTCCCTGCTTCTGCTTTGAACGTTTAAGGACTTAGGTCAAAAGGGGACTTAGACTTTTTTTTTATTATGCCCCTCCACGTGCATTATCCATTTATGAATGTTAGAGAATGGAATACTTAAATCAACAAACTTAAATAATAAGATGAAGTCTTTATAATAGGACAAGGTGAAGAACATGAAAAGAAAGATAAAAAAGTTTTAATAAAGTTTTCATTAAAAGCCAAGGGCTGAATCACAATAAGAGGAGCAAAAAAACCAGCTTTGATATACACAGGGTGAATTCAGTGAGGAGTGCTGCTACGCTGACATTCTTCAGAGTAGCGTTCTGAGATATCCCTAGTGTTTAAATATCATTGTCCAGTTCTTTGCATTCTGAGTTATATATGGCAAGAAAGTTTGTTTTGGAGTGTACCTTAGAAGGAACACTGGTAGGGGCAGTTGACCCTTTTGTCAGCTGGGAGCAGAGATAAGCAGCAAGAATCTTAAAATCTACAAGTTCTGAGTTACATACAAGCCTGATATAAGAACAGCTTTAAAAACGTAACTCGTTCTTAACTACCTATATTTTAGACCTCTAAGTTTCCAAGTTTATTAAAATTTTGTTATTCCACCTTATCCGTAATCAAGGTGGCTTTACATAATAAAAAGAAACAAAATACAGGGAACAAAGAACACCAAGGACTTTACATCAGGAAGACATCAAAAGACAGATTTTCTTGACAAATGTGACTGACCAAAAACGAACTGGCACGAGAGGTGTGGGAAGAACTACAATCAATAATAGGAAAGAACAGAAGGGTAGGGAAACAAAAAAGCTCAACCCGAGTGATTGGGCTAGCCCAGGAGACTAGATTAAAAGGAGTTAAAACATCCTTAAAAGGATGGTTATACTGCTCTCTGTTGTACTTTAGAGCATAGGTTCCCAACCTTTTTTGAATAAGAGCACACTTTTTCAGTGAATGATTCGATAACACCCTCCTTGGGTATTGAAAAACAAGGACAGAAAAAACCAAGTTTGTCTCATAGATGCTGATGCTGTATATCTCATCCCCAGTTCGTTTGCAGAAGTTAGACAGTTCAAAATCTAATAGATGCTGGCACCGTCATCTTGAAATAGGGACACTGGATCATTTGTTGTTATTTTGTCCTTTGATACTCAACTTCTGAAAATCAATATGGGGACAAATCAATTTGATTCTGGAGTCTTTGATTCCTTTGTCTTATGAGGTGGTGATCTGTGGTACATTGTTGTCACCTAAACCTCCATTGGATAGATATAAAAGTAGACTATTTGCATAATAACTGGGATAGCCATGCAAATGGTTACTAAAAACTGGAAAAATTGGGATAGACTTAATTTCTCCTTTTGGTGGGGTTCTTTATGTTTATGTTACAAATATGAGAAAATGAATTCAAAAGTTCCGTGTAATAATAAGCTATTTAAATTAATGTGGGGTCCATTGACAAATTTTGTTAACACTGATTAGCTGGATTATCCCCTTATTTCCTATTTGATTTACACATCCAGGGAGGGGAGTATTATATTTTCTTGTATTCATTGATCAAATGAAAGTGCTGTTTATGATTTTTACTGTATGTATCCACTTTGTTTTTGTTCTTGAATTAGGGTGGGGAGTGGGGTGAAATGTTTTGTAGTGTTTCTTTAATCGATTGGAAGTGCTGTCTTGAAGTCAATTGTATGTATATTTTAATGCACTGTTTTTGAATGGAAAATTAATAAAGAGTGAAAAAAAAACCAAGGACAGATTTTTAAAATTATTTTATTAAAAGATAATAACAATATTGATGTATTGCTCACAGAATGATTTTAAAAATGTTATTAAAAATGAATATATTATTAGTGATAAAGCTGAGCTTGATGTGATGAAACTGCCATCTAGCGTCTACTCCTTCCTCTCTCTCCACTTCCCTTCTCTCTCTCCACTTCCTTTCAGCGTCTGCTTCCCTCTCTCTCCCCTCCTCACTTCCTTTCAGCATCTGCTACCCTTCCCTCCTCTCCCTCCACTTCCCTTCAGCGCCACTCAATCTCTTCCCCTCATCGGACCACCTTCCTCCCTTCCCCTCACCTTCATAGGTGCTCCATAGTTTTCTTTTTCTGAGGTGCCTGGATGCGGCAACATTCTGCATGACTGCCCTAAAGCTTCTCCTATGACAACTTCCTGTTTCTGCCTAGGTAGCTTGCGTCAGAGGAGAAGCTTTGGGGCAGTCGCGCAGGACTTGATTAGAACGTTGCCGTGGCGACAAAAAGTTGAAGCGTCAAAAGTTGAAGAATCAAAACAAAGACGACAATGCTGCCATCAGTGGCCACTAGATTTGCCAGTTGCTCAAGGGGGTGGCGGCTGGTCCTCAACGCCCCTTCAATATGATTTGGACAAAAAATGCCCCCTTAGACTTCTCAGCGCCTACCGGTGGGCGGTAGCGCCCCGTTGGGAACCACAGTTTTAGAGGATCCCCATTAAAATTTCTCTGAATTTTTCTATTTTATCTTTGGATGGTGATGTTCTTTCCTAGTTTCCTGTAGAATTGTTTGGGTTCTCTCAAACTGTTTTATTTTTATGCCTCTCCTTTTTTTTCCCTTCATATCTCTGCCGCTTTTGTGTTTCTGCTGTTATTTTCAGTTTTTTAGTGAAGTATATGAATTTAAGATCTTCTGTTAGTACAGCATGTTTCAGCTTGAGGCTTTGAATTTCTCATTACTTATGGCATCCTTGATCCTTTGAGATTCTTTTCTAAGGAAGAGGGTTTTTTTTCTCATTTTCTTTTAGCTTTGTGTCCTTGTTGGTAGCACTTTTTCTGTAATAATTTTCACTGCAAAAAATTGCATTGGGTTTATTTTGGTGATATCAATAGGTGATCCCTTTATGCAGGTTATGGCTTTGTTGATCTTATCAAGCCTTTCCTTTGGATGTAAGATTTTACTTAGGTCCTACTACTTAGGTAGTCATTCCCTCCCTTAGACCCCACCATTTCCTCTTAGGCCAGGAGCTCAGTCGCTAGTAAGTCCTTCTCCAATTCTCTCCTGCCTTTCCTATTCACACAGTTTCCTGGGCCATCTCACATTACTTTCATCTTCATTTGTTGCACCTAATTTTTGGCTCTCAAATAGAAGTTAAGTTAAGCACTAAAATGGAATGAAACAGCAATTAGGCATCTAAGTACACTGAATATTGGGCTCGGTGGCCAGCCCAGTGACTGGCTATGTCATGCGACATAGTTGGTTACTTCTGATTTTCATTGGCTGGCTGGCTAAGGCACATGACCAGATAGACCCTCCTAAAAAGCAGGTCTATCTTTGTCCATTAGCCTTAGCTGGCCAGTTGATTGTGAGCCATTGACTTTTGCTTGTGAAAGCA
This sequence comes from Geotrypetes seraphini, assembly GCF_902459505.1. NCBI lineage: Eukaryota > Metazoa > Chordata > Amphibia > Gymnophiona > Dermophiidae > Geotrypetes > Geotrypetes seraphini. Next base: position 171,961,151 of record NC_047088.1, on the reverse strand, counting down.
GTGTATTAAAATTTAAAGTTAAAATTACCCACCTTGGGGGAAAGGATCCGGTGGCAGGGCACAGGCAGGCAGGAGTACGGGTTTTCCGTGTCCTGGAGGCCCTGCCTCTTTTGAGCTCCAGGTCAGCTGTGCCGCATCCAGCAGCTTTGTTTTTTTTGGGGGCCACCAGCGGTTGAAGCCGGACACCAGAGGTAGTGGAAGTGGGGCCCGATGCGCAATGCGAGTCCCAATGGTGATGGCATTAGTTTAAGCAACGGTCGCTGGGAGGGAAGGGAGCCCATTCACACATGCGATCCTGGTTGTGCATGCATGGAAGAAGAGTGGGGGCTTGATTGGCGCACCGGTAATGCGCACTGGTAATGGTGGCGTGCGCCAGATCGCTGAAGATAAAAATAAGGCCCGAGGGGGGCAGAAGGCTCAGGGAGAGGCTCTGGAGGCTATTGGTGACCTGGCTAGGCAGGAGCCAGGTCCTAAAGATTAAAGGTAGGCTAGGTAAAGCCTTCTCTTGGCTGGGCTTGTGCTTGGCCAGCATGCACGAGCCTCGGGAGGTTTAAGAAAGGAAGAATCTGAGCAGACTTGATCCTGAGTGCCCCGGATGTTTAGGAAGTGTGAATTTAGCACCTCTTGATTGACTGAGCCCCCTCAGCAACAAGGGGTGTGTGTATAAGGAGGAGATCTAACTGCTCTCGTGCTGGAGAGCACGAGGAGAGGAAAAGGCAGGCAGCAGTCTCAACTGTAACTGGCTGAGACTGAATCTTTCCTCAAACCCCAAGTTTTTTTTATTTTATTTAATCCTGGGTACAGGCGAGAGACAGGTAAATTTATTTTTTATAGTAATGCGTTTGAATGGAAGTTTGTGTGCATGAAGGATGCATGTGAGCATGAGTGAATTCTGCTACAGACAATTTGTCATTGTGGATGCTGTTTTGTGAGTTTGCAGAGAAAGAGGTTCTTTTAAGAGTTATTTAGATTGGAGTCATTTAATTTCAGGTAGGATAAAATAATAATAAAAGCTTTATTTATATCCCGTCATACCTTTTCAGTTCAAGACAGTATACAGTAGTGGGAAAATACAATGTGGATACCTTGGGAACAGGTATCTATACAAGTATAGGGGAATAGGGAGTATGGGAGTACAGGAAGATGGGCTTTATCTAGGAAGTTACTTAGCTAAATTTGAAGAAGTTTAAAGCATTTTTGTAGCTTTTCTAAAAACAGTTTGTGAGATAAGCCCTGGAGGAAGAGAGATATGCCACTGAACACCTTGCTGGGGAAGTAGGGAAAAAGAGAGAGAGATAGATACTAGAAACCTTGGAAGGAAGAGTAGAGAAAAATAGATTCTGGGCATCATAGACAAGGAGAAGGAAAGGAGAGAGATTCTGCATGCTGTGGTAGGGGAGAGTAGGGAAGGGAAAGAGAGAGATGCTGGGCACGGGGATGAGGATAATGAAGAGAAGGGGAGAGATGCTAGACCAGGGGTGGGCAACGAGGGCCGCAATCCAGTCGAGTTTTTAGGATTTCCCCAATGTATATGCATGCGATCCATTTGCATACAATGGAAGCAGTGCATGCAAATAGATCTCATGCATATTCATCGGGGAAATCCTAAAAACCCGACTGGATTACGGTCCTCATTGCCCACCCTTGTGCTAGACATTACAGGGGGAGAACCCTGAGCCATGAGTAACACCTTGGTGGTTGGGGGACTATAGGTTCATTAGGGTCCTGAGCCAGCCAATAGGCTACAGAAGGAGGCAAGAAAAGTTTCTGGAATAAAGAATCCCTTTCTTCCTTCTCTAGGCCCCAGCAGTATAAGACCTAGAACTTAGCCATGTAAAATTAGTTTCTGTCACATACATAAGTGTGCCTATCCTATAAATTGGTGCATGTAAAGGGCACCTAAATTTGGTATATTTTAAAGAATTGCTGTTATGAGACATTTGTTAATCATATGCTTATAAAAATATGTTTCAACTGTGAAATACTGGAAATTAGACTTGTAGACTTTTTCAATCATATGAATGTACTGTATGTGTTTTTACATTTCTTTTTGTTTTTTCCTTTATTTATGCTTTTCAGAACAAATATACAAGAATCCACTTGTTACAGCAAATCAGAGTATTCAATATCATATAATAATAAAGAAACATTCATTTTAAACATATCTTTTTAAACTCCTCCTTAGACCACAATTATTCCATATGAAATCAAGAGAATGAATGAGACAAGGAGATCTCTATTTTAAATTCAACAAATCTAAGGAAAAGGATTAACGTGCACACGGCCAACTTTTCTTGCAGCGCGTATTTAATTTAATTTAAACTTTCTTTGTGTCCAGAAAATGTCGAAGTTGTTCCAGAACAAAAAACACATATTTAGTCCCTGCATATCTGAGGAGGCATTTGCAAGGATAACTTAGTAGGAAAATAGCTTCCATTTTTAACACTTCATCCCGCATAGCTAGAAACATCTTTCTACGGTCTTGAGTGACCTTTGTCACATCAGGGTAAATCCAAATTTTTTGTCCCAGGAATAAACTTTGTGAATATTGAAAAAAAGCTGTCATTATGGCATTCAAATCCTGCTCAAACACCATAGAAACTATTAACGTTCCGCGGTATTCAATTTCTTCCTGGGAACTCATGGTTGCGGGTTATCTAGTTGATTACTAGACTGTTTTTCTAAATTCCTAGGCAAATAAATTTTAAATTTAAAATTCTCCTTGAGGTATCTTTTAAACATTTCAATTGGTATGTAGAAAGCAGTTTTAGGAAAGTTCAATAGGCGTAGATTAAGACGCCTATTAAAATTCTCCAACTGTTCGATTTTCCTTTGAAGAAAAAGTCTGTCTTTTGCTACATTAGAGAAAACATTCTGTAGTGAGGAAATCTCTTTTTCTATATTCTCAAATTTCAAATTGGTTTCAAGCTTAATATTTTTAACTGAATTGGACAAGTCGTCTAGTTTAGTCACGACTTTTGAAATGTCTCCTGCAGATTTTGTGGAAGCAGCTTCAAGTTTCTGGAGTACATTCCATATGTTCTGAAGAGTCGCCATCGAGGAGTCAGTTCCCTCTGCTCCTTGATAGGTAGTCGACTCGGCATCCTGTGCTGCATGGTGCCCTCTTCTGTGTGAATACATCGAGCTTGTCGGCTCTCCAGAAGTCACAATGCCCACACTTTCCATAGCCAGGTTTGGCAGCGATCATGCTGCTGGGCGGGAAAGCAATGTTTCAAACCCCAAGGCTCCGACATCTCCCTCCTTCAGTGCTGCAGCAGGGATTCCCCCATCTACTATAGCTGGTGAGCTGGTCAAAAAACGGGCCATCTGCGTTTGTCCGGGTGAAGGAGGGTCCTGCCGGATAACGCCCTTGCACTTGTTATGGGGCATATAACCTAACATGGAACAGCAGTCAGGCTCCAAAGAAAAATGAATGAAGTTGCAAGGTAAGGTGGAGCTCTAGCATTGACTGCTTTCACGCTGCCGCCATCTTGTTTTCACTGAAGTCTCTTTAGTTACATTTCAATTTCTTTTTCTGGGTGACCAGAGAATTGGATAGAGGGAGTGCACTAGTTGTGGTATATTTAGATTTTATCAAAGTCTTTGACAATGTTCTACACAGGCGTCTAATAAATGAACTAAGTGCCCTCAGGATGGGTCCTAAAGCGATGGACTGGGTCAGAAATTAGTTGAGTGGAAGGTGACAGGGAATAGTGGTCAATGGAGATCTCTCTGAGGAAAGGGATGTTACCAGTGGTATGCTTCAAGGTTTGTTTATTGGGCCTGTTTTTTAACATTATTGTAGGTGATATTGCTGAAAGGCTGTCAGGTAAGATGTCCCTCTTTGCAAATACTACTACTACTACTTATCACTTATGTAAGCGCTGACAGATCTACGCAGCGCTGTACATTTTGACTTTTATAGACGGTCCCTTCTCGAAAGAGCTTACAATCTAACTTGCACAGAGAGACATGACATATAGGGTTGGGGATGCAGAACTCAAGATGAGAGGAATAATGAGTCGAAAGCACTCTCAAAGAGGAGGGTTTTTAACTGGGCCATGAATCCTGCCAGAGACAGAGCCCGCCATCTACAATAGAGTAGACACCTCTGATGGTGTAAAAAACATGAGGAAGGACCTAATGAAGCTTGAAGAATGGTCTGAAATTTAGCAGCTAAGATTTAATACTAGGAAATGCAAGATCATGCATTTGGGCTGAAAAAGCCCAAAGGAACAGTACAGTTTAGGGGTGAAGAACTTTTGTGCATGAAAGAGGAGCGGGAATTGGATGTGATAGTATGCGATGATCTAAAGATAGCCAAACAGATTGAAGAGACGATGGCAAAAGCTAGAAGGATACCAGGGTGCATACGGAGAAGTATGGCCAGGAGGAAAAAGGAGATATTGATGCCCCTGTATAAGACTCTGATGAGACCTCATTTAGAATATTGTGTACAATTCTGGAGGCCGCACCTTCAAAAAGATATAAAATGGATGGAGTCATTCTAGAGGAAGGCTACTAAGATGGTCAGTGGTCTTCATCATAAGATGCATGGATACAGACTTAAAGATCTCAACATGTATACTATGGAGGAAAGGTGGGAGAGGGGAGATATGATAAACTTTTAAATACCTTCATGGAATAAATCTCTTTCATGTGAAAGGAAGCCCCAGAATAAGAGTTTGTAGGATGAAGTTAAGAGGTGATAGGCTCAGGAGTAATCTAAGAAAATACTTTTTTTTTTTACAGAAAGAGTGGTAGATGCATGGAATAGTCTTCCAGTAGAGGTGGTGGAGACAAAGAGTGTGTCTGAGTATAAGAAAGCTGGGAAAAACACATGGGATCTCTTAGGGAGAGAAAGAGATAGTGGATGCTGTTGATGGGCAGACTGGATGGGCCATTTGGCTTTTATCTGCCTTCATGTTTTTATGCTTCTATGTTTCCATGTTTAGTTTTGGCACAGTCAATAATTTCACATAAATAAGAAAATGATGCTATTTAGCAATATTACACTGACTGTGATTAAAATCTAGTTGATATGAACATTTTTTTAACAAATTATGATGACATGTATATTTGAGAATATTAACATTTTCTTGCTACATAAACACCAGACATCTCAAAACGCTGAAAGTAATATTTGAACAACGAGGAATTTCATAAACATGTCAGAGTCTATTGTGGTGAACAAATCACAGATCCTTGAAAGTTCATGGTATGAGATAAAATTTCAAGACTAGAGGAAAATGTCTCAGGATTCGTTGACCTTCCATTTGTTGACTGCTAAACAAAGAAAGAAACAAGTGTTGTGGGCTATTTCCACATGGATGTTTATTAAGGAAATAGCATCTTCTTAGTTGTTAAAAACAGTCACATAGGATGTCCAACACATTGGCAAAGACTCTGCATCAGCACCTCCTTGTTGTATGTTATCAGTTACAAATAATGCTCCGATTCCAATAGCTCTGATTACAGCCTGGCTTACTGCACAAACTCTGTGTCTAATGATTTACTGTAAACGTGAGAGGGAGTTTAATTATCTTTCCTGAGTGAATCAGAATTGTAGCTTATACACATCAAAATAGAGTTGAACTTTTTTTTTTTTTTTCATTTTTACTGGCAGTTTAAAGATTGCTGTATGTTATATTTTTTAAGTGCTAATCATTTCCAAGCAATTTGCATGTCAATTGGATAGATAAATCAATAAAAATGACAATTTCTCTGAGTGCATTAATTTAATTTCACAATTTACTGGTTGAAGCATCTGGGAGACACTGAGTGCTCCTGCTCCCAACAGACAGTCCATGAAATGTGCCAAAATTAGGACTTTTTATAGTTTGTAATTTTTAAATGTAAATGGTAATATTATTATTCATCCACTTTCTTATTCTTACTTCATTGAAGGCATCAGAATCCTTTTGTGACTTCTTTCTGAATTGTTCTTTTTACAATAGGTAGATTACCTAGCCCAGGGGTGGGCAACTCCGGTCCTCGAGGGCCGGAATCCAGTCGGGTTTTCAGGATTTCCCCAATGAATATGCATTGAAAGCATTGCATGCAAATAGATCTCATGCATATTAATTGGGGAAATCCTGAAAACCCAACTGGAATATGGCTCTCGAGGACCGGAGTTGCCCACCCCTGACCTAGCCCATTGCTATTGAGCCATAGTGCATTCTGAATTTGCTTTCAAGTCACAAAACAGTATTTTATGATCAATTGGACCCATAGGAATTCTATGAGCATCAGAGCATTTACTTCACCGGCCCACGGTAGAAACCTTTACCGCAGCTTTGTAAAAGTCTGAGTTAATTTTTGGGGGGTTCAATCAGAGCTGATAATTGAAAGTGCCGTTAAAAAAACAATTAGAAAATGATTTTAAAAATTAATTTGCCGGTAGACATCTAGATTAGTAAGCCCTTACCACATCTGGTTGGGGCCAGATTTGGAACAGTTTGGGAGTGGAAAGACCTAGGTGCTGCTAAGTGCCTACCTTAGGCGTAGTCATGTACACCAAGAACACCCTGGCCTAAATGACAGTGTATTGAAGGATTCAATGCCTACTGGCGCCACTAGCCGAAACTCTTTAAATGGCATCTAGCAGTTGATTGTCAACCATGCCAAATGGCACCTAGGAGTTAGGTGCAATTTATAGAATCAGGGCCAGAATGCAAGCACAACTGTGACCACTTGCACCAATCCTATAACTGGTAGAACTGCCTGCATCCTCCAGGAAATTGTCCAAACCTTTCTTTAAAAAGTCCAGTGTAGATTACAGCAAAAAGAAACTAGAACAACTTCGTAAAATACAATGTTCAAGTCATAAACTATGGGCTCCTTTTACTAAGGTGCGCTAGCGTTTTTAGCGCATGCAGGAAATTACCGTACGCTACACCACGCGCAATGCTTCAAGACCTAACGCCAGCTCGATGCTGGCGTTAAGGTCTAGCGCACGCGGCCATGTAGCGCGAGCTATTCCCTGCGTTAAAGCCCAAGTGCACCTTAGTAAAAGGAGCCCTATGTTGTAATTAATTCAAAAATTTCTGGGGAAAAAAAGGTCTTCAGATTTTTTTTTTTTTAAATCCCATGTAATTACTTTCCAACCAAATAGATAAAGGAAGAGAGCTTTGGGAAAGTGCAACGTGGTATCAAAAAGAAGACAAAATTTTTTTTGTGGTACTTTTACAAAGCCTTGGTAAAAATGGCCTTAGCACAGCCTTATGTGGGTCTTTCCCACATGCTAATGTTATTTTTATGGCAGAAGTTAAAAAACCCCAACAATTTTGTATTTATTTCTTTAATGGCTATGGGCTAATATTCCCTTAAAAATAAATGAAAATAGAAGAGTCTAACCAAAAAACCTTCTAATATAAATCTTTTAGTTCTTGCAAAGTTTAATGCATAGACTTTGTACATTGAGGATTAGTATGGGCTAATATTGCCATTATGTAGTGCAGAGTTATTTTTAAAAATTACCATGGCAGCACTTACCCACACCTATTTTGTAAGCAGTAAGGCCCAGATTCTATAAATAACGCCTAAATATAGGCACCTAGACAATCCAGTTTGTAAAGTAAAATATTTAAATCACATTAATAAACTGAGACCCAAAGTTTTGGTTATGAAAATTAACCGTGATCAAGGGTAAAAGGAAGATGTGTAGAGGAAATTGTAAATATTCATTTCCCGTATTATTTTACAAGAGGTTCTGCTAAACAAAGTCTCTGGTAAAATGGGGTCAGGGCTACACATTCAAGCTCCTCTAAATCCAGAGAGAACAATGATTTTAGAAAGCTGGATGTGGTGAAAAGAAATAAATCCCCCTATGGGAGCAGTTTTCTAAAATCACTGGTCTCTGAACGTAGCATCATCGCCCTCATGAAAGACTTCTGAGGAAATTAGAAAGTCATGCGATAGGAGGCAATGTCCTATAATGGATTAAGAACTGGTTGAAAGATAGAAAACATAGAGTAGGTTTAAATGGTCAATATTCTCAATGGAGAAGGGTAAATAGTGGAGTTCCCCAGGGGTCTGTGCTAAGACCGCTGCTTTTTAACATATTTATCAATGATCTAGAGATGGGAATAACTAGTGAGATAATTAAATTTGTTGATGACACAACATTGTTCAAAGTTGTTAAATCGCAAGAGGATTGTGAAAAATTGCAAGAGGACACTGGGAGACTGGGTGTCAAAATGGCAGATGATGTTTAATGTGAGCAAGTGCAAAGTGATGCATGTGGGAAAGAGGAACCCGAACTATAGCTATGTGTTGTACAGCTCCATGTTAGGAGTCACTGTCCAAGAAAAGGATCTAGGTGTCATCACTGAGAATAATTGAAACCCTCAGCTTAGTGTGTAACGGCAACTAAGAAAGAAAATAAAATGTTAGGAATTATCAGGAAAGGAATGGAAAACAAAGATGAAAATGTTATAATGCCCTTGTGTCGCTCTATGGTATGGCCGCACCACAAATACTGTGTGCAATTCAGTTACCGTATCTCAAAAAAGATATAGTAGAATTGTACAGAGAATGGCAACAAAAATGATAAAAAGGATGGGACGATTTCCTTATAAAGAAAGGCTAAAATGGCTAGAGCTCTTTAGCTTGGAAAAGAGACGGCTCAGAGATGATATGATAGAGGTCTTTAAAATACTGAGTGGAGTGGAAAGGGCAAATGTGAATCAAAAATACTAGGACTAGAGGGCATGTAATGAAGCTACTAAGTATTAGATTTAAAACAAAACAGAGAAAATATTTCTTCACACAATGTGTAATTAAACTCTGGATTCATTGCTGGAGAATGTGGTAAAATCAGTTAGTTTAGCAGGGTTTAAAAAAGGTTTAGATGATTTCCTAAAAGAGAAGTTCATAGGTCATTATTGAGATGGCTTGGGGATAAGCAGCATAAAATCTGTTTTACTACTTGGGATCTTGCTAAGTATTTGGGACCTAGGTGGGCCACTGCTGGAAACAAGATACTAGGGTTGATGGACCTTTGATTTATCCCAGTATAGCAATTCTTATGTTCTTATGCCCTCAAATCACATCCTCACCTCGATGCAAGATTTTCCAACCCTTCCTAACATCACACCAAAGAACCCAGACCCTCTCTGATAGCACCTGACCCCTCCCCCAACATCACAACTAACCCTCCAACATTACATATGAGATCCTCAGACATCACACCCAAAATCCTTTCTCAACCAGCAAGTACACTTATACCTCTAGAAGTCCCCACGTGTGCCCTGATATGTGGCAGCCTTCCCCAGATTCATCCACTCCTATAGTTAAAAGCCCTAAAAACTTACCTTTGTCACAAGTCTCCCACTCCCACCCCACCTTCTGACCTAGATGCTTGGCTGCCAAAGGTCCCTGATGTGGGGTGGAATTGATATCCACTAATACCTACCTTAGGTTCCTCCAGAGCCACCATACTCACATTACCCCTCTCCTCAAGTCACTTCATTGGCTTCCCATCCATTTCCAAATACAGTTCAAACTCCTCTTATTGACTTACAAGTAAATTTTCTCTGCAGCCCCTCAATATCTCTTCTAACTTAAATCCCCATATGCTCTCCCTCTGTGAACTCCATTCATCAGGTAAGTCCCTTTCATTCATACCCTTCTTCTCCATACTCCAGACTCCATTCCTTCTGTCTTGCTGTACCATATTCCTGGAACAGACCGCCTGAGTTAATATGTCAAGCTCCTTCTCTAGCAGTATTCAAATCTAAGCTAAAACCTACTTTTTTAAGGCTGCTTTCAACTTCTAACTCCTAACAACAGGGGGTAGGGAGGGATAACCCCTGACTTTTCCCTTCCTCTTAGGCAGCCAAAGAAACAGGTAAGCCAATTTTTTTTTTAAATCTAAATGCAAAGAACTACTTCACGAGTATCCTGCTCTGTCACCATCCTGACCATGTAGTCATTTTCTGTGCTTCTCTTTGTCATTACTGTGAGTGTAAATGCCTTCACAGTGTATTTGAACCAGATTCAGTGTTTGGGAGTGCCATGCCTATTTTATTTTATTTTTTTTTACAATTTTTAAATATCTAATGAGATCAAAAAATTGTTGACCATTATATCTATGTTATATAAATATCCATGCTCAAAGAGGCATTGCTAAGGAGATACAGTAGATCCAAAACAAAGGGCTTTGTGTACTAAACCAGTGTTCTTCAACTGCCGTTCTGCAAAAATTTCCTGCAGGTCCACAGGTCCGGCATGTGCATAGGCCCTGAGACAGTGTTCTTCAGACGCCAGTCCGCGATGCGATTGATGCAGCGTTATCTTCGAGCCGACTCCCTCTTCCTCAGTGCTGCAGTGCATAAGGCCATGGGTAGTGGCTCCTATGTGCGTCCTTCGCCTGAACCAGAAGCATTCTCTCTGACATCGCGACGTGCTTCCAGATGATGCGAGGGACACGTGAGGAGCCATTGTCCTAAGCTTTGTACAATGCATCAGTGAGGAAGAGAGAGCCGGCCCGAAGATAACACCGGGAGCTGCATAAAACAGTCAGGCAGGAGCAGGCCAGAAGTTAGGACACAGCATGGAGGGAGGGAGACAACAAAGGTAGGGGGATGATTTTAGTTTTAAATTTAGTGATTGAATTGTGCCAGTTTTGAGAATTTACATCTGCTGTGTCTGTATTTTGCACTGTTCAGGAAGAAATGCATTTGTTTCTTTTTCTCTGGGGTTGTATTGCATGCAGAGTCTTGCATCTTAGGGTTTCCTTTGTATATATTAGTATTTTTTGATTGTGATCCCGTATTTGCATAGGGGTTATCTGTTTTCTGGTAGGAATGAATGTTGAGAAGCATACAATGTGCTTTGTGTAGTTTAATTTTGTGGTTAACCATTATGTTAATAAGATTATATTGTGTATGTGTATATATGAAAAATGAATGGAAAAATGGTGTTACAATTAGTACTATTATGGGGGCATGGTCTGGGGGCGGAGATGGGCGGGGTCTAACCCACGACTTAGCCCAGTCCACAAAATAATTATTTTATTTCTGCCGGTCCGTAGGTGTCAAAAGGTTGAAGAACACTGTACTAAACTGTGTTATATTCAGATGTTAAGGCAAGTCGACTAATTTGTATACATTCTACCAAAGGGCATAAACTGGTGGTAGCACAATCTTTAATAGAGGCCTTAATTCACACTAGCTACTTAATGCTGAGATAAGGGGCCAGTGGGCTCAGATCTATCAAAAGTCAACACAAAGGCGTCACTCTGCTTAGGTCTCTTCTTTCTCCACCTAGTTCCCTTGCCAGAGGAATACCCTTACCTACCCTACATCAGACATGACCGAGAAAAAGGATGGGTGTCAAGGCAAAGAAGCTTCTTCACATTAGAATTGAGACTCCTTGTTTGAATTTGGTAGGGTAGAGAAGTCCATAAGCCATTATTAAGATGAATGTAGGAAAATCCACTGCTTATTCCTAAATATAAAATATGTTTTACTCTTTGGGATCTTCTTAGGTACTTGTGACCTGGGTTGGCCACTGTTGGAAACAGGATGCTGGGCTTGATGAACCTGCGGTCTGTCCCAATGCGGCAGCTCTTATGTTCTTATGTTATTTGAGTTGGTAGGGTGAGGAATAATTGGGCGTATTCACTATGATATAATATTGCAATATTAATCTGAATCACTGAAAGCTTGCTCTTCATAGACTATGAAATTAAATAGAAATGTAATGGATTTGCACAGTTCCCAATGCTTCAATGAAAATGATATTTATTATGGACTTAAAACTTGTTAGCATTGATCCAACAAATCATTAGAGTGTGTGCTTTCATTCTGCAGGTTTTGTGACATCACAATATTCAGAGGCGGAGTTTGCAGCAACTAGAATGGCATTTGTATGTTAATAAAGACCTTCTTTATATTAAAAATAAACAGCTGCATTTAGATAATCCCTTGAGGAACAAGTCTAAACAGTAAAAATATACCAGTTGTGAAAAATCAGGTAAATTTATTAAGATTAGCTCTCCATCAATGAGCATTTTAAGGCCATTGTATATTGCTTTAACAGTTTGTGGTAAAACATGGTATATAAAATGAACAAATCAAATCAAAGGTAACCTTCCTGAATATACAAAACTTATATTCAGCATTTAGGTTACCTTTATTTTAAGCTTTATCTGAAAAAACCAAAAACAAACCTTGCACATAATGACTGAAGAATGCTCTCAGGCTATTGGCAAGTTATTGTCTTGTTTCGAAAGCATTTTTCACAAATATTGGTTTCACTTTTCTCCTGAGGCTGGGAGGATTCCATTATAATCCTAATGAAAGAATAACTGTACTGAGCATTCAATGTCAGAAGCATTATGTAATGCTTGTAATTTATTTTGGCACACTTATTCCCAAGTTCACAATGTCTAGCTATTGTTCAAGGAAAAAGAATTAACATGAAAAAGCCTTGTTTACAGAAATAGCATATCAAAAAGGCTAGAAATAGAACATCCATTTTATATATGCATGGTTCAGTACACTTCCTAAGAACTGTAGCTACTGTGTTTCTTATCCAGTCTAAGAATACGGAGGTTGATTTATGCTAGAGACATTCTACAAAATCACACCTTGAAACCCCACCTATATTCCAGGGAATTTCTGGATGAAGCGATTATGATCTCTCATATTTGAAACAGAGAAACATGTCGGCAGCTAATATCTGCTTAGACCAGAGGTGTCCAACCTGCGGCCCCGTGAAGTATTTTGTGGTGATCTATACATTCTTAATTTTTCCAAGAGGCATGGTAAAGGAGTGGAAAAGGAGTGGTTAGGGTTGGTCTATCATAAAGACTCAAATTCCCCATTTTACAGGATAAAAATCTGGACATTGGCCTTTATATCTGCTCTGAGGCATACATAAGTGCCTTCTTGTAGAAGCACATGTAAAGGTAGAAGTTAAGAACCTCTGCCAGACACTCCTCCCGACTGCAAGACATTTAATCTTTCTCCCACCTTTATCACCATCTAGGGCATCCTATCCTTCTCCACACTTATGTGGCAGCCTGACCCAGAGTAGGAGTATTTTGCAACTTGGAACCAGCAGAACAGGAGAGACTGGGAATCACTTCTGCTAGGCATTGAGTACCCCAGTAGGACTGAAGATGGGATTTCTGTTATGGGGCCCTTAAGGGAAGTGTCTTCAAATCAGGGAGGGGGAACTTTATGCAAGAGGGAAAATATGCTAAAGGGGCAAAGAGAAGAAGAAGATGGGATGTGTTGAAGAATGGGGGGAAAGAATGGATGCATTTGGAGGTGAGAGGGAGGATTGGATGCTTTTGAGGGGGGGGCTGAGGGATAAAAAGGAAAAGATCAGATACCTCAGAAGATGAGGGGGCGGGGGAAAAGATCAAATGCCTCAGAGAATAATTGGTGTGGAAGGAAAGATGGGATGACTGGGGGGGAGAGGGGTTGAGGGAAAGATTAGATGCCTTGGGAGGGTGAGGTGAAGGGATCACATGTCAAGGGGAGGATGTGATCAGATAAAGAGTAATACAGGGTTAGGGTGTGCATGGAAAATGGGAGTAGTGATTTTAGAAATCTGTTCCCATGTACATATGGGATATGCCCATGTGCAGCTATCTAAAATTGCTGCTTCTCCTGGACATGGAGAAACACCAACAGGCAGTCCTGCATGTCCTTAATTGTATTTTATATGAAGCTTTACATTTGGCAGTACCTCTTGTAAAGTATTCTGGATATATGAATTCTATTCTCCATGTCCCTTCTAAAATAGGGCTCCAGGCACATAAAATGTGACTATGCCCATGTTCTGCCTCAATTCTTCCCCTGAACATATTTACACGTGTGTTTCAATTTGTACCACCTCCAAAACTTACTGTACCCACATGTACACCACAACAATAGCCCTTATGCCTGCAGGTGTCATCTTTATGTAGATACAGTAGGTTTTGGAGAGCTTACCATATAATATAAGCAAATTATAGTGAAATCTGTTCCTGGGATTTTTAATATGACATTCTCTGCAGTAATCCTTAGAGTGCCCTTCTGCTATGCTGTGCCACTATATGTGAGCTATGTGAATCTGTCATACAGGGTGGACAGTGCTGTTTTATTTTCACATCTTTGGGTGGTGGGAGGGGATCGGTGACTACTGGCACAGTAAAAGGAGGGAGGGTGTATGCTTTAATCCCTCCAGTGGTCATCTAGTCAGTTTGGTATCTTTTTAGCATTTAGATGCTTTTAAAACAGGTCTAGTAAAGTCCTTAATGTTTTTTTAAGGTTTGATTATCCCTGCTGAGCGTCCATTTGCTAAGCCTCCCCAAAACATATCTCTAACAAGCCCCCTTAAGATTTAGATGCACTGGAGAGAAGTGACCAGAAAGACATCTAGAAAGTCTGTTTTGAGAATGCCCACTTGGACATTTTGACTAGTAGAATATCCAAGTGCTGGTTTATGCTGTCATTTGGACGTCTTTCTCTTTTGAAAAAGAGACCCATATTCTCTGTTTGTATCATTGTTCCACTTTCCCTTATTTCTTCTAGGAGAAAAGAGGGAAAAACTATAGCACAGCGTGAAAAAAAAAAGCTTATGGAAACCTTTCATCAAGCCTATCTGGCACTGGTAATCTTTAACACTGATTAGTTTACTGACACTGTAGCTCTTAGATTGTCTATACTGATGTCATCAGCAAAAACTCAATGTCATGGGTCTTTGTTAATGACCTTGCAAAGTTGTCCCAAGGACAGCCTGGGTGTTATATCATTCCTTTGTTCCACACAACCTGGGATGGTTCCTTTCATCCATCCTCCAGCTCTTGGGCTGTTACTTGTGTATGCACATAGTTACACTAGTATTTTCTAAAAGAAAATAGGTGCCTATGTTTCTTTATAAACTAGACTCCTCCCAGGCACCCTGTCATTTAATGTTAACCAAAATGGCAGGAGAGATGCCCACTTCCTCCTTCCACCAGACGCTCCCCCAGGCACCCAGTCTCTTCTTGTTAACCATTTATTATTATTGAAGTGCATGGAATGTGTTGGTTTTCAAAGTAAAGTACTTGACTACTTTTATCACCAAGAGGTCTCAAAGAGTGGTGCCGGGTTCATTATTTATCAGATCCAAAGGACCTTACTTGTAGATTTCCTCAAGTATCCTATTTGTTACTTTGAGGCTTGTATATTTTCTGTTTCCAAGTCCTGGTGTCCATTGCCACCTATTTGCTGATGAAACTCAGCTGTGGTTTCCTGTAAGCTCTCTAAATAGCAATGACTCAAACATTATCCACTCATGCCCATCTCAATAACTTCACAATGGTTTCAGAATTATAGGCTAAAGGAAGATGTAAAGAAATCTGAGGTTTTGTGGGTGAATAAGTCTGATGTGACAATGCCTTTTTCTATCAATGTCAATGGTTTCATATTGCTTACACGTATGAGACTTGAGGGTAATACTTGATTCTGAGTTTCCCAACTAAGATATTGTCATAAGGACAGAGGAGTAATTAGGTTATGAAGTATCCTAGGTTGTTAAGCACTGGATGAAGTAGGCTACTTCTGCTTAAATAATGGGTTGATGTCATTTTTCCATTCCTTTTTCCTTTTAATTTATTTCTTTGATCCATCTCCCTGTGATTCTTTTACTTGGATCCCAAAATATAGTGATCTAATTGCATTGAATTCCAGTTTGTATTAGTAACTGTAGCAAATTCTTCAGATTTGTTTCTGACTGGATTGAATGCTATTTCTCTTATCAAAGATTTCTATGGCATATTGTTATGAAAGAAATACACATGAAAATAATTTTTTTTCCAAGAAGTTATTATTTTTCTCCTTTTCCTCTGATCATTTATCCACCAGTTGAACTCGTTCCATAACGGCATTTTTTTTCTCAATATTGCATCTAATTTCAACTCTGCCTTTAGTGCGTCCTGATACAGTAGTCCTGCTACAGTAGATTGCTTATGCTAAGCAGTAGGAAGCTGAATTTTAAGATCTGCTTCGTCCATCAGATAAGTTGATATTTAATTTGCATATGTTAGTGATGTTTAACATTAGCATACTGGGGCTGTAACGGCGTGATGATGGTCCCAGGTAGCGACCTCTGCTTATGACACTGTTATAGCATGTAGGTTTGCGGATCTGAGCACATTACACATAACCAGACATTTTTTAACATGATGGGTTTTGAACAATGTGGTATGCAATGTGTATGGACACTGGTGTTGATTGCATAAAGCCTGTGTGAAATTTTTTTTAATGATATAATTTAATTTCAAGCAACAGACGGAGAACCATGGAATCCAGAGAAAAAAATCTGCTTCTCCAAATGACAATCCTTGGGATCTTGTGCAAACCTCTTGAGGCTCCTTATACAAAGCTATGCCACCAATTAGCAGCAAACTGAATATGAAGAAACCCATTCTGGGCATCATTGCATTCAGCAGTCTGCTAATCAGTAGTGCAGCACTCTATTGCTTCATTCACAATTTAGATTGTACACCCATGGGCAGGGTGTATCTGATTGTAACACATCTTGAGTATGGATTTAGAAAGGGAATTTAAATCTAAAATCCAAATCCACTCATTTCTCTCTCCCTTGTCTCTCCTCTCTCCCCCTTTCATTTCCACCTACATGCTCTCTGTGTAGCCAGTGCAATCAGCAGTTGAAAAAGAGTCATTGAGACAGAGACATCAGTAGAAGGTTTGCCTGGCATGGTCCTCCAGATCTTTAGCTGATTGGAATTGTTAAAAGGAAAGACTTTTTTAGAAATATGTCAAAATAACATTTATTTTTACAAATAAGTATACAAATGGGTGCCCAAGAATCGCCACTTTTTAATGTTCAAATTGGTAGATGGATTCAGTTCACAGTTGTTTAGTGAATACTGTGGTCAGAAATAGGGCTGAAGAAATGGGGTAATGCTCTTTTGAATCCATAGCTAAACAGGACATGTCTGAGGTCTGCAGCACTGCTGGGCACTACTCTTTTCTCAATTAAGTCACATGGCTGGCTCTGAAAATTTCTAAAATATTTTCTGAATCAGCCATGTCACTTGAGTTGGGAAAGCATGAATTCAAAACAGTTTTGCCTAGTTTCTTCAGCCCTCTTTTTTGGGGTAGATCAGTGCTAACCATTTTGATTTATTCACTGATTAACCTGTTCAGACTACTGCAATGCCTTGTAGAACGGTATTACAGGTGCCCTCTATGCTGTCTTCAGATTATATAAAAAAAACACAGTCATTAAACATATTGTAGGGACAGGTAGATTAGACCAAAGGTTCTCAACCCTATCCTGGAAGACCATCAGGCCAGTCGGGTTTTCAGGATATCCCTAATAAATATGCATAGAGCAGATTTGCATCCCTGGAGCCTCCCTTATATGCAGATCTCTCTCATGCATATTCATTATGGATATCCTGAAAACCCAACTGGCCTGATTGTCCTTCAGGACAGGGTTGGGAACCACTGGATTAGACCATGTGTTGCTTTAGCTTAAAGAAGCGCACTGGCTTCCTATATCATACCATATCAAATTTAAAATTCATGTTCTGGTTCATTAAACATTTTACTCTGGTTTAACCTTAAATAATACCATATTATGAGGGGGCCGCTGAAAAGTTCTCAGCCCAACCAAGAAGAGAATGATGTGAAGCTATGAAACTTACAAGTTATTCTACATTTTTCTTGACACATTTTGTTTCAATGATATGAAATGAAATAAAAAGTATCAGGAAAAGTGTGGAACAACTTGCAAGTTTCATGGCTCCACCTCATTCTCTTCTTGGTTGGGCTAAGAATTTTTCAGTGGCCCCTCGTTTTGTGATGTCATAATGCCTCATTCCACCAATGCCTAAGAGCCAACCTCATCGGTAATATCACAATGGCTTGATTTCCCTATACTTGTGCCCATTTACTAGATGCATTTGCCTCACTGAAACAAAAAATGTCAAGAAAAGTGTGGAATAACTTGCAAGTTTCATGGCTCCACATCATTCTCTTCTTGGTTGGGCTGAGAACTTTTCTGTGGCCTCTCATATACCTCAAGATCATTAATTTCTCAGAATGAAAACTGAGTTGTTCTTCTAGCACCAGCTAGGGCACATTTCAAGAGTACTTATTACTCTGCCTTCTACTACAGTATTAATTTCCTGCCTTATAGAACTCATTGTAGTAATTTCTTCGCTTTGAACCCATTATACAAAGATTTAAGAAGGGACTCATGTCAAACTTTTTAAAATCAGAATTTGAAGAGTACTGGTAATCCCCAATAGGATAATTTTGGCATGTATAGATTTTAGTATAGTGCAACTAATCAATTATTTTTCTCCTTTCCTCTGAAAAGTTGTTATATTATGTAAACTGACTTGGCATTATCACAAAAAGGTAGCATATCAAGATTTAATATACCCAAACATAAAGACAAAATTGTAGGAGAATACTGTAGAGCTGGTCACAGAACATGTTCTGTTCGATTTGTCCTATTTTTTCTTTTTCTTTTAGAAATAGGTTCCCATTTACGTATTTCCTAAGAAAACCATTTTGGCACTAGGTGGAGTTCGCAGTGGACGTATGACAGTAAAAAGTCCATAATGCAAATTTCAATTTGGAGGTGCTTGTTATAACATTCAAAGAATATATCTTACCAATTAATTGGTTTCTCACAGGGGCCATAACCCTACCAATATTTTGTCCAACACAGCATTGGCAACTAGAGAGCATAGGGGCGGGGTCAGGGATTGCTTTATTTGGCTCCTCCAATCAAAAAAGTATTCCACTGCCCCTGTAGTTTGAGTTCTGAATATGTTTTAGGACATTAGTGCCAGCTCCAGGGGTGCTTAAGCATATCCAATATTGAGCAAATGATTTCACTTTGTCCAAAAAAGTATAATTTGCAATGGATTTAGCACCCACAATCATTTTGAAAATTGGTTCACATGTTTTAGGACTACTTAGCCTTCACAACTTTATTTCTTAGTCTTTATGGTCCACGTGTACACATGTAAACTCACAATTTGTTTGCCTAAACATTATGGGGCTCATAATCGAAAGAGAAAAACGTACAAAAACCGGCCTAAGTCGGCACTTGGACGAACATTGTCAAAATACGTCCAAGTGTCGATAATAAAAACAGGTTTTGGACATATTTCTAAACGACCTAGGCCTTCATAGTGCCGCTGAACAACCAAAGCTAAATGGGGGAATTTCAGGAGGAGTGTCGATGGCGGGAGTTGGGCGGGACGTGGGCTGGCTTAGACTTAGTCGTACAGCTTGTTTAACCAAAAGTTATACAGCCCAGGATCGACGGAACTTGGATGTTGTGACTTAGACCATTTAAAACAAGGTCTAAGTCACAAAACCTCAACTAAAATCACCAGATAAACACTGCAAACACATAATACAGACCCCCACACACTACCCCAGTGATCACCGACCCCTCTCCCCCATAAAAATCGTAATCACACCTTTAAAATTCATCCTCCAGACCTTCATCACCTGGCAGCCTGGCAAAGGAAAGCCTAGTCGTCCAGCACAGAGGCGGTTTAAACCGTCTTGGGGGTGGGTTAGGAACTCATGGAGAGGAGGACCCATGCCCATAAGCCCCTGTAATCACTGCATTGATATTAAACATGTGCACTCCCCTAAACACACCCAAAACCCTTTTTTACTGGCATATAAGTGGCTCCTGCAGCCAAAAGGGCTATTAGGGTGGTAGATAAGTGGGTCTAGGGGATTCTGGAGGTGGGTTGGGGGGCTCACTGTGACCTATAATGGAGCTGTAGTGAGGAGAAGACATGGCACCCTTTTTGTGAAGTTCATAGCAGTGCCCTATAAGGTACCCCACTATTTAGGTGCCATGTCTGGGTGTTCAGTCCATCACTTTGCAGA
The DNA here is from genome assembly GCF_902459505.1 of Geotrypetes seraphini. Lineage (NCBI taxonomy): Eukaryota > Metazoa > Chordata > Amphibia > Gymnophiona > Dermophiidae > Geotrypetes > Geotrypetes seraphini. Next base: position 171,941,274 of record NC_047088.1, on the reverse strand, counting down.
CTCCTCCCACATCCAACAGGGCTTGTTCTAGGCATTTTTGATTTGGACGAAAAGTTGGCCGAAAATGTGGTATAAGATGGACGATTTAGCGACTTGGACGATTAGATCGGAAGGACGTATAGTTAGACAATTTTCGAAACAAAAAAAATTTTGGATGTATTTTTCAAAATGTCCTAGGCTGTTTTTTTTACTTTGGATGACTTGCGACTTAGATGAAAATGGACTTAGACGTTCCTTTCGATTATGCCCCTCCTTGTATGTTAACTTATAACCCATTCTGAGCTCATTGGGTAGGATGGGATATAAAATGAACTAAACAAATAAATAAATAACATAAATTTCCTTTGTAGGTAGAACAAATGAAACATAGGAAGGAAAAATACAGAGACAGGGCAGTTCATCCCCAAGCTACAGTGTTTAGTGAATCCCTTTTGCAGGGATCAAACAGTATGAGACTACTGTGGTTAGAAATTGCATTATCACAGTAGTTCCTGCAAAGAAAAGAGATTTTGGGGTTCTATGAACTAAAGCATGTTAGCACCAGAAGTAGTTTAATTTGAGCATTAAATCCAGTATTAACAGTGGCATTAATATCCACTTTAACTCAGCAACACAACTGGAAGTAGATAACCATACTTCCTCTGTTGACATTTTCTAAAAAATTACCACAGATATGTCCGATAGTTGCCTCTAAAAATTAATGTACTGCCCTTACAATGGAGGTGTACTCTGGCACAAAATGGGCACCAGGAGTAGACAGCAAGATCAATATGGGTGACTGAGAGGCAGCAGTTGGAGAGAGGCCAGAAGCCTAGAGGATCCAGAATGCACACAGCCTGTCTCTGTCTTTGTTCTGCCTAAGATGCTATTTGCTCATCATGCTGTGATCAACTGTATATGATCTTTTGTTTTGGTCATCATCAGAACTGTGTGAACCACTTTGCTCAATAATAATAGTAATAATAAAAAACTAAGCAAGTATTGATTTTTCCAGATGTGGCCCATACCACATAATTGAGAAGGAAAGCTTTTCTAGCTTTGACATCAAGGGTGTTGGCTTTGGGAGCCACATTTTATTTGAAATTTCCATGTAAATGTTTAATTAAATTTAAAGAATGTGAATATGCATACTGGGACTCTATTCAATTGGAACAATTTTTACAACTTCATGAAACTAGAAAGGCTGTTATCTGACTTAATATTGGGTTTTTGGAGTTTGTATGTATGCACCATAATTGTTTGATCTTTTTGATCTAGCTTATTTAATGGACTTATTTGTTTAACTGAGATATATTCTCCCATTAATGTGGGCTTGAGGAGAATTGATTTAGTTATTTTTCATTTAAATTTTTAATTTCTATGCAAATATCCTTTCTTATTATTGTTGTTAAAATGATAATGATGAAAACTTGATAAATTAAAAAAAACAAAAAGCAAAACCCTAAGCAAAACTTAGCAAAAATAGTCTCAGTGATTGAAAAGGTATGGAAAAGCAGGAAGATTAATTCACAGTTTCACTTTGTTAAAGGGTGACAGCCCACCACAAAGTCCTGCCATTTCCACTTCTTGTGAGCAGAGGCTAGATGATAATACATAATTTCACAGCAATCATGTGTTTATATATGTGTGTTTATACATACAATCATGTGCGCAGATATATATTACTCATATTTTCCCATATATTGAACAGTGTTTTCGTTTGACAATTTGACAGTGTGTGGTGCAGCGGATAGAGCTACAGCCTGAGGTTGTGGGTTCAAATACTACGCTGCTCCTTGTGACCCTGAGCAAGTCACTTAATCCCCCAATGCCCCAGGTACATTAGATAGAGTGTGAGCCTTCCAGGAAAGATAGTGAAAAATGCTTGAGTACCTGAATACCTGCACCTAAGCTATGCACAGATCAGGCATATTCTAAAACAGTGCGCCTAACTTTTAGGAACACCCACAATACGCTCATGCTTCTCCTCTGGCCACGCCTCCTTTTGAGATTCTCACACCAGAATTTATGCACACCACTGTATAGAATGCACTTAGAAAGTTGTGGGAGTAACTTCTAATAAGTGCCAATTTACATCAATTATTAGGCATTAATTGCCACTAATTGACACTGATTAACTTGTAAACAATTAAGCTGTGCACACAAATCGGCATTGTGCACAGATTTGTGAATACAAATGTGGTCAAACTAAACAGAATCTGGCACTCTTTGCACATAAGTACACAAATTTGGAATTTTTCCCATTACTAAGTTGGCATCAGACAAATGGGGCCTCGGTTATTCCTACGGACCTTCTAGGAATAAATGCTAGATGTTTTTCCTGCCCTCACAGAATTTTTCACTTCATAACTAGAGACTTGATTCTGAAATATTCATAAATCATGTATTTGGACATATTCATCTTGTGATTTTTTTTTTCTCATGTTATGCAACTGAGTCAAACTCTGAGATATCCCATGGTGATTAATTCCCATCATGTAGTTTGTTTATTAAAATTTCAAGAATGCTTTGCCAAACGTACTCCTGGTGGTTTACACAAAACTTAACATAAAAGGGCCATAGCACTTACTCTCAAGTACTGTATTTGTTTTTTAGCAGAAACATTAGCCACTAGGCTTGTGCATTCATTTTGGGATGAATGATCAAAATACAACAAATAAGGAAGTTTTCAGAGGGTTTTTAAATACCTTTAAAGGTGTAAAATAGGCTTATACTGTACCTCAAAAGAACTGACAATCTATTTGTTTTTCCATAGCATTATAGACTATGAGACCCAAAAACAGCACTAAACAATCTGAAAACAAAAAATGAGACCGTTTTTCAATTTTTTACATAACTAAGGGCTCCTTATACGAAGCCGCGTTAGCGGCTTTATCGCACGCAACTTTTTAGCACGCGCTAACCCCCACGCTAGCCGAAAAACTACTGCCTGCTCAAGAGGAGGCGGTAGCAGCCAGTGCGGCCGGCAAATTAGCGCGTGCTATTACACGCGTTAAAGCGCTAACGCGGCTTCGTAAAAGGAGCCCTAAGTTGGATTCTGTTATTTCCATAGCAAAATAGTCTGTACCTTGTATTGCTCTTTTTGTTGGCATTAAAAACTAAAAGTTTTTTTAAAAAAAGTCTGTACCTATTGCAGAAAAGATGACAAAATTTTTTTTTCAATCTAAAGTAGATGTCTTTTTGTAATCAAGTTCCAAAGGAACTGCCAGATTATGGTTTATGTAATGAAGATTTAGGAATTGCTAATGATTTATGTTGGACTACCTTTGCTGAGGCCTCAGAGGAACAGATTTTTAAAGTTTTATCATTCTTATCAAATAAACATTGCATTTTGGACACTTGTCCTTCTTTTTTATTAATATCGATTCCAACAAAAATACTGTGTTGGTTGTCTAGTTTTGTAAACAAGGTCTTAATTGAGGGGTTATAGCCAGGTCGGCTTGCTGATATTGTATTGACACCAATTTTGAAAGCAGGGTGTGTTGCCTTCTGGGGAGCTCCCGGGCGTCTTTAAATGCCCCAGATGCCATTATTGCTTACTGCTTCCAGCTTCACTGTGATTGTGCCGAGCTGTGATGTGCAGAACTTATGGTTGCTGGCCTTTATTGAATGGACTGGCTGTTCTTTCATCTTTTCAGTATTGTTTCCCTGCTCCTGACGAAGATTCCGAAATGGGGCCCTGTTGAGTGGAGATTGAGTTGAAGGAGTCTAGGATTGGTTTTCCTAAATGTTGAACTAAGTTTTCTCTTTAATAAAATGTTGAATTATGTTTAGCTGCAGACCTAACTTATCTCATGTTCTAGCCTGCCTGCCTTGGGTGTTAGCTTGGGCATTCTAGCTTCTTATGGCTATCTCAGCATACATGATATTGTATTCCGCCCTCTTGGACATGTAACAGAAAGACTGTAGGTCTTAGATAAGTGACCTGCTAATGACCTGCTAGTGTGAGCTTAGCACCAATGATTGTTAAGAAAAGTAACACTTGAAAAGTTTTTTCTAGAATTCAGTTATATACTGTGACAGGGAAGCCCCTGTCCTAGCCAAAAGAACTACGAAACCCAGCATGCACCCTTCTCTGGGCCCGGGAAAACCTGGCATGGAGCCGGCACAGCCAGGAAGGGAAGAGAAAAACCCGGTCATAACCCAGCCTAAGAGCCAGAGGGGGAGGGCACTTGAACCTAATTCTTCCCCCTATTACTCTTTTCCTCCTTTTCTGAAACCTAAACCCAACTCAGGAGGGGGTAGGGTTAACACTCGAGGTGTGCAGGTCAGAAAGCCTCAAATACAAACAAGGGGAAGTCAGTTGGGGGGAGGCTCAGGTGGGACTAATCCCAATCAGCCAGCAACCAGGAAGGATTGCAGCTACTACAGATTTCCTGGGCCCCAGCCCCGTACGCTATCCAGGAGTCAGCCCATCAGGAGGGAAAGTGAAGGCCCTGGTCGTGACCTTGCCTGGCCGTACAAACCCTGGGAGGGTGCACCAAGAGATTGTCGGTGGAAAGGACCAGTTGGCAAGGAGCTAACACCCAGGCAAGACGGGGGTTGAGAGAAGCAGCCCGAGGACACAGTGTGGAGAACCAGCCAGGGTTATGGGTCTATGGACTGGGAAATGAACAGCATTCCTGGGGAGAGTGAGCCCGGGGAAGACATGGACTTAGGGGAGTGGGAGATATGAGAGGTCTTGCCCTTTCCTCAATAATCCAGTCTAGGCTAATTGAAGCCCTGGACACTAGCAGTGTTTGAAGCAGGGTCAGGGCAATCCTGGCCCAATTGAGAAGTAATTGTTAGAACTGTTTAGTTACCTTACCTCTAGAGGACTTGGAGGGGTAAGAAGCTCCTAAAAGTTAGCCCAGGTTGGGCTTGGCTATGTTCATTAACCCTGGACACATTTTGTGTGGGAGAATTTGGAAGCCAAACCTTTGCTTTGTTTCTGTTGGGAGGTTTGGGATGTTAACATGCTTTATTTTATGGACCTGGAAGCTCCAGGCAGGGCACAAGGACTGAAGCCCCTGTTATGCTTGGTGGAGGAAAGTGTGAAGAACGTACTATATGTTCCAACATGTTTTTTTTGTTGTTTTTTTTGAAAACTTTAATAAACCTGGTTCCAGTTCCTAAGAAATCCATCTTCCGGGTTTTTGTTCATCCAGCCATATAAAAGGCGCATTAATAAATCTACCTGTGGTCTGAGCCCGGTTTCCCACCTACTCAGGGACAGGCCCGGTCACAATACCCAGAAGAATGTATAAATATCACTGTAACTTCCTGGTTTCTGGATTTCTGAAGCCAGCTTGGAGCTCAGGAGTCGCATATGTATGCCAATAAAATCTGTTGCTTTCTTCAAGTCTCTAAGTTTTGTGGCTTCCCAAAGTGACCTTTCATTTGGTGCCCGAACAGGGACTTGAAGGTCTTTTGATCACCGGCTACTCGATTGGTCTGAGAACCAACCTGTCTGCTAAGCCGGCTTAATTCCTCTTGGAATTTGTAGACCTCGTGGCTCTGGCTGGCTCAACTGATTAATCGAGTCCTGGGTTAAAGTGCAGGTATCTGTCTAGGGTTGGCCACCAAAATGGTAAGTGGAGGAATTGATCATTCCTCTCCTGTTTCTTTTCCGTTGCTCTAGTAAATGACTTGATCCATCATTGAAACAGCGGAGAGGGATTCTAGGAACTGTGTCTATTTGTTTGGGAAATGAAACTGAATCTGTAGATCTGAAGTTAGACAATAGATGTAAGCTATTTGCATTTACAGGGCTCAGCAAGATTTGGATGCATCCTTTAAAAAAAAAAATTGGTTAGAACTGGTTATATTTCTATTGTGCTGTATTTGTAAAGGAAGAAAATTGTACGAAAGTACAGAGATTGCTTTTTGCACGGACCGTTTATCTACTTGTATGTGTGGTTTTTTTGTGTGTGCATGACATTCAAAATCCCCTTCCTTGTATTTCTATCCCGGGTTCCGTATGAGTTCTGTCTGCCCAGTATGAATTTTTGTTCTCCATGTTTGTTTTATAAAGTATTTTTAGAATTGTGTAATGCCTTGAATGTCTGATTAGGTGATTAATCAACTTTTAATTACACTTGACCTAACAAAAGTGCCCATCTTTTCTGTACATTGAAATACATGGCAAATCAGGGTTTGCATACCTGATTCAGGGTAATAGCCGATTTTGTTAGTGCTGAGTGACAATGTGTGTGAATATATCTTTTAAACCTAAGGAAAATCTGAAAAGTACTACATCTGTAATTTGATCTCTTTGATCTTTAAACAACTCTCTCTCCTCTGTGAAATTCTGAAGGGAGGAGGAGTAGGTCTCTACTGAGACGCATGTTGATTGTAAAAAAAAAAAAGGTTTAAAGTTGTGTGTATGGATTATCTTTTGTGAGTACAGTAAAACCTTGGTTTGCAAGCATAATTTGTTCCAGAAGCATGCTTGTAGTCCAGGGCACTCGTGTATCAAGGCGAGTTTCCTCATAGGAAATAATGGAGACTCAGACGATTTGTTCCACAACCCAAAACTATAATACAAAAATATACATACTTGTATTGCAAGCCCTTGCTCGTTTGGAACAGTCACTGAACTCCTGCAGCATCATAGAGAGAGGAACCATTGGCTCAGTTGTGATAATGTGATGCTTGTATACCGTATGTACTTGTATTGCAAGACGATGCTGGTATAGCAAGTTAAAATTTAATCAAATGTTTTGCTTGTCTTGTAGAACACTTGCAAACCAAGTTATTTGCAACCCATAGTTTTACTGTATATTCCAATCTTTGTTTTGTATTTCTTTTTATAAATCATGTAAGCTTAGTATAAGAATGTAACTTTTAGGTATAAGAATGTAATTTTTAGGAATGCTTTTGTGACATGCCCTTGTATGGAAGTAAATATTTTTGCCAGTCAGATGATAGTGAAGGGACTGCTGCTTTAGAGAGCACTTGTGTCAGACTACCCTGCTTAGTGGGTGGACCCAGAGCTGAATTTTACTTAATTTTTACAAGTCAGCTCTTTGGGGTAGGAACCTGATACAGATAGTGGGTCTGCCTTTTAAATTTTCCTGTGGCCATATTTACACTGATTCCAAGTATGCCTTCCTTGTGTCACCTACCTTGGGTTTCATATTTCTCAGGGTACCAGGTCCCTTCCCCACACTCGTGTCCAGGCTGTCTGTAGTCTCCCTGTTCCCGATAATCGCAAGGCTCTGCGCACCTTCTTCAGTATTGCAGGATACTGTCACATCTGGATTCCTGATTTTTCTACCATTGCCCGCCCTCTGTATGATTCCACCAAAGGCGCGGACTCAGTCCCTTTTGTCTGGACCCAACTCCAGGATCGGGCTATCCACTGCCTGCAAAACTTCTGACTCAGGCTCCTGCCCTTGGTCTTCCGTGTATCCAAACCTTTCCAGAAAAATCCGGTATCGCAGCCGGGGTCCTTACCCAGTTCCTTGGCTCCTGGCGTAGACCCATTGCCTATCTCTCTCGACATTTGGATCCTGTTGCTGCTGGGTGGCCTCCCTGCCTTTGGGCAATTGCTGCCATCTCTGATCTTTTACAGAACGCTAACAAACTCACTTTCGGCCAGCTTATTGACCTCTTTGTTCCGCACTGTGTGACATCTCTTCTAGAACGTAAAGGCTCCCTATGGCTCACGAATGAACGCCTCCTTAACTACCAAGCCCTTCTTTGCGAAAACCCTCCGGTCTCTCTTATTGTTTCTTCACCCCTTGACCCCTCCACTCTCCTTCCCATCTCCTACCAGCCGGTCGTGCACACCTGTCTTGATACCGTTGACTTAGTTTATTCTTCCCATCCTGGTCTCACTGATATCCCACTCTGGGACCCTGATCTCACTCTTTTCACAGATGGCAGTTCGTCTGTCACCCCTTCTAATGCCCGTATCGCTGGTTATGCAGTAGTCTCTGCCACTTCCCCTTTACTCATGGGCCCCTGCCCTCTAGCATTTCTGCCCAAGAAGTTGAGCTGTATGCCCTCCCTTCTGCCCTGTGCCACTCTGCCTCTCAGTCTTGCAACATATCCACTTACTCCAAATATGCTTTCTTTACCTTGTATTCCCATAGAGCCATCTGGAAACATTGAGGTTTTATTACAGCCTCCGGCCGCCTGATCCATCATGCTCCCCTCATTCTTGACCTCCTCGTGCCATCCCGTGTCACGGTTATGCACTGTCGAGCCCACCATCATGTCACTGATCTGGTCTCACGTGGCAATAATATGCTGAATTATGTTTAGCTGCAGACCTAACTTATCTCATGTTCTAGCCTGCCTGCCTTGGGTGTTAGCTTGGGCATTCTAGCTTCTTATGACTATCTCAGCATACATGATATTGCATTCCGCCCTCTTGGACATGTAACAGAAAGACTGTAGGGCTTAGATAAGTGACCTGCTAATGACCTGCTAGTGTGAGCTTAGCACCAATGATTGTTAAGAAAAGTAACACATGAAAAGTTTTTTCTAGAATTCAGTTGTATACCCAGAAGAATGTATAAATATCTCTGTAACTTCCTGGTTTCTGGACTTCTGAAGCCAGCTAGGAGCTCAGGAGTCGCATATGTATGCTAATAAAACCTGTTGCTTTCTTCAAGTCTCTAAGTTTTGTGGCTTCCCAAAGTGACCTTTCAGAGTGACGTTATGAACTTGATGGGATTCAGCTAAGTTTTGACTTTTACTTTAGCTGTTTTTTTAACTGTATTTTTCATTTCTTTGATATTGTGATTGTGTTTTGATTATGATTTTTTCGGGGGTTTGAAAATGCCTCCTAGTCTTTTTGATTCTGTTTTGAATTCACATTCAGAGTTTATTACTATTATAATCACTATTTAAATTCAAAAAATATTTTTAGGAACATCATGATGTATGGGGCGGTGTTCATTTAGACCATTTAGGTCTGGTGCTGGTCATCCATGGACACTTGCCCGGGGCTGAACTAGGATATGAAGGGTTGATTGAGCCCGTACTGAGGTTCCCTAATATTTAAGTATTTAAATATTTTCAGATGGGTGTGAATTCACAATAGGCAGCTTAAAGCTATTTGCCAATTCCTTTTGTTACAGTGGGAATTAAACCCAGTTCTCTAGGATCTCAGTCCACTGCACCACACTAGGCTACTCTTCCACTCCTCCAATACAGGATAAAGAGAAATTCTCTTCAAAACAAATTTATTTTAGAAATAATTTTTAACCTTACTTATATTTCTGTCCAGTGTAAACTTTACCCTGTTCAGTTTTGTACTTTCTCTTTTAGTAATTAAATATTTCTATTTTGCTGAAATATAGTCTGACAAAATTAATTTTAAACCCTTTAGTTTCAACTGATTTAAACCATAAAATGTATTTCTCAAAGGCTAAGACCATTTAAAATTATAGCTCTCAAGAATAAATATTTCTTTCTCTTAACTTTCCTACCTCTTAAGGTCAAAATTTTCTCAGCCTGAGCTCACTGTCTTATTACCTGAGAAAATTTATTTTTCTGCCTAAAATAACCTCAACTTTGCTGAAAGCCTTCTCTCTTATTTTCATACAATAAGCACTCACTCTGTCTTTAATTTTCTCTCAAACTTGTTCAATTACACTCAACTTGAGTTATACTCAATCTCTCACATACTTTTCCTCTCAGAATTTCTTTATTCTTCAAGTTCAGCCATTGGACTCCTCACTGACTGTGTTTGACTGTACTGCTGCTAAAAGGAACCTATCAGAAGCTAGCTTATATCTGCCTGAAACCTACTTTCTAATCCACTAAATTAATTTTAAAAACATATACTAAAGTTTTGTTTTTGAATCAAAGTGCAAGAATTCTGGTGTGCTACCTTAAATTTGGCTTTTATCCAAAAACAACAACAACCCCTAACATTTTTTTTTTAACTTTGGAAACTTTTATTTTTGACTCTGACCAATATCTCCTATTTGCAAGCTTAAACTGTGGGTTTTTCTTTTTTAATATGTATACCCAGCACATTTCTACTGCCTTTGAGCAAATGCAGTGACCCATTTCAACTTTTCAAACCTTTAAAAATATGTTTTATATATTTAAACATAAGGTAGGTCTCCTTGCAGGACTTTTAGTACTGAAACGTTATTGATTTCTCTTCTTTCTAAAATTCAACAACTACAACTGCAAAATAAATGTTTTATTTTACTTCAGTTTGATTTATCTGCGGCGTTTGATGTAGTGCCTCATGATATTTTGCTTCAATTACTTTCAGATATCGAAATTAATCAGATTGTTCTTGACTGGTTTTCTAAATTTTTACTGTCTCGTTCTTACTCAGTCAATATTGAAGGTAATATTCTAATTCCTGGCAGCCTCCTTGCAGGGTTCCACAGGGTTCTCTGCTTTCCCCAATCTTGTTCAATCTTTATATGACTAATCTGAACACCTTTAAGTTGTCACCTTGGGAAACGCTTTATACTTATACGGATGATATCTTTATATTGATCGAGATGATTCAAATATTACCAATTTAGTCTTTAAAATAAATAATTGTATTTACAGACTACAAGCTTGGGCTATGTCTGTCCAGATGAAGTTAAATGCAACAAAAACCAAACTCTTGTGGTTAGCTCCAAAACTAGATTGTCTCCCTTCCACTATACTATTGGATTCTGCAAATTGAGTTCTCTTCCAAGATCTTGGAAATACTTTTGGACTCTTCCCTTACCTTTGAGGATCAAATAAACTCTTTGGTCAAAAAATGTTGTTTTAGTTTATGAATGTTGAGAAAGGTTAGATCTTATTTCCATCAATGCCATTTTTCTGTTTTGGTCCAATCAATTATACTGTCTCGGCTAGATTACTGCAATGCTATTTATCTTGGCATCAGAAAGATCTGCCTTCAAAGATTGCAATTGATTCAGAATACCACTGCAAAGTTGATCTATGGAAAGAGCAAGTTCGACCAGGTGACTCCTTTGTTTTTGAGCCTCCACTGGCTCCTGGTTCATCTTAGAATTCAATTTAAATGCGTATGTATTATTTTAAAGATTTTATATGGTATTTTTGCTCCTTTTGTTCCTCTATCATGGAACGTTTACAGATTTTCCTATGCGAGAGGTACCCAACAATTTAAGCTTTCCCTCCCTTCTAGGAAAGGAATCAAAGGAATTAAGTATTTTAGTCTTTCTTTGGTTTTTATGTTTAAATCATTTTTATTGAAATTTTCAAGTAACCGAACAGGGAGCAAAAAATACAAACAAAGACATCACAAAGGCAGTACACTCCCCCTAAACAGCATCAAACAACCCACCTAAACCCCCTGTCCCCATCCCCTCCCCACCCACCCACCCCCAGGAACAGCAGCAGCAACCCATTCCATCCAACAAATGTAAAAACAAACAAGTGATAATAAACAGCAAGTCAATACCAAATCTTATCTCTAAGATAAGGAGTCAATGTACCACAAAAAGGAGTCCAGCATTGTATGACTAGGTGACCTGCGCGAGAGTCCAAATTAGGAAGATCTTGTCGTTCTAGCAACACTTGTTGTATCATAAGGGATCTCCATTGAGATAGTGTAGGTGGGTATGGAGAAAGCCAGCAAGCCAGAATATTCTTCTTGCCCAATAGAATGGTCCTACAAAGAAAAGCCTTACAGCCTGGCCGTAAAAGATGAAGGCGTGCATTCAGGGTAGACAGAAAACTAGGATGTAAGCACCATACACAATTCCATAAGCCCGCTACATAAGTTAAGAGTGTATCTAAAACTGAAAAACAGATGGACAGATCCAAAACATGTGTCCAAGGGTAGCATGCACCTGCAGGCATTTAAGACAGTGGTCATTAGCACAAATGTTCATCCTGTAAGCCCTATTCGGTGCACAGTAGGCTCGCAACAAAAATTTGTAATTCCGTTTCTTCTCAGGTGCCTGGTAAATATATTTGATACCTAAGTGGATCCCCTGCTTAATCATGTCAGATTAACATGGAGATCCTGTGTCCACTTCCGGCCAAGTTCGGCATAGTCTAGGTCTCCGGACAGTTCTTAAAGATATTTATGATGGAATCTCAGCGGGATAGGAACTTGATCAGTGAGACACAGTACTTCTGACATCCTCTCCTGCATCTTCTCATTCAAAACAGTCAGTGTCAGCTCCGTCAAATAATGATGCAGTTGTCAATAAGCATACCAATCCATAGCTGGTATCCGATGAATCCTCTGTAATTCTTCAAAACCAAGCGATACTCCCTCAGAAGACACCACTTGGTTTCTTTGGTTTTTAAATTTTCTCAACTATGGAATGAACTTCCTTTAACCTTGCAATGTCCTAGTCCTTTCCAAGTCTTCCGCAAATCTTTAAAACTTTCCTATTTGCAAAATATTTTAAAAATTAATTCTTTTCAATTTTGGTATATTTTTATTAATTGTTGTTAACCGTGGTGAACTTCTTTTGATGATGACCTGGTATACAAAGCTAAGTTTTAGTTTAGTTTAGTTCCTGACCCTAAAATATATGTGTGATAAATTACACCAAAATTGGGTCAGGAATAGACCTTTTGCACTCCCTTTCCCAGCATCTTCAGAGATGTTTATCATTGATGCATGTGCGCTTGTAATGCAATTCATGACAAAATTGGGCCCAATTGAAAATGAACTCCTCCTGGTCCCTGCTGATCCAACTGGCTCTGGGTCTTTAAATAGCTCTGGTACTCTCCCGGAGCTTAGGGCTGTCTCCCCCATAATGTGCATGTATGTGTGACATTACTGATGATGTCATCAGGTACTGCAACACCATGCATGGGTGCAGCAATGTTTTTTGCTCTGCCTAGGCAATGGCATAGCCTGAGCCTTTCCTGAATGCTGCAGCCAGTTTTTCTCTGCCTCTGGATGGCCCGGAATACTGTGAGTCACGTCAGACTCATAACTCCAGCACTGGGACTGCCCTACCACAGGACCTCATCCATGGAACCCCAAGAGCCCCAGTGCCTGGGAAACACAAGTAAATCTTCAAACTATATTTTAAGAACTGTTACACAAAGCTCTATTCTGTAAATATATGTGCATGAATATATACATTACAGGTAGACATACACCTTGGCAGCATTTGGGTGGAACTTAGTCAGGACTCATTTGTGCATAACTTGGAGAACATATAAGTTACATGCATATCTCTGGTCTTTAAGCATACACATTTACACCAGCTCTATGGCTTGTATAAGTTCTTGTGCCTAATTTATAGGTGCATATGTTTGCTGTTATGCTAATGTACTATAATAAAAAGTAGTGTCAACATTCTTTTATATTATGCCCACATACAGTACAGCAGGGGTGCCCACACTTTTTGGGCTTGCAAGCTACTTTTAAAATGACCAAGTCAAAATGATCTACTAACAATAAAATTTTTGAAAAACACAAAGCACACTGTACGTAGAGAAAATGTTTTTTCAAAGAGGTCAAGGCAGATGACTCTATGCACTGTCACCTCAATAACAACCATACAAAGTAGACAAATATACCCCCCCCCTCTCTTTTTACTAAACTGCGACAGCATTTTTAGCGCAGGGAGCTGTGCTGAATGCTCCGCATTCTCGATGCTCATAGGCTCCTTGCGCTAAAAAACGCTATTGCGGTTTAGTAAAAGGGGCCATAGTGCAAAATATAGACAGCAGATATAAATTCTCAAAATGGACACATTTTGATCACTAAATTAAAATCATTTTTCCTACCTTTGTTGTCTAGTGATTTCATGAGTCTCTGGTTGCACTTTCTTCTTCTGACTGTGCATCTAATATTTTTTCCCCTCTTTCAGCCTCCTGTATTCTTCCTCTCCTCCAGACCTCATTCCCTCGCCCAACTTTTTCTTCCTCTCTCCCTACCCTTTCTTTCTCCCTGCTTCTCTTTCTTTTTTTCTCTCATCTTGTCTCCTTTCTTTCTTTCTATTCCCTTCTTTCCTTCTGTCTCTCTGCCTGTCCCCTTTCTTTCTTTCTTTCTCCCTGCCCTCTCCCAAGCTACTGCCGCCACCATCGGGGAACAGACCCCCAAGCCACCACCGCCCCAAGCTCTCCCCGCTTCCCTGTGTCAAGGGCCGACCAGCATTCCTCTCCCTGACATCAATTCTGCCATCAGAGAGGAAGTTCTGGGCCAGCCAATGATTGGCTGGCCCGGAACTTCCTCTCCGACAGCAGAATTGACACTGGGGAGAGGAAGGCTGATCGGCCTGGTAGATTATGAAGGCAAAGCTAGTCTATCACGGAGCCCGGGATGGGCTCCGCGATCAAATTACTTTGCCTTGGCAATCAACCGGTCGATCGCGATCGATGTATTAGGCACCCCTGCTGTACAGCATTCCTCTCAAATGCTCAAATATTGCCATTTGTGCATGTTTCTAGGCATTGTTCTGTATTTTCATTTGTTTTGGTCTTCTGAGTAAATTATCCCAGTTTAGTACGTTGTCCTCTGGGAGTTTTATTTTCCTTACTCAAACTACAAAACAGCTCTTGTGAGCTGTGCTGCTTGTTTGTATCCTCTTTACTTGGAATGTTTTGTGACTTTTATGTTTTTATATTTAAGACAGCCAAGGACCCTATAAGACCCCTGAGGAAGGCATTTTTATTTTGCCGAAACAGCCTATGTTGGGTCATTTTTATTGTACACATTATTTGATTTCTATGCTGTGGATTGTTTTTTTTTTTTTGCCGTTTTTATGCTGTGGATTGTTTTTAAGTTATTGGGTCGCTTATTAAACTACAAACTGGTACATCCAATCTTTTTGTTCCACAATCTTTTTGTTGTTTTGCTGTTTCCATACTCAAACTAAACGGTTCATACACAAAATCGCGCGAGACAACGGCGCGCTGACAACTGAGCGCAAGGTTGACGGCGCGCCAAAGAAAAGCACTATTTTAAAGGGTTCCGACGGGGGGTGTTGGTGGGGAACCCCCCTATTTTACTTAACAGACATCGCGCTGGCGTTGTGGGGGGTAGTAACCCCTCTCATTATACTTGAAACTGAACTTTTTGCCTGTTTTTTAGGGAAAAAGTTCAGTGTTAAGTATAATGTGGGGGGTTACAACCCCCCAAACCCCCCACAACGCCAGCGCAATGTCTGTTAAGTAAAGTGGGGGGGATCCCCCCCACACCCCCTGTCGGAGCCATTTAAAATAGTGCTTTTCTTCGGTGCGCCGTCAACCTTGCACTCAGTTATCTGTGCTCAGTTGTCGGCGCGCCGTTGTCTCGCGCGATTTAGTCCCGTCACCAAACTAAACATGTCCCAGGGAATACCTCAGTATAGAGTGGAATTGTCTAAAACAGAATGATGTCAACACAACAAAATGTCTTTAAACTCCTCTGATAGTCCAAATAACTTTATTCATCCAACTCAATGACTTGATATGCGCATATTTCGGCCAAACAGGCCTGCTTCAGGAGTCTTAAAAGTCTTTGAAAAGATGTCAAATGGTGCGTAAAAATCAATGTGTAGTCTCTCATTTGAATGCTATACAACTTTCGCAGAAGATGAGTTCCAGGTAGTGGAGTCAAGCTGCGTAAGGAGAACACCACAGCCAAGCAGAGTCTCTAGGGAATACCTCCCCATGATGCATCTAAAAATATGTACTTATGGGACACTGTGCATACTGTCAGTCTCATCAAGAGAGGACAATTTTCAGACGGCTGATTTATATGGTGCAACCTATTTTACCTACCTAAATGGGTTGGAAAACTGTTCTCAGAAAACCAAAGCATTTTTATGGGTTTATTCAATATTGTTTTATTACTGAACCTGTACCCCTTGAAGAAGCAGTCATTTATGTATTTGTTTGCATTTGGGTGGTTATGGAAGCCAAAAGAGAGCAGGGGATACTGGGCTGAAGGTTATAAGAGGTGGAAAAGTTAATTTATGCCCAGTTTGCATTTTATTCAAAGTGTTTGAATCACCTGGATTCCATCCAAAGAGGCACTATCTGTTAATGCTTGGATTTCTTCCAATTAGCCTGGCATAGTGTATTTCTGGGAAGCAATTATTATTTTGAAAACTCTTTTTTTATCATGCGAGGGGCCGCTGAAAAGTTCTCAGCCCAACCTAGAAGAGAATGAGGTGGAGCCATGAAACTTACAAGTTATTCCACACTTTTCTTGACACTTTTTGTTTTCATTTCATATCATTGAAATGAAAAGTGTCCCAAAAAAAAGTGTGGAATGTAGGCTTCATGGCTTCACCTCATTCTCTTCTTGGTTGGGCTGAGAATTTTTCAGCGGCCCCTTGTACAGAACTATCTTCACTTCTTTTGGGCATGCTACTGCATTCAGCAGTACCTGTGAGCTGTGACCCCAGTTTTCTCAATATCAAAGTTCCATCACAAGCAAAGGAACTTAGGTGTTTCCCAAATAATTTTCATAACAAGAGAGACCAACTTAACCAGCAGGGGAAGGGAAATTCCAAGCTCCTTAATCTCAATGGGGGCATGTCAGAGTAAATCCAGCAAAATAGAAAAGAACCTCCCAAACCCCAAGACTAGAAAATGATTAGGGGAAAGAGACAAAGGCCAACTGAAACTTGAAAAAAATAATAACCAAGATTAATAAATATTAATTAAAGCAGGAGAGCCCTCAGTCACACAGCCGCCACTGGAAAATCCAGAGTGCAGCTGTTGCGGGGTTACACCCAGAAAAGTGTTAACTGCGAAACATCCCTGGGCTCTCTCCGCGTGAGAAGTGATTAACTAGTGCAACAAAAGAGTGCAATGCGTGTGAAAAATAATCATAAAAAACACACACCTTCTTAAAGTTAAGTTGAAATTTATCTCTGTCCCCTAGGCATGGGGCCAAAAGGAAAAAGAGAGTGTCCAAATCACACCAAGCAAAACACAAACTGGAAGAACTTAGCTTCTCCGTGTGTGAGCAGTCCGCGAGTGGTAACTTCGTCCTTCATCCTACGGGACTCCGTTTCGGGGGTGCACACCCCCTTCTTCAGGAACTTGACTGTGCACACCCCCTTCTTCAGGAACTCAGTTTGTCCGACACAGCTTGAAAAGCGAGGTAGAAAATGGCGACAGCTACACTCTGGATTTTCCAGCGGCGGCTGTGTGACTGAGGGCTCTCCTGCTTTAATTAATATTTATTAATCTTGGTTATTATTTTTTTCAAGTTTCAGTTGGCCTTTGTCTCTTTCCCCTAATCATTTTCTAGTCTTGGGGTTTGGGAGGTTCTTTTCTATTTTGTGATTTTTCCATCTCCATTTGTAGGGTTCATTTTTTGTTCTTAGAGTAAATCCAGCAGCACTGGATTGGGACATCTTTATCACAGGTTGACAGTTTTCTACACTTGCCAATATAGTAATCTTGGTTATTAAAGGGCAAATTCTATAAGAAGCGCCCAAAAGTTAGGTGCCTAATTAGGCACTGTTCAGCGCGATTCAAGTAAAATTGGATGCTGTTTAGTGAATCGCGCTGAGCAGCACCTAGTTGGGTTCGTATTTTGGAGGCGCCTAATAAATAGGACAGCTCTAGGTGCAACTAAAAGTTAGGTGCCCATGCGAGCGGTTAAGCCCACTTGAGAGCAATGATTCTGTAAGAAGGCGCCTAACGTGTAGCCACGCCCATGCCTAACATACATAGCGCCTATTTTTTTGAAGGCCCCCTAAATTTTTAGAGGTGCCTTGTTACAGAATTGCAGTTTCTTGATAGGCGCCTATGTTTCAATCAGAGCTGATTAAAATGCTTAATTGAGCTTGTTATTCAATTTAGATAGGCGTCTATCTAGATGGGCGCCTCCGAAATAGGTGCCTAACTTTAGGCGCTGGTTACAGAATTTGGGCCTAAGTGCTTTGCTTCTTTACATTTATTGCCATGCTTATAGCAAAGGGATTCTTTTACAACGCTTAAATTGCCCCTTGCGCTAGACGCTAATGCCAGCATTGAGTTGGCGTTAGTTCTAGCCCCATAGCGCTCAAAACGCTATCGCAGCTTCGTAAAAGGAGCCCGTAGTAACATTGTAAATGACGGCAGATAAAGATTGTACATTTCTATATTTTCGTTTGCTGAGGTTGAAGAGGCTGTACTTTTCCAGGTAACCCTTGAATTCTAAACGATGGGATGCTGAAAATTTCTCAGCCCAACCAACCAACTTCCTAAATTCTGAGCGTTATTTTGCCACTGTAGCTGAAAAGATTGTTATCTTATTTCGTTAAGTGCCAATTTGCTGAAACAAAATTCTCTGTTTTGACATTGATTGAACCATATTCACGTCATTTTCTTCTTGGCTGGGTTGAGAACTTTTCAGCACCCCCCCTCGTATCTGGTGCTTTGAGTTGTGTGCACAAATTCGGGCATGTGCCCAATTTGCATAGGCAACTTAATTGAATAATGAACCAATCCGTGCTGATAATTGGCTTCTTAATAAGCAATTATCAGCATTAATTGGATTTAATTTAAAATTATGCATATAAATTTAGGCATGGGATCTATATGTAAATGTTATGCATGGTGCCAAAAGGGGGCAGGGTGGAAATTGGAAGGTCATGGGCAGGGCATTCCTCAAATTTACACATGAATTTATACAATAAGAGCCATCTGCACCTAACTTTAGGCGTTAGAATTTGTACCACATTTCTACTAGTGCAAGTGTTCATGCCTAAAGTTAGGCGTAGCTCCCAAGAGTAAGCGCTATTCTACAAACCATGCTTAACTTTGGGCACCATTTATAGAATAGCACTTAAGCATTTTTTTTCTGTGCTGTTTGTAGGCACTATATAGGATTCAGTCTTAAGGTCACATTCGATAATGGCAATTACACACACACAATTGTTGTTATTGAATACTAGTACAATATCAATATGGGGTCAAATAAATCATTTGTTAGATAATCCGGTGGCATTATCCTATTATACCGTATTGTTTGGTATGTCAAAGAGGGCTAAAAGCCAAATATCCTCTAATAACAATAAACTTCTACTCATTATGACAGGGGTTGCCATATAACAGATTACAAATAATTGGAAAAATTGGGATAGGCTGAATTATAGCTTTTGGTGGAACTCTTTGTGTCACATATTCAGAATGAAAAGGGTAATTGCCATGCAGCAAGGAAATTTTAAGAGATTTCAGGTTATTTGGGAGCCGTTAACAAGATATTGTAAAGATTGAAATTACTGCATAGAATAAATATTATTTTTTTCCCTTTTGTTCATACATTGTCAGGGTGGGGTGGGTGGGGGGGGTCAAATATGTTATGATTTCTTTTGCTTATGAATAACTGTTAGGTATAAGGGAAGGGGGTTATTTTCTAACATATAATCTTTTTTTTTCCAACATAAAATCATTTCTTCTCCTGTTTATATTCCTCCCACTCAGGGCCGCCATCAGAAATTTCTGGGCCCCTTACTGAGCAATCCTATTGGGCCCCCCACGCACCCCTTCCCCCCCCCCAACGTCCCCCCTTCTTCCATGGGCCGAATACGCACATACTTTTCTGCTAATGCTCCACCTAAGCCAGTCCCGTAAAATCTTCTCACGTCCATTGGGTGATTTGGCATAGAGGAGATATTCATAAAAAGAACATCCGTCAAGATCTTTACTCATAGACTATGCCATTTGCTTTAAATCATCTTCCATCATTAATCCAAATTTCACAATTCTTTCTCTGTCTTTGTCCTGAATGGCATCTGGCCACATTGCTGGATCCTTCCAGTCAACAAATTTATGAGCAGGCGCGGAGAACACATTTTTAAACAAATATAGTTTATCCTTGTACTCCTTATGTAATTTTAATCATCTATGGATATGTTTGTATGTTTATTGTTCAAATGGTTTTATTTATTTCCCCAAATTTATTTTTGTTATACGCATTGAAAATATTTGATATTGTGTTTATATCAAAATCTCAATAAATTTGAAACTTGAAACGAGTGCCCGTGAGATTGTGGGAGGGTTAAATACTCAAAACTTAGAAGAATAACAATTTACTTAAAGTTTTTGCTACGCCAGCTTTCTGGTATCTTTACATACAGTGGCGTACGTAGCATATGTAACACCCGGGGCCCATCATTTTTTGGCACCCCCCCCATCTGTAAGAAAAACCTGATTTTTAGTAACAAACCACACGTCACACATGAGTACCTAGGAAAAGGCAGCATCTTACATATTGCAGTGAGCAGTACATCAATACACCCATTGTAAAACTAAACAAGCCAGACCAATCAATCCTACACCGTCAATCCTAACAGAAAACCATGTCTTTCGAACACACAGAACACAGAAAACACCTTCGCCTAGTATGGAATATGTCATCACAAACTAACCCCTCACTCTTTTACAAAACTGTAGTGTGGATTTTAGCCACAGTGGTAACAGCCCTGACGCTCATAGAATTCTGAGCCTCAGAGCTGCTACCACCATGGCTGGCGTTAAAAAACGCTCCACAGTTTTGTAAAAGGGGGGATAAAATAGAAATACACAGTTTCAACGCTCTAGCTCAGAGGTGCCCAAACTTTTTGGGCTTACGAGCTACTTTAAAATGACCAAGTCAAAATGATCTACCAACAATAAAATTAAAAAACACAAAGCACACTATACGCTGAGAAAATGTTAATTATCATTCCTATTCTGGGTTTTTTTCAAAGAGGTCAAGGCAGATGACTTTATGCATTGTCACCTCAGTAACAACCATACAAAAATAGACAAATATACCCTCCATCCTTTTTATTAAACCACAATAGCAGTTTTTAGCGCAGGGAGCTGCACTGAATGCCCAGCGCTGCTCTTGACGCTCATAGGGTCCCTGCGCTAAAAACCACTATTGCGGTTTAGTAAAAGGGGACCATATTGTAAAATATAGACAGCAGATATAAATTCAGAACTGTGCATAGTAAGTGAAGGGAAGTTTTCATCTCTGGGAATTTACCCAGTTAACTATTAAGTTATTTGGGCAAATTCCTTTGAAAACTGTGGTAATACTGCCTCCACTTTGCTAAATTTAAAATAAAATCATTTTTCCTACCTTTGGTGATTTCATGAGTCTCTGGTTGCACTTTCTTCTTCTGACTGTGCATCCAATCTTTCTTCCCTTCTTTCAGCCTGTATGCTTCCTCTCCTCCACACCTCATTCCCTCCCCCAACTTTTTCTTCCTCTCTTCATGCCCCCTTTCTTTTTTTCTGTTTCTCTGTTTCTCTTCTTTCCTTCTGTTTCCCTGCCTTCCTTCTGTTTCCCTGCCTGCCCCCTTTCTTTCTTTCTCCCTGCCGTTCCCCAAGCCACTGCCACTGCCGCTGCCATCGGGGAACAGGACCCACCAATGGATAACAGGCCCCAAAGCCGACGCATGCTCTCCCTGCTTCGGGCCGACCAGCATTCCTCTCCCCGACGTCAATTCTGCCGTCGGAGAGGAAGTTCCGCCCAGCCAGGCAGCGATTGGCTGGCCCGAACTTTCTCTCCGACTGCAGAATTGACGTCGGGGAGAGGAAGACTGATCGGCCCGATAGATTAGATTGCCAAGACAAAGTGAGTCCTGGGTGATCGACTCACTTTGCCTTGGCGAGCTACTGGCGCCCCTGCCTTAGAACACTGCCTAGGACCCTGGGGGAGCCCAGGCCCCCTGTCAGCTCCGGGCCCCTGAATGCAGGACTGGTAGTACTGCCCTGATGGCGGCCCTGCTCCCACTCATATACTCTTGTAAATCATTCTCCTCTCTTCTTATATTTTTAAGCTTTGTAAACCGTGCCGAGCTCCACTTCCGTGGAGATGATGCGGTAATTAAACCTAAGGCTTAGTTTAGTTTAGTTTAGTTTATTTGATGCGAGTTAGAATTTGAAGATTTATTAAGTGATGTTAAAGTATAAATGATTGTATTATTTGTTACACTTATTGTGAGCTTTAAAAATGAATAAATATTAATTAAAAAATAAAAAAAAGAATGCTAGCACAGGTTTGCAATAACATGCCCAAGTCTAGAAGCGAACATTTATATTTGTAATTGAGAATATTCTCAAAGCCATACCAAGCTTGGTTACCACCTAGACTGGAACACTCCCTTGCCTAGGCAGTAAGGAGCTGCATTGAACAGACGCAGCAACATAGTACATGTGCATGACTGTCAGATCTGCTGGTCCCCTGCCCTGGAATAGGAAGTTGGAATCAGAGCAAGCAGGAGACCAACACAACTGACAGCTGTATACATGTAGGCTGTAGCTTCGTGACTGATCAATGCACTCTCTTCTTGTCATCACCTACCTCCCCATCCTTGGTGTGCCACTGAGTATTCTGTAACATTTGCATGTAAGGGCTAGGCACTAGAGAGTGATGTGGGGAAAAAGATTTATCCTCGCCCCCTCACCATTCCTGTATTTTCATTCTCATTCCCTCACTGTCCCCACAGTCTTAATTTTTTTCCTATATCTCCCCGTTCAAAGCAGAAAGATGATTGTATGCAATTTTATGGGCCTAAGGCATTGCAAATAAACATTTTAAGCCTTTAGGGGCTGATTCTACAAACTGGCATCCCGATTGTAGGCAGTGGTAGGTGTCCTACCACTGTGTGGCAGCCAATTAGGATGTACGTTTTTAGGGAAAAAAAAACTCCCCAAGGCAGGACACCTACACTGTAGACATTTGCTCTAGGTCTAGGAAGATGGGTAGGGACACCTATGCTTACCCAAGGCTGGGCATGGGTGTGGTTTCATCCAGAAGTGGCCTTGGGCGAGTTTAAGTGACCCTAGGAATCTCACTAGAGCTGCGACAGACACCTGAAATGTTAAAAGTAGATGCGGCAGGCTGAGCTGATCATGGCCAATGGGAGTCTTAGGCCACTTCCAGTGAATCCCAGAATGCACTGGGAGGAGGCCTAAGACTGCAGTTGGCCCAGGTGCCTAAAACCCCTCCTATGGGAGGGGCCTTAGGCATCTGGCCCAGTCAGGGCCTTAGGCCCCTTCCTGGTCCATTCCAGGATGCACCAGGACAGAGAAGGCCCACCATTTTGAAAAGGCAGGCCTGCAAGCCAAAAAGAGTGGGCATCGGCCTTACTTCAGAAAGGTACAGATGGTAGGAGTGTCAGGGTGAGCTTAGGGATGTTGGGGTGGGATTTTAAAGTTTAGGGGGTGTTGGGTGTCAGCCTAGAGGCCTCTGGGAGATTATATCAATCTAACTCTGGCATGGGAATGCAGATAGACTCTGTGTGCAGTAGCCCTGATTGATTCAAGTAGCCCCGATTGAATCATGGCTAGCTAAAAGGTGTCAATGCCTGATTAAGAGGGTGCTTAGGATAATGGTGCACAGATCAAGCCAGAGACTTAATCCCATCAGGTTTCTCACCCTCCTTTGTCTATTAAATTGACCATTGTCTCAAACAGTTTGCAAGTTCTAAACAGAAAGATACTGGGAGATACAATATTTTCTCTATTCAGAATAAGATTCCAAGGTATAAAAGCCTGCTCTCTGCAACACACATACAGCTCTCTCTTTTCCTATCAAGCTATCATGGGAGAGGTCTTGGCTCTCCCTCTCTCTGTCTATACTTCCCTTTATCTACGGAACACAAAGCTTCCTAGAACTGCAAGCTTCTATGTCCCTCTTTACCTCTGACCTCTGTAAGGCAGTGAGACTGCTTGCTCTCTGCTTAAGTGTAATGCTCTCTGCTTAATTGTAATGCTTATGAATATTACTTTTCTGTAAGCCTATTTCTATAATATATTCTTTATGCAATCACCTCTGGTTGTGTCTATTATTCTACTTCCTGGTGAGTCATCTGTGAGGGAACTGAACCTGGGACCTGGCGTTTGTCAGTACGCCTTTCACTTAACCCCTACCACCTAATATTGTGGGGGCCACTTTCAAACTGACATTTTGGGGGCTCTGTCTCGGTCCTTCCTGATGATTTCATCTGGGTAAGTAGAATTTAAGTTTTTTTTATGCACTGTGCAATAGGATTACAGAGTGAGATAGAAATCAAAAGTCCTTGGAAAACCCTTAGATTGATTGTACGTTAGACTGGATGACACACTGTTGAAAAGTTCCAGTAATATTGTGGGGTTTTATACTGGGTGAGATTTTATTTCAATTTTTGATTGATAGACAGAGTGAGATAGAAATCAAAAGTCCTTTTGGAACCCTTAAATTGTTTTAGACTGGATGACACAATTGTGAAAAGTTTCAGTAATATTTTGGGTTTTATATTTGGTGAGATTTTACTATCAAAAGTCTTTGTAGTTTACCTGTGCCAGTTTGCATTGTATGATTTGCTATTATATGCTTGCTAGGGTGTTGCATGTAAGAATATTTGAGCTGCTCTGAAGAAAAGCAGGGTTCAAAGTGAAAACAGTCACTCAATTAAGACACGCCACATCTGTACTAACTTTAACTTTTTTACCTTGTGCTTTTAATTCTATTTCTTGTCAGTCTCTGCCCTGGTGAAAGGCCCAGTGCACACTGGACTGGAACTGGCAGCTGACATCTCTGCTCTTCTATATTTTATCCTGCTAAACTTCTGCCTGTAAATTTCAGGTAGTAACCAGTGTGGGCAAGTGTGGGCATAAGTGTATTATTTACGCCAATGACTCTTGCCTAACACGCTTTACCTCGCTTTTCTACCTATAAACTAAAGTCTCCCTCCTTCATAAGTGGGAGCATTTCAATCTCAAAGGCTACACACAGACAGGGACATTTAGAAGCCCATTCTCTCTCATGAAATATATGAGCAAGGCCCACGAACCAAGGCAGACTTCTGCAGCCTCAAATATGAACCCTTTTGATTTTCAAGAACTCTTAGATATTGTACACAAATATTTTGACAAGAAAGGGGGTCCATATGAGGGTAATTTTCCAGAAAACACATGGCACGATATTCAGAAACAAATGGTTTCTCATTCTCAGGAGTTTAGAAAGAAAACAGATAAACGCAAATGCCTTTTCATTCAGGGCTTATGTAGAGGACTTATTAGCCTAAGACAAGATAATACTGACTTGAACACTCAGTGCCATCAGCTGTCCAAAGACTTAGATGAGGCACAAATTAATATATCCATGCTAAGAACCCAAATTGTTCAGGCCACAAATACCTTTTTAACTGTAAATGAACAATTTGAAGAGGCCAAGGCAGAATTAAAGTATTTAAAGTCAAAATGTGCCTCACAGGGACAGGTTATTGCTGTCTCCTCACAGATTCTGCCGTCTGCACCAGTGCAACATTCACCCTATCATTCACCCTATAATCCATGTAGTCAGTTTATTGAAAAACAAAACACTGTTTTTGTAGCAGGCCAGCGAAAAGGTAAACTAGCTACAGATGTAGAACAGGAAGAAGACCCGACAAACGAAAGTGAGGAAAATTCATTACCAGGCCAGAGCAATACCAATAGTACCCCTATAAGTGACACAGCTCCAGTAACTGTAGTGCTGCAGGGACATATGAAAGATAGTGACATTGAAAGAATAGTGGAGAAAGTGGGCCCTATGCCTTTTAACATAAATGAATGGTGCAAATGGGCTACTGACATACTGATTCACTGGGGTCTAGGGAAATACAAAAGGAACAATGCAGATTTTGATAAGCTTATGCACCTAGCCCTGGGTCCACATTATTATAAATTTGGATCTCTTGTTCATCCATACCAATTTGTAAAGATGGGCATCGAACAACTATTTCGCTGCACCTCTTTGCAAGTACTTAGAACTCTTTCACCCCTGCCAAGTGATACACCAGAGCAGTTTGCATATAGAGTGTGGGTAATCAACGCGGTACTTAACGAACATGAACATTGGCCCACTTCCTCAGATTATGGCCAGAGAGAACATAAAGAATTCCTATTAGAATTATTATCTCCCGAGATTACTAAACACCTTCTGTTGTTCTCGGAGGACCCTAAAACTACACCTTTTGACACTTTACTGCTCAGGATTGGGTCTGTGTGGAAGACCCAGCCAGCTCAAATTATTTCAGTCTCAGAAGCTAGAAGGTGGCGTGCTGAGGGAGCACCCCAATACAAGAACACACCACACACAGGAAATAGAGGGCATGGCAGAGGTAGTTACAGAAATTCCTCCACTTACATTCCCTTCCATGAACTCAGAGACCAAAAGGAAAAATTAGAGAAAGAGAAAATGAAATGGGAACAGGATCGTCACACAATGCAGATAGAATTGGACAGGGTAAAAAGTGATTTGACAGCTAGGAAAAACAGTGCTAGTGCATAGGGATGTCCTGACTCTCTGTGTCCAAATGCCAAGGTGACTCAGGCCTTCACAGCCCAGCCAGACTCCTTTCACTTACCTGTGGACTCACCTTTGGAGACGCAGGATAAAGGAAAGAAGTCAGACTCAGAATTCAGCTTGAGGTATGTGGCTCCTTTGATTTTGGACACGTGTGGCCGCCCTAATGTTAATACTACCATAGAGGGTCAGGATAAATTTACTTTAATTGATACAGGGGCTGGAATCAGTTTTACAAGCAGAGCACCTCCTACTGGAGATCAGAAAAATGTAGAAATGTATGAGATACAGGGTATAAATGACAAAGCTTCAAAGTGTGTGTCTATCCCACAAAAGGAACAAATGAAAGACATTGTAGAAACTACTGCCAGCACGAGTGAGAATACAGGCAAAGAAATAGTTAAGGTGACTGGTCTTGCATTAGGTACAGGAATTCTAAATGCTTCTAAACCTTTGGTTCACAAGGTTATTCCTGTGCAGTTAGCCACACAATGCTGCCTGCCAGTGCAGAAGCATGATAATAGTGTAACTCACTCAGAGGCTGCAGATCTTTCAGTTTGGGCACAAGATTGTGGGAAAAGGTACACAGAAATTTTGTTTGAGGGCAAAGATCCTGCACCACAAACACAGCATCCAGTACTTCCTCCAGCAACAGAACTGGTGCCTAAGATGGAGGAGAGAGGTCTGAGTGGACCTATCTCTGTAGCATGTGGCTCTCCAACTGGGTCATTTGCTAAATCAGAGGGCTCTGTTAGGCTCACTATACACTCTCAGGCCCTAACTAAGACTTCAAAGCCCGTAGTACCAGTGGCAGCCTCTCACTCTGAAATGACTGTGACATTTAACCCTAAATGTGCATTTTTCTCTGTCCTAGACATGACTAATGATTTTCGGAATTTGCCCCTTGCCTCTGAATGCCAGGACACAACAGTGCAGACAAAAGAAGACAAATCTAGCCTGCACCTGACTTCTGCACCGCAGTGCCCACTCCTCCGAGTGCAGTGGGACCCAGGTGGCAGACATGTGGTCCAGGTCGGCCTGAATGGAACATGGACAAAGTTTGCTCTAAGTGACCTTGAGGTTGCTGCTAATTTAAAATGTTTTTTTCTTTTTCCTAGCAGCAGTTCGGATATAGCCATCCCAGACCAATTTTGGCACAAAGATATTTCTAGTGTTTTCCAAGGTTCCTCTTTATCACTGCAGAGATAAAGATGTTCCAAAGAAGATATTAGCTTTATGCCTTTTCTGAATATGAGATGGTTATGATATGCATTATTTGTACTACTCAGGTGTTCATCTTTGCTGTGTTTTTCTATAACAAAGTGTTTATTTGCAGAGTTAAATTCAGCCCTGAACACTTGACAAATGGAAGAATAATGCCGACGCCTCAAAATTTGTGTTTTATGTTGTCTGTGCTATGTGGTCTGTCTTTTGTCTATTTGTTTTAGTTTAGGGGGTACCCCAGGATACATAACATTGGCCATTTCTAGAGCTCTTTTCCCCAATTTTTTTTTAACTAGCCCAATTGCGCAATGTTCTTTTTATATCCTAAATTTAGCTTAGTTAGGGGTTATATTTTTAAGTAAAGGTTTCACTTTATACCATGTTTATTCTATGCTTCTCATTAGATTCAGTACACATTTCTGACATAATTTTTTTTATATATACATTCAGTTCAGAATTATGGTTTCTCTGACATAATTTTTTTTATATATACATTCAGTACAGAATTATGGTTTCTCTGAATTGCCATAAGTTATATGCAGCACACAAAAACATATCTTTTTGGAATGTCTGATTAAGAACCTTAAGTACCTGATTATTGTCTGTCTTTTGCCATAACTATAAATGCATTAATATTGTTACATGTTGCCACATTCAGTGCAGGCAACTAGTCTTTCTCTCTCTCTCTCTCTGTACATTCAGTACAGGCAACCTGGTTTCTCTCTCTCTACATTCAGTACAGGCAACATGTTTTCTCTTCCATTTTCTATCTCTTATTTGGATCATACTGGAGTACAGCTGCTGAATGATATCGGGACTCTTTTCAAATCCCTCCCTGTATGCACAGACATCATTTCATCTCAAGGGCGAACACCACCAGTTTCCAGTGACTTGACTGACATCAGATCCTGTGCAAACATCCTTTCATTTCAAGTGTGAAAAGAGACCGCCGGTTCCTGCTGGACTGATTCAGCTTCCTGCTCCCTATCCGCAAAGATCTCCTACTCCTCTACTTCTTCACACACTTTGTACTACCTTGGAGCTGGACATTTTTGTTTTCACCTATTCTTTCCACAAAACGTTTCCTGTTCCTTGGATCCCCGGAATCATGACAGCCACCTTCCTAAGAACGCTTTGCTGTACAGTTCAACTTATTTACTGAACCATACCTGGTGTAGTCATTCACCTCTGTCCTCCATCACCCTTAATGGGACAACCTACTCCACACCTCTGGTTACTAATGATTCTATGGACATTCCAGACTTTATTTCTTATGCTGTACATCCACTACCTCTTGGAATGGGGAATGAGACATTCCACAAGCTGCTGAACTTTACTGAACTCCATACTTACATTGAACAACTTAAGAAAACCTCCAAAGAAGTGATTCATACTATCACTTTTTAAAATGGACAGATTGCACATAATTTAATACAAGACGCTCATGTCTCAATTTGGGAACTTTTCTTTGGGTATTCGCCCACTGCAAACCACGTATTTAATGTTTTATTTCACCCTATCATTATCTTAATTATTGTACAAATTTTGTTATGTATTATTATGATTTTTCTTTGCTGTAAAGTGAAACACATGTACATTTCTTTACAACGCTTATCATACAAGCTTCCCTCTAACTTTTAAGGCAGTTATACATGTATTTCCAGTATCTTTTCTGACACTTGCTAATTTGGTCCTAATTTGGTTTTAATTTGGCATGGCCTATTGCATTACCATTACCAGGGTCAGATATAATATTATCCCATATCCCATACTTAGATACTCTCTCTTATGACATCTTGGTACCTTTATACCTGAACCTCCTGAAAAAGCTTCCTGCATCCCTTATGTACCGTTCACTCGCTCAACGACAGGTAAGATATAGGCATACTGGGATCCCCGCCCAGTTGATGGCCTATACAACCTAAGACAGAGGTTTGAACTCATAATGGGAACAACCTATCTTCATAGCTTGGAGATTCTGCAGCAAAGGGGACGTGCGACTATAATGTTGGAGGTAAAAGAAGCATCTGCTAATTGCAGATTGACTGTTTAAAGAAGGGTACCACAAGCTTGCCTTCATTTAAAAAAAAAAAAAAAAAAAAAAAAAAAAGTATGGGAGATGTCAGCCTAGAGGCCTCTGGGAGATTATATCAATCTAACTCTGGCATGGGAATGCAGATAGACTCTGTGTGCAGTAGCCCTGATTGATTCAAGTAGCCCCGATTGAATCATGGCTAGCTAAAAGGTGTCAATGCCTGATTAAGAGGGTGCTTAGGATAATGGTGCACAGATCAAGCCAGAGACTTAATCCCATCAGGTTTCTCACCCTCCTTTGTCTATTAAATTGACCATTGTCTCAAACAGTTTGCAAGTTCTAAACAGAAAGATACTGGGAGATACAATATTTTCTCTATTCAGAATAAGATTCCAAGGTATAAAAGCCTGCTCTCTGCAACACACATACAGCTCTCTCTTTTCCTATCAAGCTATCATGGGAGAGGTCTTGGCTCTCCCTCTCTCTGTCTATACTTCCCTTTATCTACGGAACACAAAGCTTCCTAGAACTGCAAGCTTCTATGTCCCTCTTTACCTCTGACCTCTGTAAGGCAGTGAGACTGCTTGCTCTCTGCTTAAGTGTAATGCTCTCTGCTTAATTGTAATGCTTATGAATATTACTTTTCTGTAAGCCTATTTCTATAATATATTCTTTATGCAATCACCTCTGGTTGTGTCTATTATTCTACTTCCTGGTGAGTCATCTGTGAGGGAACTGAACCTGGGACCTGGCGTTTGTCAGTACGCCTTTCACTTAACCCCTACCACCTAATATTGTGGGGGCCACTTTCAAACTGACATTGGGGTAGGGTGTTGGGGGTTTGAGGGGTGTAAGGTGGGGGGCTTGGGGGGTATTAACATAGTAACATAGTAGATGGTGGCAGATAAAGACCCGAATGGTCCATCCAGTCTACCCAACCTGATTCAATTTCAATTTTTCTTCTTAGCTATTTCTGGGCAAGAATTCAAAGTTCTACCCAGTACTATGCTTGGGTTCCAACTGCTGAAATCTCCGTCAAAGCTCACTCCAGCCCATCTACACCCTCTCAGCCACTGAAGCCCTCTCTAGCCCATCCTCAATTAAAAGGCCATATACAGACACATACCGTGCAAATCTGCCCAGTACTGGCCTTAGTTCTTCAATATTTACTATTATTTTCTGATTCTAGATCCTCTGTGTTCATCCCACACTTCTTTGAACTCTGTCACCATTTGTCTGTGGGCGGAAGCTTCTGCTCTGATGCAACCAGAAGTTGCATCTGAGGAGAAGCTTCCGCCTGTAGATGCACGCGACTTCAGGCAGGCTCTGGTGGCTTACATAAGTACATAAGTAGTCGCCTCCGCCGGGGCAGACCAGAGGTCCATCCAGCCCAGCGGTCCGCTCACGCGGCGGCCCATCAGGCATATTGCCTGGTCAGCGGTCCCTGACTAATTTTATTGCCTACCTCTACACTTATCTCTAAACCTTCCACTGCTCTTATCTGTACCCCTCAATCCCTTTGTCTTCCAGGAACCTATCCAGGTCAACCTTGAAACCCTGTACTGTGCTATTTCTTATCACGGCCTCCGGAAGGGTGTTCCATGTGTCCACCACCCTCTGTGTGAAAAAGTACTTCCTTGCGTTTGTTTTAAACCTGTCCCCCTTCAATTTCATCGAGTGACCCCTTGTTCTTGTGGTTTCTTTCAAATTGAAAAATCTGTCTTTGTCAACCTTTTCGATGCCCCTCAGGATCTTGAAGGTCTCTATCATATCTCCTCTGAGTCTCCGCTTTTCCAGGGAGAACAGCCCCAGCTTCTTCAGTCTGTCAGTGTATGTAAGGTTTTCCATACCCTTAATCAGTTTAGTTGCTCTTCTCTGGACTCCCTCAAGCATTGCCATGTCCTTTTTGAGGTACGGTGACCAGTACTGTACACAGTATTCCAGATGCGGGCGCACCATAGCCCGGTACAGTGGCAGGATGACCTCCCTCGTTCTGGTCGAGATACCCTTCTTAATGATACCTAACATTTGGTTTGCTTTCCTCGAGGCTGTGGCGCACTGTGCCGACGCCTTCAATGTCGTGTCTACCATCACTCCCAAGTCTCTTTCCAGATTACTGACCCCTAGCATTGATCCCCCCATTTTGTAAGTGAACATCGGGTTCCTTCTCCCTATATGCATGACCTTGCATTTCCCTACATTGAAGCTCATTTGCCACTTTTTCGCCCATTCTTCCAATGTCGTAAGATCCCTTTGGAGATTCTCGCAGTCAACCGTGGTTTCAACCTTGCTGAATAGTTTGGTGTCATCTGCGAATTTGATTACCTCGCATTTTGTTCCCGCCTCCAGGTCGTCAATGAATATGTTAAACAGGAGCGGTCCCAGCACCGATCCTTGAGGAACCCCGCTCGTGACCCCTTGCCAGTCCGAGTAATGGCCCTTTACACCAACTCTCTGCTTCCTGTCTGCCAGCCAGTTTTTGATCCATCGGTGGACCTCCCCGCGCACCCCATGATTCCATAGCTTCCTGAGCAACCGCTCATGTGGTACCTTATCGAAGGCTTTCTGGAAGTCTAGGTAAATTATGTCTATGGGTTCACCTTTGTCCACCTGGTTATTTACCCCCTCAAAGAAGTACAACAAGTTTGTGAGGCACGACCTACCCTTGCAGAACCCATGCTGGCTCGACCTTAGCTGTCCATTTTTTTCGATATGGTCACAGATGCTGTCCTTAATCAGTGCCTCCATCATCTTTCCCGGGACCGATGTGAGGCTTACCGGCCTATAGTTTCCCGGGTCGCCCCTCGAACCCTTCTTGAAGATGGGCGTGACATTAGCTATTTTCCAGTCCTCCGGGATCTCTCCAGTTTTTAGGGATAGGTTGCATATTTGCTGAAGTGTCTCTGCTATTTCGTTCCTTAATTCCTTGAGCACCCTTGGGTGAATGCCGTCCGGACCTGGTGACTTGTCGCTCTTTAGCTTGTCTATCTGCCTGAGGACATCCTCCTGGCTCACCTCTAATTGGACCAGCTTGCTATCTTGATCTCCATTTTCTATTTCCTCTGGTTCCGGAATGTTGGATGTGTCCTCCCTCGTGAAGACCGACGTAAAGAAGTCATTTAACTTGTCAGCTATTTCTTTTTCCTCCCTCACTACTCCCTTTCTATCCCCATCATCCAAGGGCCCCACTTCCTCCCTCGCTGATTGCTTTCCCTTTACGTACCTGAAGAATGATTTGAAATTTTTTGCCTCTCCCGCTAGTCTCTCTTCATATTCCCTCTTTGCTCTCCTAACCACTCGGTGGCACTCCTTCTGGCTTTCCTTGTGTTCCTTTTGGTTGGCCTGCGTTTGGTCCTGTTTCCATTTTTTGAACGATGCTTTCTTGTTACTGATCGCCTTTTTTACAGCTGCCGTTATCCATGCTGGGTTCTTTATTCGATTTTTCTTGCACTCTTTTCTGAACCTGGGGACGTACAGGTTCTGTGCTTCGTGCACCGTACGCTTGAGCAGGGTCCAGGCGCTTTCTACGGACTCTACCTTCCTTGTGCTGCCGTTGAGTTTCTTCCCCACCATTTTCCTCATTGCATCATAATTCCCTTTTCTGAAGTTGAGCGCTGTTGTTGTGGTTCTTTTCACCCTGGATGATCCCAGTTCTAGTCTGCACTGGATCATGTTGTGATCGCTGTTCCCCAGTGGGTCTAATACCGCTACTTCCTTTGCAGGTCCCCCCAGTCCACTGAAGATTAGATCAAGAGTAGCGTCTCCTCGTGTAGGTTCCGTGACCAGCTGTTCCAGGAAGCAGTCCCTCGTGGCTTCCAGGAATTTGGTCTCTCTCTCGCAACTTGAGTGCCCGATACTCCAGTCTATCCCAGGGTAGTTGAAGTCCCCCATCACCACCACACTTCCATTCTTGCATACCTGCCGCAGTTCCGTCTCCAGGTCCCAGTCGATTTCTTCCGATTGGCCAGGCGGACGATAGTATAGACCCAATTTGATGTCTGCTCCAGATCCTCCTGGTAGCTTAACCCATATTGATTCCAAGCCTTCCGACCTTACTGCTGTTTCCATTTTGGTTGAGGGTATGGAGTCTTTTATGTATAGCGCTATTCCTCCACCCTTCTTGTGTGTCCTGTCTCTCCTGTAAAGTTTGTACCCTGGTATGACCACATCCCATTTATTGTCATCAGCCCACCACGTTTCTGTGATTCCAATTATGTCCAGGGCTTTTTGACTGGCTATAATTTCCAGCTCTCCCATTTTGGCCCTGAGGCTCCTCGCATTTGTGTAGAGGCAATATAGGTCCTGATTTGTCGCCCACCCTGCTGTTTTCTTTCCATGGCTCGGCGCTCCCACCTGGCTTGCCTTTACTCGGTCATCCACCTCCCGTGGCGTGTCCGTTTTGCCCCCATCCAGTATCTCCTTTTTTGGATGGTCCTCTTGCTCCCATTGTTCTCTTTCAACCATGCCTGTTAGGTTCGTTTGGGCACTGGGCCCCTGCATTGCATCTGTGGGCCTTTTTTCTGAAGATTTCCACTCAGCCCTTTTGTCTAAAAGTTCCCTCCCAGTCCCTTTGTCCAAAAAGTCCCTCTCAGCCCCTTTGTCCAAGAGTTCCCACTCGGTCCCTTTGCCCAAAAGTGTCCCCTCAGTCCCTTTGTCCAAAAAGTCCCTCTCAGCCCCTTTGTCCAAGAGTTCCCACTCGGTCCCTTTGCCCAAAAGTGTCCCCTCAGTCCCTTTATCCAAGAAGCCTCTCATAGTCCCTTTGCCCAAGAATTTTCTCTCAGTCCCTTTGTCCAAAAGATCCCACTCGGTCCCAAGCTCTCTTTTGCAATGTCCTTGTTCAGTATCATTTTTTGATACCAATGTCCGGTGTGTCGAGGCCAGATCGACTTCCGGCTTTCCCCTTCTCCTCAGTTTAAAGCTAGGTCTATGGCGTTTTGGATGTTTCTTGCCAGCTGCCTCGTCCCAGCTGTGCTCAGGTGCAGTCCATCTCTCCTGTAGAGCTTGTTCTTCCCCAAGAAGGTCGTCCAGTTTCGAACAAAGTGGAATCCCTCCTCCTCGCACCATCTCCTCAGCCATCCGTTCATTACTTGTAGTTCGCTCTGTCTTCTTGCGTCTGCTCTCGGTACTGGTAGGATCTCCGAGAAGGCTATCCTCTTTGATCTCAGCTTCAGTTTCCGCCCCAGGATCCTGAACTGCTCAGTCAGTGTAGTCTGGTTGAAATTTTTCCTGCTGACGTCGTTGGTTCCAATGTGGATTACAACTGCCGTCTCCTCTGTCTCGGCTCCCTCCAGGATTCTATCAATTCTGCTGATGACGTCCGTTGTTCTTGCCCCCGGGAGACATGTCACTAGTCGGTCCTCCCTTCCTCCGGCAATGTGACTGTCCACTTCTCGCAGGATTGAATCTCCTACTACAACAGCAGATTTCCCCTTCCTCAGATGTCTCTCTGGTCTCAGGTCCGTGTCCTCCGGGTTCTGCTGGATCTCCGCTGGTCCTTCCGCCAGGTCCTGTTGGGTACCATCATCTGCATTTTCAGACCCTACACTAGGTCCCACTCCCATGGTGTTTGTTGGTTCCTGACCTCCAGCTGCCGGTTCCCGTCTGATACGCTGGTGGTCCTGTGCCTCTGCCATCTGCCAGGCCTCCTCTATGAACTTCTCGAGCTCTCTGACTTGTTCTGTGATGTGGCTCTCTCTGGTAGTATCCTCCGTTTCCCCACACTGTTCCTCTATTGAGCAGAGTCCCTCCAGCTCCTGGACTCTAACCTGCAGCCTTCCGACCTCCCTCTTCAGGCTATCCAGTTCCTGGCATCGATTGCATATGTATGCCCGCCTCCCAAAGGGGAGGTAGTCATACATATGACATGCGATGCAGTATACTGGGTAGCCCTGCTGGATTCCTGCAGCCTCCATTTCTCTGTTTTCTTTCCTGTGTTCTGTAAGAGAAGAGAGAGAAAGAGAATGAGAATGAATCGCGAATAAATTAGAGAAAATGTACCTCAGGAATTTCTCTACTGGGCTGCCTGTGCTCCTGGCTCCTTCTTAAGGCTCCTCCGCAAAGGCGCTCCCGCTAAGGCGAGCGCCTTTGCCGCTCGCCTTCGCCGCGCGCCGAACGGCTGCGCGCCGTTGGCTCCCTGCCTTTTAAGGGGGAGCCCGGCTGAAGTCGCTGACGCGATGTGGGTGGGCGGAGCTAGCTCTCGCCCGCCTCTGGCTCACCGCGTCCCCCTCGCCTTTCTCCTCTCCTGCTCGCTGCCGCTGGAATCGGCAGCGAGCCCTGTAGCTTCTGCCCTCGCCTGCCT
The DNA here is from genome assembly GCF_902459505.1 of Geotrypetes seraphini. Lineage (NCBI taxonomy): Eukaryota > Metazoa > Chordata > Amphibia > Gymnophiona > Dermophiidae > Geotrypetes > Geotrypetes seraphini. The sequence goes on along the minus strand of NC_047088.1, from coordinate 171,905,574 downwards.
GCCTCCTCTCCTGGCCGCGGCTCCCTGCCTTTTAAGGGGGAGCCCGGCTGAAGTCGCTGACGCGATGTGGGTGGGCGGAGCTAGCTCTCGCCCGCCTCTGGCTCACCGCGTCCCCCTCGCCTTTCTCCTCTCCTGCTCGCTGCCACTGGAATCGGCAGCGAGCCCTGTAGCTTCTGCCCTCGCCTGCCTGCCTCCTCTCCTGGCCGCGGCTCCCTGCCTTTTAAGGGGGAGCCCGGCTGAAGTCGCTGACGCGATGTGGGTGGGCGGAGCTAGCTCTCGCCCGCCTCTGGCTCACCGCGTCCCCCTCGCCTTTCTCCTCTCCTGCTCGCTGCCGCTGGAATCGGCAGCGAGCCCTGTAGCTTCTGCCCTCGCCTGCCTGCCTCCTCTCCTGGCCGCGGCTCCCTGCCTTTTAAGGGGGAGCCCGGCTGAAGTCGCTGACGCGATGTGGGTGGGCGGAGCTAGCTCTCGCCCGCCTCTGGCTCACCGCATCCCCCTCGCCTTTCTCCTCTCCTGCTCGCTGCCGCTGGAATCGGCAGCGAGCCCTGTAGCTTCTGCCCTCGCCTGCCTCGCCTGCTTGAATATTGTAAAGTAAAATGTGCCAGAAGGTAAGAGGGAGGGAGATGCTCAGACCATACAAGGGGTGCTGAAGGGCGATGGAAAGGAACAGACGCTGAAGGGGGTGGTGAAAGGAAATGGGGAAGAGAGAGTGGGGAGAAGACGCTGAAGGGAAATAGGGAACAGAGAGTGGGGAGAAGATGCTGGAAGGGAAGAAGACAGAGATGCCAGACTATGGGGGGAGCGGAGGGAAGAATATGGGTGCCAGACCAATTAGGGGGGGATGGAGGGAGAGATGGAAGGGAGAGGCACAGTAACAGAGCAAATGGAAGATGCAGAGTGAAGGCAGACAGTGTATGGAAGGAATTGAATGAGGAGAAGATGAGGAAAGCAAAAATCAGAAAACAAAGGTAGAAAAAAAATGTTCTAATTATTTTCTTTTTTTTTTAACTTTAGGATAAAGTAGTATGTTAGTTATGTTGATAAAAATTTATAAACAAAGCCCTGCCAGCTGAACATCTCTTTCTCTAGTTCAGCAGCCAGAACTTTGATTTATAAGGAAGGAACCCTATATAATAAAACCTTACCCGCGCAAGCGCTTTTAAAACTGCGTGATCCCTGCCGCTGTGATTTCTGATCTGTGGCCGTGTTCCATTTTAGAACGCGGTGGCAGGGATCACTCTAGCCACTCCCCTCCTCCTGCCCTCACTCACCAACCGCTGGAGGAAGTGCAGGCAAGCTCTCTCCCTGCCCGCGTCCTCGCCGCCCCGATTGGAGCTGGCGGCGGCTGCTGGGGGGAGGGCTTCATGGAGCGCCGCCGCCCGCCAATACCTTCACAGTCTCCTGAGCCGCGTCCTCGCCACCCAGCCGCGGTGGCCACTGCTGCGCTCAGGGTGAAATTGCTTCCAATGTCTTCACACTTCTGGTGCATGCAGGCATGTCGGTGGTGGCGAAGGAGGGTGTCGTGCGACGCAGGCGGGGATCGGAAAGGGTAAGGGAGCCATCCAGAAATGAGTCAGCGAGGGTTGGGCTGGGAGGGGAGAGAAGCGGTCTGCCTCGGGTGCTTCAAGGCCTTGCTTCTTCGGGCAGCAGCAGCATTTACAGTTCGCTGCTATTGCCAGCTTCAGGCCTTCCTCTCTGGCAGGTCCTTTCTGTTTTCATGAAGACCTGACCCGACAGAGAGGAAGACCTGAATACGGCAACAGCAATGAATTGTGAATGCTGCTGCTGCCCGATGAAGTTCAAGGAGGAAAGGGAGCAGAGGGGGAGAGAATGGCTTGGAGGGAAGAAGAGATGGCAGGCCATGGAGGGAAGGAGGAATGTTTGCCAGACCAAGGGAAAAGGAAGGAGGAGATTCCATATGGAACAGAGAGAGAGGCCGGACACTGGATGGAAAAAGAAGAGAGGGCAGTGAATGGAAGGGGCAAGACAGAGGGTGAACAGTAGATAGAAGGGGTAGAGAGAGGGAGACAGTCACTGAATAGAAGTCTGAGGGACAGGGGGAGCAGACGTTGGAAGGAAGTGGAGGAGAAAGAAAAAAGGGCACATGCAGGATTGAGGGAAGAGGATAGAGTTAAAAATAAAGATAGACAGACAGGGGGCCAGGGAGAGACAGACAGAAAGAATGACAGACAAACAGACAGCATCCAAGGAGAGAGAGACAAATTTTAAAAAACCAGACAGACATGTACTCTAGCACCCGTTAATGTAACGGGCTTAAACACTAGTAAGCTAAATATTGCAGTACTGAGGCTTGTATTGATGCTGCGTGGACAGTAGGGACAGGGACTGGTTGTGGGAACGGGAACGGGGCAGGGACAGTAATCGTGGGGACGTGGTGGGGACAGTGGACACAGAGATGGAGCGGGGACAGTGGTCGCAGGTACAGGAACAAATTTTTTCCTCGTGTCATTCTTTAGTTCCATTTATAGAATCTAGTCCATAGTGTGTTTGTTAGTTTGCTTGGTCCTCCAATTCAGAAGAAAGGGGCTCAGAGAAATTCTATTAATTATGTACATTTATGGAAATAATTTGTCAAAACCCTGTCGAGGACTTGAACTATATTTGCTTAATCGATTATCATGTGATCTTTCTATTAGCCTGGTATAACTCAATAAGGACCCCAGACTGGAATAGATTCGATGAATTACTAACCCAAATAGAAAATCATGATATCCTAGAGATTTACTGGACTACATAACTAAATACTTTGCAAGACAAAATGCACTCTAGAATTTTGAGCAGCTCATATTTTTAACGATGCTGCCAGTTATAGTCCTCAGTGGAAAAATAAAACAACCTACGTTTCCACTGCTGAGCTGAGTTCTTCAAAATGGCATCAGTTTTACAAGCGCTTTTAACATCAATCATGCAAAACGGGCAATTTATGTTAATTCGGTTACAGAAAATCATTGGTAATTTGGGTCAGTCTCAAAAATATGTATATATGGCAAGAGAGCTCGGCTTGTGTGCTTGGGGGTGGGATTGGGGGTGGATCGCTGCATTTTATTACTGTAGTAGCAAAGTCTTTAGAAGGAGGCATTTGGCAGACAATGAAGACTCTCTGGTACAGGAGACAGGGATCTTGGCTTTGAGCTAACACCCTGCACAAAGCTGTAGCCAAAGGAAAACACAGGCAGGGAAGTACCCAGTCTGCAGGTTAGCTAGAGAGAGAGAAAAAAATAGCTTTTTGTTTATACACCTAACCACTTCCTAGTAGCATGCAAAGCATTTGCTGAAGAGGTAGAATACTGGAATCAAATGTCTGATATTCCATTTAATTGCTGACTGCAGACACCGAAGGGAAAATTCCGCCAAAACAAAGCATTCTTTCCCATTGGTGACACTTCTGTTGGCAACCTACTTTCAGGGTCAGTGGGATGGGTCAGCTAAGACCCAGGGCATACAGTCCAGATCCCTGTTGATCTAAAACCACTTCATTTTCAAGAGCTGTCAGACACTTTTCTTCATAAGCATTTCTTGCGAGAAGAACCGTTATTAGTTTAAAGATATAGATGAAAGCCAAACTTTGTATTGCTCAGTATTAGCAAAGGCCCTGATTCTATAAATGGTGCCTGTTGACAGACGCTTAGATCAGGGCGCCTACCGAAGTAGGCGACCAACTTAATTTTTTAAAAATAAATTGGTTTAATTGGTACGGTAAATGAAAGTGCCATTAAAAACCGATTAAAAAACAGTTTTAAAAAATTATTTTTCGGATACATGCCTAACTTGGTAGGCACCATATCGGCACCTACACTACCTGCATCTACATGAAAGTGGGCATAGTTAGGGGTGGAATTTTAGCATGAATTGTCTTAAGCACTAGTACAGTAGGTGTCAATGTTGGTAACCAATAAATTAGGCCAAGAAAACCCTGGCATAATATACTGGCGCCTAATATTATGACAAGCTAGTTACCTACATTTGATTTTTCTAGGTGCCTATTGATTTAGGCACCATTTAAAGAATCAGGCCCAAAAAGTATAAGGATCAAAGAACATACATCTGTTGAAATTTGAGCTTGGTCAAATATCAACTGTTCCAAAAGGTTTTACCATATATATTCGAATATAAGTTGATCCGAATATAAGTCGAGACACCTTTTTTCCTCAAAAAAGGAGAAAAAGTGGTTGACTTGAATGTAAGTTGGGCGGCTTAATATTCGAATGCCCTGCCCTGTCAGGCTCTGCACCCAGCCCCCTTCCTTCCTTCCCTCCATCCCCTGTCAGACTCTGCACCCAGCACCCTTCCTTCCCTGCCCTGTCACCTGGAAGCAAAGATATGACATGGAACTAATCACACTGAAGTTTGACTTGTTTTATGTGCATTTGGTTTGTATTGAAAAACTTGGTGTATCCTTTAAATATATGCACGTTTACCATTTTAAGTCACTAGAATCGGTCTCAATTAAGTATATCTCTCTTGCTTCTTTAATGCTACATATTGTCAGGCTCTGCACCCAGCTCTCTTCCTTCCTTTCCCCGTCAGACTCTACACCCTGTCCTCCCTCCCTGCCCTATCCTCGTACTTCCTCTGCTGATCCTATGTAACCGGCTGCCGCAGATCAAGTTTCTTCGGCCGCAGAGCGGCACGAGCAGGGGTGCGATTTGGCACTGCTGCTAGGCACTGAGCGGCTTCCTTACCAGCTCCTGTGAATTTTTGCGAGAATTCACGGGATCCAGTAAGGAAGCCACTCAGTACCAAGCAGCAGCGCCATATCGCGCTCTTGCCTGTGCTGCTCAGCGGCCGAAGAAACTTGATGTGCGGTAGCCGATTAGCACAGGAGCTCAGAAAGCTTGCTCTTGCCCACTGCACCTCCACCAGTAATCAGCAGTATGAGTATCGGGAGGTATGAGGATAGGTGGCAAGTCAGATGTGTGCAAGACAAAGGCGTGCGGACAATTGCGTGAAGACAACTGAGTGCATGACAATTGCGTGCAAGACAATTAAGCGCAACCACAATTGCGTGCAACACATATAAGCGCAAGACAATTAGGGCAGGGACGGGGGACAGGGTGCAGAGCCTTGCGGTGGCAGCGACCTGCAATAATTCTGGAAGGGGGTGTTGGCTCAAATTTTTTGGCCCAAAAATCCCGGTTTATATTCGAATATATACGGTATTTGGAATTCAGTTGTGATAGGCAAAAAAATAAATTAAAACCCCAAAACTATTTGACATGGATCAAAAAAATACTATTGTGGTGGTGCTATTCAAGAGCACCTTCTACCCCTCCCAAAGACCAGCCTGCATGGAATTGCATTTCCACTCATTTGGAGGAATAGCTTAATGGTTAGTGCAGTGGACAGTAAAACTGGGGAATTGGGTTTGGTTCTCACTGCAGTTCCTTGTTACTCCAGGCAAGTCACTTAACCCTCCATTGCCCTAGGTACAAAAATGCAGGTTTTGAGCTTCATAGGGACTGAGAAAGTACCTGCATGTGGTTGTACCAATGAGAGGCAGTATATCAAATCCATGACTCTTTACCTTTATTTAATTTGGACTTCTTGATATCTGGAATCTGAATATATTTGCTTCTGCCCCAGGCATGTGGCTGCAGCTACATTCTCCCATTATATTCTATCAGGAAAACTGTTGTCATTTCTATTTCCCTCTCCCGGTAAACAAAGAAGTCTTAGCTGAGATAAATAATGTAATTTTATTGTATCAGGTGCCGTGCAAAGAAAAGACTACCAAAACTCCCATTTCTTAAAGTGGCACTCCCACTTTTTCCTTGAAAGGAATATTTGGTGAAAGAGGCTTGGACTGCAGGAACGGTGAGCATTAGACTGGCTCAGCTTTCTCCTCTTACATTCAGTTAGAGAAATGAGCATTAGCACCTTTATTGCAAACAAGAGCAGTATCAGAACTATTCAAATGGGCCCCTTCTGATTGTGCCTACTTAGCACATGTGCAAATGTGTGTTAGGTGCCATCAACTCATTTTCGAGGCCTAGCAACTTGATGAATTATAGATCTAAATAGAAATCAGTTTTGTGCTAGTCTGGTAAGGTCCCTCCAGCATCATCCCCATGGTTGTTTTTAACGAGTCCCACCGTCTGATTGCAGGTCGCCCTCTTTACCTGGTTCCTTCGATCTTCCCAAACATGATGCCCTTCTCCAGTGATCTCTCTCTTCTGATGGTGTGACCAAAATAAGACAGTCATAACTTCATCATTTGGGCTTTGAGTAACATAGCCAGTTTGATCTCTTCTAGAATTGAGTTGTTAGTTCTTCTGACGGTTCATGGCATGCATAAAATTCTTCTGCAGCACTAAAGCTCAAATGAGTCAATCTTCTTTCTGTCTTGTCCAGCTTTTGCATCCATAATTGACCACTGAGAAAACGAGTGCATGGACAAGTACAATCTTTGTTTGGAGTGTTATTTCTTTGCCTTTGAATACTTTGTCGAGAGCCTTCATTAAAGAGTGACCAAGTGCTATTCTGTGGAGTATTTCTTCCCTATTTTATTTATTTCTTCAATTTTCTATACTGTTCTTCCAGGGGAGCTCAGAACACTTTATATAAATTTCTTCAGGTACTCAAGCATTATTCTCTATCTGTCCTGGTTGGCTAACAGTCCATCTAATATACCTGGGTCAATGGAGGGGTATTAAGTGACTTGCCCAGGGTTACAAGGAGCAGCCAGGATCTGCATGGACAACTTCAGCGAACTGAGGCCGCAATTTCAACCATGTTGCTGAATTCTCAGACGTAGAGGGACATTTTTTGAAAAAAAAAAAAAAAAAATCGAAGTCCAACTTGGACGTTTCCAGCTGAACATACAAAGTGGAAGGTATAAAAATGGCCATTTTCAAATGGCAAACTACTGGACATCCAAATCTAAACCTTTTTTTGAAAATCATCTATATGGGGCCCATTGACATCTTATGTCACCTCAATATAATTCATTTTTGACTGTGAGTTCATTTTTGTTATTTTGTTATTTTGTTATATCCAGGGAAGGGTAGGAGGGGTGTAATTTCTGTCATAAATTGATTTTTAATTACTTACACTTGGGGTGGGTGAGAGGTTATCATTATTTAGAATAAGGTAAGGTTTTTGCGTAAGATATGTTTTTGTGTTTTCTTGAATAATTATTGGGTGGATGGGTGGATGGGGGAAATGGTTGATTATGAACATGTGTAAGTTGAATGTGCTTCTATTGTATTATTATATGTTACTTTTGTTGTATTGCACTATTGAAGTTTTGAAAATTAATAAAAAAAATTTAAAAAAAGAAAAGAAAATTATCTACTTAGACATCTTGGCCACCAGAATGTCTAACTTTATACCCCATTTTTGATCAGAAAAACATCTAGTTGAAAATGTCCTAATCTGGACCATTTGGACATGGGTGGGGCCAGCATAGTAATAGACTGGCCACATAGACATCCCGCCGGAGCAATAGGACACCTTAGAGAGCACTGCTGTGAACTTCACATAAAGAGTGCCAGCTGTATATCTCACTATAACCCCCTTATAATTTAGAGTGAGCTTCCCCCTCAAGACCTGCTATATTCTCCTTACCACTCCAATAGCAGTTATGGCTGCAGGTAGCACCTATATGGTAGTCTAGTAGGGTTGGAAGGGCACACATGTTCTACCATAAATGTTGTGAAGTGGATCAATTGACGTTCATTTCCCTAAAGAAGCGAACAGCGAAACAGGGGGCCCTGTTGGAGGAAATGGACATTTGAGAAGATGCTGCAGTTCTGGTTTAACCGCTTTTCTATATTAAGCATTGGCTTCATTTTGGCGATTTATTTCTGCTTCAAAATAAGTCCAGCAATCTCTTAACATCCTGATACGCTAATTTGTTTTCCTTTTTACATGTTCTGATTCACTTTTTGACAAATATCCTTGAGATATCATTCTTTGTCTTGCTGAACTTGACGCTGAAACTCTTGGTTCATTTGTAATACTTTCTCTCTATGACAGGAAAATTTTTGCTTGTCTTCTTTATTCTGCTATTTTTCTGGTTTCTTCTGAGATCCAAGGCAATTTCTTGGCTTTCTCTTCTGGAGTGTTTTGTGTGTGTGTGTGGGGGGGGGGGGGGGGGGTTTAGCTTCATCACTAATTACAGTTGTGATGTCATTCCATAACTCTTCAGGCTCTCTATTTCCTATATCAAGAAAGGCAAATTTGTTGTCATTTTATCCAATGGTCTGATAGAATATTTTCAGTCATATTTTGGGAGGTCTCTAATGATCTTCTTGTGAAGCTTTACCTTGATCTTGTATGTCAAAAGCTCATTGTCGCTTCCACAATCAGTTCCTGGTTTAATACTTGCGGTCAAAGCTGCAGATTTCCATCTCTCTCCTATGCAGATGTAGTCAATTTGATTTCAATACATGCCATTTAGAAAGGTCCATGTGTACTGGTGACATTTGTGGTGTTGGAAATGCAACTTATGATTGACAGTTCATTTGGCAAAACTGTACTAAGCTATCACCAGCTTCACTTCTTTCTCCTATGCCATGCTTTCCAACCACTGCATCTTCAGGTGTACTTCCTACTTTTGCATTGAAGTCCCTAATTATGATCAGTAGATCTTGTTTCAGCATTTGATCTATTACATTTTGAATTTGTTTGTAGAACAATTCTATATCCTCATCTTTCGTGTTGTCTTTGTAGCATGTACTTGGATCCAGGTGACATTGATCGGCTTTCCCTGTAGATGGATTGACATGACTCTATCACTAATAATATTGTTCTTTAGTACAGTTTTTGAAAGCTTATTGTTGAGGATGAATGCCACACCATTTATCCTGTCCATTTGAATTCACTGATCCCTATTAAATCGATTTTGTTGTTTTCCATTTGATCTTTTACAATTGCCAATTTTCCTTGATTCATGCTTCATATGTTCCATGTTCCTTTGTCGAGAACATCTTTACAGCTTCTGATCTCACTTTTTTGTCCAGGAACATCAGCATCATGATGTCCTGGAAGCTTTGATCTGTCAGCTTCACAAACACTGGACATACTCTGAGTGATGATCAGCTCTTCCCTAGTAGCACGGTGAGTGCTTTCCAGCCTAGGGAACCATCTTCCAGCACTATATGTTAATTCTTTATGTCTCATCACCATAATCAAGTTTTCTTGGCAGAATACAGAAGTAGATTGCTGGGCCTTTCTTCTGTGCAGTATAAATCCAATGTTGTTGTCGTTGTCACATCAAATGTGATCATCTGCCTTCAACACTGCCCATCTACTGCTGCCCAGATGGGTGGTACATCATTAGTCTGACATCACTGCCGAAACCTGTCTGCCTTGGGAGGCCCTACTGGTAGTTAAACAACTGATTGCATAGCTTTCAGCTTCTCAGATGCTAGCAAGCCCCAGTGGCATGACAAGCCCATGTACCATGACCTCTTATAAAATAGTTCACACCAAAACATAATAGCATATACTTTCTTAGTAGACCTCCACAGAAGTAGAGTTTGGGTAAAGTGTGGGAAGAGTTAGCTCATGCATGTGTAGATGATGAAATACTTTAACTTACTTATGCATGTGTTTGAAATTTTGCCTTCATTTACACCAACTCTCATTCAGGTATAAGTGATCAAACCTACATTCGGCCACAGTTAATGAGATTTTATTAGTATTTTTTTTTTTTAATTTCTTACGTCACACCATTTATTTATGTATTTATTAGGGTTGTACATCAATTAAAATTTTTAATTGCACAATTAATCACAATTAAAAATGTTAATCACATAAATAATCACATAACACCCCTCCCACCCGTACAGTGCAATATTGAGATAGCAGATGTAAATTCTCAAAATTGACATATTTCAATTACCAAACTAGAAATAAAATCATTTATCATACCTTTGTTGTCTGGTGATTTTCTTTCTCATCTCATTCCCTGACTCTGGTGCTGCTTCCCTGTGCTTGCAGCACATTTCTGTTATGTCTACTGTATCCAGGACCTTCTCTCTATTCACAATTTCATTTTTTTTTCCTCCAGAAGATTTCTGGGGAATGTGGAGGCAGTGGCACTAGAAGCTCTCCAAGGGAAGGGGGCAGCAGCTGTGTGTGTGAGGGAGGGAGGGGGGCTGAAGACCAACTATTCTGAGGTGGAGGGAGCAGGACTCATAGGCAGGGCTGGTGTTAGACCTGCTGGGGCCATGGAAGAAATAAGGAGAGGGGCCCCAATTCCTATCCTCCCTTCCCCCTTCAATTTCACCACCCACCAAATGCCCTTCCATCCAGCATCTCTTTCTCCCTTCCCCACACCCCTTGCTCTACCATCTCTCCCTTTTTCTTCACAATTGCCTTCCCATCCAGCATATCTCCCTTCCTCCTCCTCCTTCCCTCTTTCCCCCCATCACCACCAGGTCTTTTCGCACTCCCTCTCCACCACCCCTAGGTTTACCATCTTTCCCTTTCTCTTCCCAACTACCCTCCCATCCAGCATCTCTTTCTTCCCTCCCTCCCCTGAGTCTACCATCTCTCCCATTCTCTTCCCATCCAGCATCTCTCCCTTCCTTTATCTCCTTCCCTCCCTCCCAACTACCCCCAGGTCCATATCTCCCCCTTTCTCTCTTCTTCCCCACCTCTCCCTTTTTCTTCCCAAATACCCTCCCAGCCATCCAGCATCTCTCCCTTCCTCCTCCTCCTTCCAACCAGCATTCCTGATTAAAATCAAGAACATTAGGGGAGGTCAAGCAGAGCAGCTCTAGGGGGCCCCTGTGGATGGAATGCCCTTCCCTTTCCCCCATTCCGAAGCTCACCTTTGGCAATGGCTCTCAAGCACTGCCCATGTCCTCCTTGGAATTCCTCCTCTGCCATGGGCTGCTGAATCAGAAACAGGAAATAGTGTCATAGAGGAGGTAGGTCACAAATGAGGAAGAGCACCACAGAAAATGCATAGCAGTTGCTCCAAAAACATTTGTACATAGATCATATGCATGCCAAAATAGTACTAACTGCCAGGACTCAAACATCAACAATTCTACCTATGGAAATGCAGCACTGCAATTATTACTAGGTTATAACATGCACAAAACAAACCCATCTGATGACCACCTTGGCTGAGGCCCTGGAACACCAATACATCTGCTGATGGGAAAAAGTGGATTGTGACAGATTAAACACAAATGGAGCAGACCTGCACATGTAAGAGTATGATGTTTATTAAGCACAAGCACCCAGTGGGTTAGGGCTATTATGGTTTTCTTGGTAAGTAAATGGTACACAACTTATATTTAAAAAAAAGCAGGCACAGAACTTTAGACACCAGTTTATAGACTTGTTTCCCACATAAATATGCATAAAATCACTGTAACCATGTGTAGATGATCAAGAAATGTTCATACTTTGTGATCCCATCTGTGTTCCACCCAAGAGCATGCCTATATACATTTACTTGTATGTGTTACTCCTTGGACATAAATAACTGTTTCTATAATTATTTTGTAATATGCTTCACCTTTATCACGTGCCCATAACAGAGACCAGCCCTCATCGAATCACAAAATCGAAAATGACAGGGTTAGTGCAACTGTATTAGTAAATCTTTAGCTCTTTGCCCATCTCAATTTCCTTTTTAGTCTTCTAGGCCCCTTCAAGAGTTTGATAATTTGACTCAAAATGTCTTCAAGATTCAATATTAAAGGAATCAGTAGTATCACAAAAAGAATTAATAACACAGAAATAGTGAAAAAATGATTAAGCGCTGCCGGGTTTCCATACCAAATTAAATTAAAAATGGCAAAACAGAGACCCCTGTCTTTACTCCACCATTTTTTATTTAATTTGGTATGGAACCTCAGCAGCACACTGTCATTTTTTTCTAGTAGTTCTGTGCTATTAATTATTTGATAATTCATAGAAATAGAGAAAAATGAAAGCAGATAAAGGCCATATGGCCTATCTAGTCTGCCTAAACATGCCATCTACTATTCCCCCCTCTCCCTTAGAGATCCAACGTACTTGTACCAAGCTTTCTGGAATTCAGATACACCCTCTGTCTCCACCACCTCCACTGGGAAGCCATTCAATACATTCAGCTCAATAATCAACTCCTTATGACGGTTCTTTAAGTTTTGCTTTGACAGTAGCTGTTGTTTTGCCGCCTCCCTAGAAGATGCTACCCTAGGTGATAACCTAGTTTGCCTAATGATTAAGCCAGTCAAGAAAGCAGAAACATCCAAACAAAATCTGAACAGCCATTAAGGAAATTGGTTTTAGTCCTGAAAGGGAATTTTTGGTTTATATTACAAGTATGAAAGAATTCATTCCATTGACCCCTGGACTGTATTGGGTCCATCAATAAAAGGAAGGTTGATTGCCCCATATTTGAAGGCCATTGGTGCTTTCTTGTGTTGTCAATTTACACACGGAATTATATTATATAGCCTCAGCATGTCTAGCTTGGTAGACGGCACTTATACCAGCTTTTAGCAGTTATTACTGACACCTAAAGCTAGGCATGTAATCAGTGCTATGCATGATTCTATAAAGAACACATATCTTTGACTGAATCGTGCTTAGTGCCAATTTTTTCAGCACTGAATTTTGAGCACTATTTCCTGAATCCAGCCCCTGATTTCTAAAGGATCATTTGGAATTTCAAGATCACAAATTGTTAGGACCTTTTTAGGCAAACTAGATGGATCATGTGGGCAGTGGCATAGCGAGGGTGAGAGGTGCCTGGGGCAGTGGCACCCATCCCCTGCCCTCCGTCCCCCCACCTCCACACGCTCTTTCCCCATTCCCTCCTGCTGCATGCGTGCTGCTTCCCTTCCCTTGTACCTCTGTAACTTTCCTGGCATGAGCAGAAACCCCCAAACTGCCATCACACCAGTGTTGGCTCTTCCTCTGATGTCATTTCCTAGGTGCAGGTCCAGGAAGTGATGTCAGAGGAAGAGCCAACACTACTGTGATAGCAGGTTGGGAGATGTTACAGAGGTAAAGGGAAAAGGAAGTGGTGCACATGCGCAGCAGTGGAGGGGGGTGAGGAAGGAACGGGGGGGGGGGAAGAAACGAGCACAGATGCCTGCGCCCTCACCATGATGGCACATGGGGCGGATCAGCCCCTCACCCCCTTAATATGCCACTGCATATGGGTTACTGTGTTACTGTGTAGCCCCAATTTTCTTATAAATGAGATGCTAGTCATGTTATGTTCAATTCCTTTCTTCTTTTCCCCACAAAAATAATAGCAGGGAAATATAAAGTGCTTATTTTTTACATAAAGAGAAAATAACCATCAAAGGAACAAAATAAGCTAGGAGACAAAGAACATCCTTTCACCAAAATTATTATTTCATAAAATACTTAGAGCAAAGCAAGGATGAGTACCAACAGGGAAAATTATGTGTATTGTACTTGTGGAACCATGACCAATATTGAGCAAGTTAGAAAATTGGCGAACAAAGAGTTTCCAATGACTCATCATTACCAGGAAACTAGTTTCTGTTTTTCATGCAGGGGAGTTGCTGAAAAACCTCACTGAGTGGCTTATTTTCTATGTATCTACTTCTTTCAGCTTTCGATTTCCATAAAATCTGATCACAATTAACAATACCAATAGGTACCCCAAGTATTATTAGGATGGTTGGGTACTAGAATTAAAATTTTATAATATCGGGAAAGACATATTTTATTGCAGTCAAATATTAAAACTTAACTGAAATAAAATATATCTTTCCCGATATTATAAAATTTTAATTCGAGTACCCAAAATTAAGCAGAACTTTAGTTTGCATTATTTAAAGTATTTAATAATGGTTCATAATATAACTCATTACTGTTTAATGAATATTACAATTTCTGGCCTTAAGGCACCACTGATCATTACATAACCACCATTACCCACAATATTTTCATTACTGAAATACATACTTTAACTTCTTCTGAACAATGGAGTTGGTTCACTGATTTACAACCCTGTGGGTGGGTCAGAATTGGAAAGGAACTTCCCCTTCCTGTACAGATGAATAAGTTATGCAGTGCTTGAAAAAAATATTGGTTATCCCTTTATTGTAGTGGATTTTCAGGAAACGCCAACTATTTCCCTCTGAAACATTATACACATATGCAGATGACATCCTTGTCCTTCTTGAGATGGATTTGAATCTTACCAACCTCACTGAGAATATAACAGCATGCATAACGGAACTCCAATCCTGGGCCCTCACTGTAAAAATGAAGCTGAATGAGTCCAAAACAAAATTACTTTGGCTTGGCTTTCACTAGCCATAGACCTAGTGTAACTGATAGCACCTAAATTCAGCCATTACCTGCATAGCTTACAGTAATCTGTAAGTTGTATATGTAAGTGACAGACCTGTTCATGTAAACATAGTAAATGACGGCAGATAAAGACCCGAATGGTCCATCCAGTCTGCCCAACCATACACTCTCTATAAATTAATGATTTAATTTAAATCTTTCTTTTTCTTAGATATTTCTGGGTCAGAAATCTAGAGCTCTGCCCAGTCATGTTCTTAGGTTCCATCTACCGGAGTCTCCGTCAATGCTCACTTCAGCCCATCTAAACCATCCCAGCCGTCAAAGTCCTCTCCAGCTCATCCTCAAATGAATGACCATATATAGGACACAGACTGTGCAAGTCTGCCCAGTACTGGCCTTAGTTCTTCAATATATACCATAATATAAAAAATAAAAATTAATTGGTAGATAGGTGTCTATCTTAGGCATGATTCTGCAAAAGATAGGTGCCTATTATATGGCGCCTAGGGGCGTATTTAAAACTGTTGAAACATCATTTATTTTGTAAAATGAAATATGGCTTGTGATGTTTTTGTATTATTTGAATGATATTTTTATATGTTGTCTGTATATTTATTAGGTCATTTTGTAATCCACCTTGTTATAGACGGACTATAAATTATAAACTATAAGGCACCGCTGGGCACAATTCTTTAAAAGAACTTAGACGCCTATAATGTAGGCCTGTAAAACCCTGGTCTACATTACAGGTGCCTCAGTTTTAAGTTAAATGCCGCTAAAGCACAATTCTGTAATTGGCGCCTAAGCGTGGATGGGCACCTAACTTTCTGCGCCTAGCTTTTAGGCATCAATTACAGAATCTGGCCCTTATGACCCAGAGTTACTATTTTTTTTTGTCTAGTGGTTGCCATTTACAGAAGTCTGCCTATATGTAGATACAATAGTTCTTTTATTTTTATGATCTACAGAATTGAAGTTAACAGCCAAAAAAGGAAAGTTTTCATTTCTATAATCAATGTAAAAGACACAAAATTGTTCAGTTCCTGCTAAGCTGCACCCATTGCTGTTAACTGTACAGTATATGAATTAATGAGCTACTATGCTGATCTTTATGAGGTTGTTTTACCTCATAAGGAAGTTCAACAGGCAAGAACACTAAGGAGATTCAGAAAAAAAGTCTGCCTCTAATTTACATACTCAATCTACCATATAATTTATATAAATATAAAAAGTGTCAGTTCAGAAAACAAGAGAACCAAAAAGAAGAGACAGAGCCTCGAACTACTATAAGGGTAACAGCAAAAAGAAGCAGTGGAGATGTCACAACCACCAGTTGTTTACAAGTCTTTTATTTGAGCATAAGCTACTAAAATTTGTAAAAACCAACCAAAGTCCCAACTAGGAACTGCGACTGCATCGCCTTCTTCAGGGGACAATATCAATCTAAGAAATACATAAGAGAATATACATATGGGTTAACGTATATTTAACAAGAAAAATTCCTAATTTGATAAACACAAAATATGAAAACACAATAAAAAGAAAAATAATTAATCAATGTGGTGTGTTAAAAATGCTCCTTGATCAATATAAACTGATGATAACAGCGGAACCTGGAGCAGCCCACTTCCCCAAAGCACATACTTCCTCCCCACCCTTCATACCTCTAACCAATCCCAAGGAGACACTCAAACCTGTGTGGTGAAACGTGGCCACAGCCCTGTTTATTGTAAAATAAACATATTTAAGTAACATATTAACATATATTAAATAACATCTTACAAACAGCATTAAATAACAGATTATCAAATTACACCAACACAATGGTATCACTATTGTGACCCTGATCCCGAGCTACCGTCACAGATGTAAATGGCCCCTGACCCCGCCATCTAAGCAAGGGTCTTAGAGGTGGCATGTCCCCACCTGCCCCATTGTCCAGGGTCATCTGACCCACTGGGCAGGCTCCCAGCCGGCCCACCGCTCATCCCTTGATGAGGCCAGCAGCCAGTAGCTCAGGATATGGCCACAGGCCTGTAACTCGTTGCAGGCCCCCCTCCCCCCCCAATGAAAAGAGCTGCGGCTAAGGTTCCAACACACGCTTGCAACAGGATGCAAAGTCGTCGAGCAAAAGATCCCACCCAATGTCTGAAAGATGCACTCAATCCCTGTAGAACAACCCCGAACAAGATACGTCCACCCAGTCATGCCTAATCTGTATCCCGCCCCGAGCATGAGTGATCAGCAGCCAAAAATCCGACAGCCGTGGAGCCACCCGACCCCAGGCAACCATCATCCGGCATGGCAAAAATCCTGTCGACAAGCAAGGCCAACCGAAGGCCTTACAAAAGAAAGCAAAGCCCTCCAAGTTACCTGCTGCCGCACTCCGAGAATAGCCCGCAAGCTGTGAGCCCGTTAAGAAGTCTGCTAGCAGGACCTCCATTACAGATCCGGGGACCCAACCCCGTGTACGAAGAAAGGTGAACACTGTTACGAAACCCTGATTATACCGGATCCAAATGGCTGGAGCTCGGACTGCTGCAACAAGCACCAGATCTGCTCACCACCAGGCTCCACAAACATCCATCGGCGATCCATCTATCTTCGCTGCCGGCACCAGCTGCTGAAACTGCAAGAACTGAAAACGAGACATGTCGTGCCCGAATGAACAAGTTGAGACGTTAACAGCGCAAGACAAGTTCCCTCATCACCGCGTTCATCTGCAAACATTTCACGGCCTGCCGATTGACCCCTCTACCACCCCCCCATGTTGTCACACCAAAAAACAACACGCCGATTCCGCAACCTATCTGGCCACAACTCACATGCCACCAGCAATGGGAAAAGCTCCAACAGGGTTACATTACGAGTAACACCCGCTTGCCGCCAACTCTCTGGCCATGCCACAGTGCACCATTCCCCTTGACAATAGAGACCGAAACCCGCACCACCAGCAGCATCGGATTGCAGCTAGAGATCCAAATTAGAGACATCTGGTTGTTGTATCGGGAGCGACCCGTTAAAGTGCGCAAGGAACAGGGCCCACATGTGCAAATCTGCCAGAATCTCAGCCGTAATATGGACAAAGTATCTGCGGTCATGAACACCCGATGTTGCCGCGAAAAGGCACAGCCCATGGGCAGGACCCGACAGGCAAAGTTAAGGGACCCCAACAAAGACTGAACTACCCGCAGAGTAGGTTTACGGGTACCCCTTACAAGCGAGATCAAGTCCAACAACTGCCGCACCTTCCCCTGTGGAAGCCTAGTCACCATCGCAACAGAGTCGATCTCTATCCCTAAGAAAGTGAGACAAGTAGTAGGCCCTTTGGATTTATCAGCCGACAACAGCACCCCAAATTCGGCAGCCATGCCTTCGAAAGCGGATTTTAACAAACTGCAAACACCAGAACCCGCCGCCTCGACAAAAAGAAAATCATCCAGGTAGTGAACCACTGAATCCTTCCCCGCTCATAGAATTGTAACCCAGTGTAGAAATGAGCTGAATAACTCAAAGAATGCGCAGAATATGGAACACCCCATTGGCAGACAGCGAAGGCAGAAGGCAGAAAGCACCCTCAAACCGAAATCCCAGCAAAGGATACGAGAACGGATGGACCGGTAACAACCGGAAGGCTGACTCGATGTCCACTTTGGCCAACAAAGCCCCACCGCCCGCTTGCTGAATGAGGCATAATGCACTGTCAAAGGATGCGTAACGTACAGAACAGAGATCGCGCGGAATGCCATCATTCACTGATCGCCCCAAGGGTCTGGACAAGTTATGAATCAAGCGATATTTGCCCGGCTCCTTCTTTGGAATAATCGCCAGCGGAGACAACACCATCACTGGGAATGGGCACTCCTGGAAGGGTCCTGCAACCCGCGCCTTCCCAAGTTCCTCCCGCAACTTCTGCCGTACCTCCACCCGCACCTGAGAAACAGAAGAAGCGTTGAAAGCCTGCACATTAGCCAGTGGAAGCGCCTATGGAATCACAAAACCCTCGCTAAACCCCCCCCCCTGCCAAAACCACTGACGCTTTCGCATCCCCAAATTGATCTAGCCAAGACCACATGGCAACCACCCTGACCGGGGTGGGCAACCCCTGTGCCCCGACCTCACTTGGCCGGGGCGGGCACCCCAGCTCTTTTCTTGGCGCACTTGAGAGCCGAGTGTCCCTGACCACACAAGGAACAGGCGTGATTAAAGCGACAGTCGGTAAAGGAACATGCAGATTTATTGAACTGCCAGCAGAGGCTGGAGCCACCCCCGGCCTTCAGGCCCCCTATGGGATGAAAGGAACACACACCCCCAGGGGCCTGGGATCCCAGCTTTCCCGAAGTACTTAGTCCGGACCCCCCAGGTTTCGCCATATGGGTGAGCCATAGATTGATGTCCTGCGTACCCCAAGACATGTGCCAGTTCTCTTCCATTTTGTCGCTGAATGCTTTGTCGTAGTTGAGCCACGCCCAACCACCAAACTGCTGACACGCATCGAGGATGGAGTCTGCAAAGGCCAGCAAGAGGCCATAATCCTGGGGGCATTCCCGCCCCCAGACACTGGCTAACCGCAAAAACGCTTGCGTCCAGTTTAAAACATTGCGAGATACCACACCCGCTTTTGGCTTCCCCCCTCTTTCTTACTTTTCTTCTTCCGCCTGCGTACCTGCCCTCCATGCTTAAAAATGTCAACGCACATATACTTCTTAATCTTGTGCCAGAGAGACCACGGAACCTTCTCCCATAGCTCTGAGAGTGCCACAGCGCCGGAGTCCCCCGGTCATCACCTTCCTGCACCAGCCTCTCACCCGCCTCCCGCCGAGGTGACCCCGAAGAGGAAGGCGATGTAGAAGAGGAAGAAGATGTTAAAGAAAAAAAGAGGATGAAGAAGAATCCCTACCCTGACAGCCCTTTCTACCCTTCTCCTTCCTCTTCCCCTTTTTCCCCTTGCCAATAGCCCCAGCCCCTAGGGCCATGTTGCCCGTTGTCCGGTCACCTCCAGGTCTGTGTCCGCTGCCATCCGCTCCAGGAGTGGCACCATCTGCAGCAACCAACATAGCAGAAGTCTGGAGAGCTGCCCACATAGGCTCCTCGACTCCAATTCGCAGGGCTTCGTCCATTCCTCCTCGAGACACGCCAGCAGCCAACGTCCTTGCCATGCCCTCACGTCCAGCGGCGAGGTCCTGTGGGAAAAAATCCGGACAGGGGCCATTAACCTGCACAGCATGAGGGTAAGCTAGCCCCGTGGGCCAAGCCCCCGCTCTCTGGCTCCCAGCCCCCACAAACCCCCCTGGTCCACCCCCTGCAGAGGTGCCAAGACCCCATGTTGACGGCGGAACAGCTCCAGGGGCCAGCCTCCAGGGAGGCGGAACCACAGCCCAGGGGCCAGATCCCCAAGGGGTCCCCCAAGGCCCCAACGCCCAAGGAGACCACCAGCCCTCCGGGCCTGCGGGCAACCTGCGACCCTCCCCAGATGTCGAGGGACGTACCTGCACCTCCGCTGCCCCTCCCCCAACATCCCCAACCGGGGAAGGAACCACCACACCCTGCCGGCCATTCTCCAGCTCAGCACCATCCCGAGATACAGCCAGAGGCACACTAGCTGCAGGCAAGGCCAGATCAGCCAGTGCCCTCACAGCCCTACCTCCAGCCTCAGGCACACCCTGACTCCTCCCTCGGACTCCAGGCAGTCTGCTTCAGCCTCTGCGGGCCGACTCTGAACCACCTCCCCGAGCCGGCACCTCCCCTACAACTTCCAGCGCTATTGCAGTTTTTGCGACAAACACGAGCGCCAAGGAGGCAACAATCTGCCCCCTTGCAGCCCCACTCACCGGCGCCTACTTGTCTTCATCGAGCGAATCGCCAGCCAGTAGGGACAGCTCCGCAGGGTCTGCTGGGTCGCTGGATGGTGCGCGCACCATAATCTTGCTCGATTCACTCGTTGACAAGCTGTTGAACCGCGAGGGAGAAGAAACCGCCGGAGACGCCGAAAAAGATAGGCCGCAATTCCCTGCACCAACCCGCCACCGCCGCAAAGCCACCTCGGAGGACCCGAAATCATTAGGGTCCTCTGAGAGCCCTCCCTTTTATCCCCCTACCCACCATTCCCTCCGGCTACGACCTGCCCATTCGGAGGTCAGTCCCACGGCGGGAAATAACTCCCCCACTGCGGACCTACTGCCCTTCCTTAACTGACCCCCCCACTCACCTAACCGACGGGCGACCCCGCGGGCCTCCCAGCTCCGTGTTAACGTCACCCGTCGAGATTATCTCTCAGGCTTTATATTGTAAAAAAGGCCAACCACCCAATTGCATAAAGTTTAAACCAAACCATAACAGTTAGCTTTTTGTAAATACTGTATGTACTTTAAAGGGTTTCACAGGTTCCATGGAATACATTTGTTTGGTTTAAAAACACTGTATAGCACAAATTGCTTAAATCCATGTCTTCTGTCTTAACAATGCATTCAAATAAGTTCGATAGAATAATAAAACCCCTAAACCTGCAGCTCCTTTTCAAACATGCAAAAGTGTATAATCACTGTTGCTTTTGCTGACTGTGCCCAGGTTAAATATTTGCTCCTATCAAATCTAGTATGGCAATCCAGAACCAAATGTGATAACCATATCAAAGTCTTGCATCTTCTGTTTTCTAAATAAGATATGTGCACAAATTGAAAATGAGATAAATGAAGTTTCATTTGAGATACAAACTTGATATTAGGAGCTTCTTTTAACAAGCCGTGCTAGCGGTTTAACGCACGTAATAGCGCGTGTTAAACAGCCGGCCGCTCTAGCCGCTAACGCCTGCCTTGAGCAGGCTGTAGTTTTTTGGCCCGCGCGGGGGTTAGCGCGTGATTAAAAGTCGCGTGCACTAACCCCGCTAGCACGGCTTGATAAAAGGAGCGCTAGATTTTTTTTTTTATGTGTAGAAATGCTAAAAAACACCTTATTGTAATTTTGAAATATTCTCCTGATTTAATTCCTCCACTTAATCAAATATATTATATACCTTCAAAAAAGGAGATAGGTGTCATTCCTGATGAAGCAGGACGAGCTGTGGATCCATTAAATCTTACAGAAATATTTGAATCTTCTGATACATATACCACAGAGTGAGCTACTTTACTAATTTCCTATGTATTTGAGCAGGAGGCTAATGCGCTTTTGAGATTATATTCTCAAAATTCCCAATTGCCATTTCTGGGGAAAAAAATTTGGATTTACCCAGATGTTGCAAGGCAGACTCAAGGGCGGCGAAAACTTTTTCTGTCAATGAGATCTGAGACAGTGGCACGGTGCAATCTTTTTACTAGCCTATCCCTGTAAATGTTTAGCAAAATTTGGAGTTAAATATGTTTTTTGGTAAATGAACATCTGCAAGCATTTCTTGATATGAAGAGGTTGTCTACTCTTAGGACTTCTTTTAGTAAGGTGCGCTAGCGTTTTTAGCGCACGCTGCATTGCCGCGTGTGCTAACCCCGCGCTACGTGCCAAGAACTAACGCCAGCCCAATGCTGGCATTAGCGTCTAGCTCACGCAGCAATGCAGCGCGTGCTAAGCGTGCGCTAAAACCGCTAGCGCAGCTTAGTAAAAGGAGCTCCGCGTGTTTAATTGAACATTTGTTTGTTAACTTTCTGATAAGCCTATTCTTCTTCACCATAACTGTTATTATCATTGTTTCTCTTCACAATTTTCAGGATCTCTCAGAAGAACATAAGAAGTTGCCTCCGCTGAGGCAGACCAAAGGTCCATTTCGCCCAGCGGTCTGCTCCCGCGGCGGCCCATCAGGCCTATTGCCTGAGCAGTGGTCCCTGACTATTTCTATAACTACTTCTTGCTCCCATCCCTATAACCTACCAATCTCCAATCTCCAAAGATTAGATGGTGGTCTAAGAAAGTTTAAATGTTTACCTTTGAGTTTTAAATTAAAGCTGCAATTTTTTCCTCGGGTTTTCGTAAGCAAGGATATCTTGTGTATAATTTGAAAATTCAATAAAGAAAAAAAAATGTGCACATCAATAAAGCTGAACTCAAGCCCACCATGTCTCATAAGTGCTAATTTCCTGTGATTAATTGTAAATCATATTCCACCTGCACTAATTTCCTTCATATCTAGGAATCAGCTTGTTGCTTGCTCCTTGATATCGCACCAGACTGCCATGTTCTTGACTTATCTTTTGCAAAAATGTTTTCTAGTCTAATCTAATCTAAGGCTTGGCTGTATATACCGAATCATCATTCTAAGAAGGCTCGACTCAGTTTACAATAGTTAACAGATAAAAACCATAAAAGATGAAGGATAAATTTCAGGAACAATTAATTTTCAAAGTGTCTAGCAAATAAAGTGGTTTTTAAAAATTTACGAAAAAATTGAAGCGAACCAGAACTCCTTAAAAGAAACTGAAGATCATTCCAAAGTTCAGAGAACTTAAAAATCAAAGATTGACTAAAGATCTTAATAATAATAATAATTAATAATAATTTTTTATTTTGTATACCGCCATACCCAGGGAGTTCTAGGCGGTTCACAGCAGTTAGATAAAATACAAACAATGCAATTGAAATAAAAGATATGAACAATGCAATCATAGAAGTCAAACTAGTTATATGTCTACCATTTAAGTGAAGGAAAAAAAAATACATACAAGCCATAAGGAGGGAGCAACAATCTTAAAAGAATGAGAGGAGATAGTAATGAAGTATGTTAAGGATTCAGTCTGTTGAATAGTTGAGTTTTAATCTGCTTTCTAAAATTGAGATATGAAGAGGCATCAAGCACAATTTGGGTGAGTCATGAATTTAGTTTAGCCGCCTGAAAAGAGAAAGTTCTTTCGAAGAATCTTTTAAGATGACATGATTTTAGTGAGGGAAAAGCAAACAGATGTATTCTGCGGGAGCTCTTATTGTTGTAACTCAGGTTGAAGTGAGGGTAAAGATAATCCGGTGACATACCAAATACTGTTTTGTAGCAGATGCATGAGAACATAGCGCTC
Organism: Geotrypetes seraphini; assembly: GCF_902459505.1. NCBI lineage: Eukaryota > Metazoa > Chordata > Amphibia > Gymnophiona > Dermophiidae > Geotrypetes > Geotrypetes seraphini. Next base: position 171,882,313 of record NC_047088.1, on the reverse strand, counting down.
TGGATTCAAACGGCAGCCAGTGCAATTTGTGGTAGAAAGGGGTGATGTGTTCCCATTTCTTCAAGCCAAAGAAGAGACGGACGGACGTATTTTGGACCAACCTCAACTTCCTGGAGATTTTCTTGTAGGTGCCTAGGTATATGATGTTACAGTAATCCAGAACACTCAGAATAGAAGATTGTACCAACAGACAAAAAGAGGCGTCATCAAAGTACTTTTTTATGGTGCAGAGTTTCCAAAGCTCCGAGATACTATTCTTAAATACTAGGTCAGAGTGTTTCTCCAGTGTGAGATGCTTGTCTAAAGTTACTCCTAGTATTTTTAAGGATTGCTCAATACCATAATCCAGCCCATTCACATGTAACGTAGTTTCCTTGATTTTGTCATTCGGAGCTGCCAAGAAAAATTTAATTTTTTCTGAATTTAACTTTAATCTAAATGCTGACATCCAAAGTTCAACCTGATTTAGAATAAATGATAGAGAATTTAGCAGCTCTGATGTAAAGCATGTTAGCGGAATGACTAGAGTGATGTCGTCCGCGTAGATAAAAAATTTGAGCTTTAGACTCTGCAAGAGGTTTCCTAGGGAGGCAAGATAGATATTAAACAGGGTGGGGGGACAAGGGGGAGCCCTGTGGGACCCCACAGGGGTTGACCCAACCGTAGGAAATAATAGCGTCCTTAAACACCTTATAGGATCTATTTTCCAGAAACCCATGGAACCAATTGAGAACATGACCTGAGATTCCAATGGCTGTCAGACAGTCCAGCAGAGTAGAATTGTCAACCAAGTCAAATGCACTACTCAGATCAAGTTGCAATATCAGAGTACTTGATCCTTGGCTGAAAAGTAGGTGAAGGTAATCAAACAGAGAAGCTATGATTGTTTCGGTAAGATGTTGTGTTTCTCCAAATATGTAGTGAGTTCGGCATTGTTAGTTGCCTCGGCATTGTTGGTTGCCTCTTGCAAAAGAGAATCTATAAAGATTCCAAGATAAAGGAATAAGAGGAGTAAAGATACCCTATAGGATTTTAAAAACATCACAAGCACATATAAACTGAACTCTGAAATAAACCGGGAGCCAGTGAAGATTCTGAAGCAACGGAGTCACATGATCGAATTTACGTTTCCCAAAGATCAATTTCACAGCAGTTATCTGAATCAGTTGCAGTCTGTAGAGACAAGTTTTTGTAACATTGAGGTAGATATCATTGCAGTAATCAAGGTGAAATAATACACAGTGGAACCTTGGTTTACAAGCAAAATTCGTTCCAGAAGCATGCTTGTAAACCAAAATACTTGTATATCAAAGCAAGTTTTCCCCCACCAGGGCCAGCGGCGCTGCTTCCCCCCCCCCCCCCCCCACTCGGAAAGACCTAGGTCCCTTTCCCTCCTCCCATGAGCAAATCCCCCAACACATTGATGTTCCCTCAGATGGGCTCTATATTGCCCCGTTCACTCCCCATGGATAAATCCACGAACACATTACTACTACTCCTGCTCTCCCAGGAAGTCTCAGTGGCGCCTCCATTCTCTCCTCCCCGGCCAATCGGATATGTCGCTGCTCACCTGCAGAAGTGCAAGCCGGACCCTCCGAAGCTCTGATCGCTCCGAAGTGAACAAAAGGGCACAGCTGACTGTGTCGCGCCGCGCCTAACCCAGTGGAATCCGCCCACAGCGCCCTACCACTTTCCCATTGGCTGCTCTACCCTTTCAATCCGAGCAGCCCTCTTCTGTTTACCGGCTCACCATTGGTTGGGATTGAAGGGGTGGTGTCTCACCCGCTCACTAAAGCCCGACCCCCTGGCTTCCTGGCCCTTTTGAAGGCCGGTAAGAGAAGATGATTGGTCTGTTTGGATGCCAATTATAATGAGAGGGGCCAATGGTTGGAGGAGGGGGCGGGAGTGCTCAAGGCCGGCAGAAGCAGGGAAGATCTTCTGCCAGACTGGGGAGGGGGTAAGTTTAAGTTGTTCGGGCGGGGGGTGCTGGTTCGCGCAGGGGGGGTGCCGGTTCGAGCGGGGGGGGGGCCTTTGCGAGCGGGTGGAAGCGATGCCGGTTATCGGGGGGGGGTGCTTGCAAATCGAGTCAACACTCGGTTTGCGAGACATGTTTTGCGAGAATGTTTTGCTCGTCTTGCAAAACACTCGCAAACCGGGTTACTCGCAAACCGAGGTTTGACTGTAATTGACTGAACTAAAATACAAAAGTGATTGGCAGTGATGAAAGAGATGTCTAACCTTCCTCAACATACGCAGATTAAAAAAGCATTTCATGACAACAGAGTTAATTTGTTCCTTAAAAGAAAGAGAGGAGTCAAAAAGGACTCCCAAAATCTTAGCAGAAAACTCACCCTCAAATTCAATAATAATGTACCTAAAGTTGGGTGTGTATGTGCATAACTTGATTAATTGTCCTAATCAGTGCAGATAATTGGCAATTAACACTTCATAATTGACACTAATTGGGACTTATTAAAATTTATGAGAACAACTCAGAAAGCGTGATTCTATAAAAAAAAAATATATGTGACTTGTCCAAAGCACATACCTAAAAGTAGGCATGGTTAGCAGGTAGATCGTGAGCATGTTTTTGATGTAGGCAATGTTTTAGGTAGGCTCATGCATTTAGACCAAGAAAACCCTGGAATAAATAGGGTTCACTTATGTTAGGATGCCCAATGATGCATAGCAGTGCTTAGGTGGTGCTAAGTGTAATTCTATACAGTGCTGATAACTTTTATAGAATCATGTTTAGCATGACACTCTTTGGCACTGATATTTTAGGCAAAAACTAAACCAAAAATCCAACGGATTCTGCAGTGGAGATCGAGTAGCAAGAACAAAAAAAAAAGGAAAAACTGTAGAAATGATGTACTGAAAACAGGAATATTATTGAAGGTCAACAAATGTTATTTTCCAAAGAATGGATCTAGTGGAAAAACACCAGGACCCGACACGGTCTGTGTTTCGAAGAACACTCCTTCCTCAGGGGTCCTGGTTGGGAATCATTCTGCTGACAGTCTCACACTGACCAGCGTTTCCCACCAGAGCTACTCACTGCGTTTTTAAGAATTAGATGTTTTATGGTTTCTGTTTCCACATAGCTCTTCTCACACCTGGTAGGATTCCCAACCAGGACCCCTGAGAAAGGAGTGCTCCTCGAAACACGGACCGTGTCGAGTCCCGGTGTTTTTCCACTAGAACATATTTGGAAAATAACATTTGTTGACCTTCAATAAAATTCCTGTTTTTAGTACATCATTTCTGCAGTTTTTCCTTTGTTGTTCTTGCTGATATTTTAAGTAACATATATAAAATTTGAGCTTCAGAGTATAAATCTTACCTTAACTACTGCATCACAAACATTTTAGATTTTCCCAGTTTGACAGTATTTCCAGCCATTCTTGTCAATCCTTCTTGTGTTTTTCAGGGTCTATAAATTTCTCTATTTATCCTTACAGCAGAGATATAGTAGTTTGCTTCGAACAAAACCGAAGTCTTTACACATTGTGATGCCTTTTTAACAGACCTACTTTATAAGAAAAAAGGTGTCATTGCGCATGAGCACTGCTAGTCTCCCAAGACTTAAAAGTCAAATATTGGACCAATTTAGTACATTTTCAACTAGCTTTTGAGAGTTAACCCTTTCAGGACCATAAGGATCGTAGGCCAATTTTTGTGGTTTTGACGACATTTTTATGGTAAAAAGGGCTTGCAGATGCCAAAAAATTGATTTTTTTTGTGAAATATCATTATTTTTTTTAAAAAAAATCTAACTTCTGGCTTATGGACAGTGTGGCAAGTGAATCTTCTCGTCAATCTGGCAACGACGCTAATGAATGAATGTAGGAACCAGTTTGTTTACATAAAGGCAGTATCATATGGAATCCGTACATGTCAAATTTAGAACTGTAGACTATCCCAATCAAAATTTATAGGATTTTAAAGTTATGGGACAAATATGTCCCTTGGTCCTGAAAGGGTTAAACTCCCTTATCAGTTTATGCCAAATGAACTGACCTGCTGAAGGGAATATCATTCTAGGAAGCTAATTACAGTGCACTTTCACTATTCACTGGGGTTAGGTTTCTAAAAAAACCCATGAATACTGAAAACGTGAATACAGAACCATTGATCCTATAGGAGAAACCTGTTCACTGTACACTGTTGCTGCCTAATACTATAAACCAGTGGTTCCCAACCCTGTCCTCGGTGACCCCCAGCCAGTCGGGTTTTCAAGATATCCCTAATGAATATGCATGAGAGATTTGCATACCAGTCACTTCCATTATATGCATATCTCTCTCATGCATATTAATTAGGGATATTTGAAAAGCCAACTGGCTGGGGGTCCCCCAGGACAGAGTTGGGAACCACTGCTATAAACTCATCTTCTTGTAAAGAACAGCTTACTTATTATTATATTGTGCATTTATAAAAGTATTTTAGACACAGTTTCCTTTGTAAAAGTACATTATGTACAGTCTTTTAGTGTAATAATACTCATGCTCAGTTCTATAAATATCTTCAGCCTGAGGGGAACACACTATCATTTGTGCTTGCATTACCGTGTGCATCGCTGTGAACAAGCAAAAATGAGTTACTTGTCATTTTGCATGAATAAGCAAAAATGCCCACGAATAGCAAAAATGGGTTACTCTTTATTTTGTGTAAATAAGCAAATCTATGAATATGGAACACGTGAATAATGAGAATTCACGTGATCTAGTTAGTCCAACTAGATCAAGTTAGTCCAATAAAAACTCATTACCTATAACTTTTCTGTTGACTTTGGCTTCTGTGTCTATGCATGGACTAACATGGTGACCACAATATTCTATTCATCTTTAAAGCCTTTTAAAGATTAACTGATTATCCGCCTCAATTTGCACTCACCTGTCTAACCACCCCTCACGTGAAAGCTCTTTTATGTCTCAGCTATGGTCTCCATGACAAGCTATGGGGTGGCTGCAATAAGCTTGAGTTAGAGCATGTGCTGACATTTAGCACCCGGCTTCTTAATGTAAGCCTAGTACAAAATTTTAGCTCACCAATGCAGTAACCAAATACAGTGGTACCTCGGAATCCGAACGCCCCAGAACTCGAATGTTTTGGAATCTGAACAAACGGCCACCAGTCTCCCCTCCCCAACTCCCCCTGATGATCGCGGCAGGAGGGTGCCTAACCCATCCTGCTTGACAACCCCCCCCGACGGCCCTCCTAAGATCGCTGGCAGGAGGGTAAACATAGGAACATAGAAAATGACGGCAGAAAAGGGCCACAGCCCATCTAGTCTGCCCACACTAATGGCCCACCCCCTAACTACCTCCATGAAGAGATCCCACATGCCAATCCCATCTTTTCTTAAAATCTGGCACACTGTTGGCCTCAATTACCTGTTGTGGAAGATTATTCCAGCGGTCAATCACCCTTTTGGTGAAGAAATATTTTCTGGTGTCGCCATGAAATTTCCCACCCCTGATTTTCAACGGATGCCCTCTTGTTGCCGTGGATCCTTTAAGGAAAAAGAGATCCTCTTCTACCTCGATACGGCCCGTGACATATTTGAACGTCTCCATCATGTCTCCCCTCTCTCTGCGTTCCTCGAGTGAGTACAGCTGCAACTTACCCAGTCGTTCCTCATAAGGGAGATCCTTGAGTCCTGAGACCATCCTGGTGGCCATTCGCTGAACCGACTCAACTCTCCGCACATCTTTTTGATAATGCGGCCTCCAGAATTGTACACAGTATTCCAGATGGGGTCTCACCATGGATCTATACAACGGCATTATGACCTCGGGCTTACGGCTGACGAAACTTCTATGGATACAGCCCATGATTTGTCTAGCCCTGGATGAAGCTTTCTCCACTTGATTGGCAGTCTTCATGTCTTCACTAATAATCACCCCCAAGTCACATTCTACTACAGTCCTTGCTAGGATCTCACCATTTAGGGTGTAAGTCCTGCATGGATTTTTGCCGCCAAGGTGCATGACCTTGCATTTTTTGGCATTGAAACTTAGTTGCCAAGTCTTTGACCAATGCTCCAGCAGGAGTAGGTCCTGCGTCATACTGTATGTGCTTTTGTCGGGCACTGTGCTTTCATCCGTTGTGTGGTTGCCTACTATGTTGCATAGTTTGGCATCATCGGTACCCAACCCCTCCTGCCGGACCCCCCCAACGAAACCCCCCACCCAGGAACCCCCTCTTGAGCTTACCTTCCAATTGGCAGGATGGCTCCTCGCACCATCCGGCCAGCAGGCCCGCCTCAATCCAAATGAGGCGGGCCCGCCCCTCCACTGCCCAACCCACAGGATCCTAGGGCCTGATTGGCCCAAGCGCCTAAGGTCCCTCCTATAGCGGGAGGGGCCATAGGCGCTTGGGCCTATGGCCCAACCCTGGACAAGTCACTTAATCCCCCATTGCCCCAGGTACATTAGATAGAGTGTGAGCACACCAAGACAGATAGGGAAAAATGTTTGAGTACCTGAATGTAAATACTAAAATAAATAAATAACCTTTTTACAATACTGATATTTATGCACAGAACAGCATTTCATCTCATGCACACGGCACAGATCTATGTGGAACTTCTGGTGCCAATGCAAATGTGCATGTATAGGGTTACCAGATGTCCAGATTTACCCGGACATGTCCTCTTTTTAGAGGATTTTGAAAACCTGGCAGTTTTTTTAGGGCTTTGGAAGGTCCCGACTCTGCCAGAACTTGGGGCCACGTTTGGAGTGCCTCCGAGAATGCACGGATGCGATATGATGATGTGCATGCGTGTGACATCATCACTCCACTTCCGCACATGATCGGACACCCTCCAGATGCGGCCATTAGCTCAGGGAAGGAGAGGAGATGAAGTTTGTGTGGGGGCAGGACTGGGGCGGGGATGGGGGTGGAATAGGGTGGAGCTGGGGGTGAGGAGGGGCGGGGACACATGTCCTCTTCTTTACTTCTACAAATATGGTGACCCTATGAATATATGCAGCTCTCAAGGGGCGAGCCCCTTCCAGAACAAGAAAACAGCTGCAGATTTTATATACTGGCAGTAAATAGAAAAAAAACCCAAAACAAAACAGGTATGAAATCCCTACTGACATGCCTGCAAAAGAAAAAGCAAACCTTTTTAAAGCCTCCTCACACTTAGTGCTAAAGCTCTCATGTTTTGCCCAACTACCCAGTCTTCAATGCCTCATTAAATACGCTGTTCACTGCTGTCCAGTCAAATCTTTGCACAAGGTTAGTTCATGCAAACCCTTTTTTAATATTGTGTGATAAGTAGAGAAATAGAGGGCACATAAAAACCATATGACCTACCTAGTCTGCCCAGCTATGCCACCTACTCAGTGGCGTAGTAAGGAGGGGCAGCGCTGTCTTGCTTGGGGCGCCAGTACCCCCTCCTCCTTTCCGCCCCCCTTCCCACTCCTCCCTCTGCCATGCGCCCGCCCCTTCCCTTCGCCTGCACCTTTTTAACTTCGGCGCGAGCAGCCGCCCACTTGCCGCCCACGTTGGCTTCGGCTTTCTCTCTGATATCACTTCCGGGCCCCGCGCCTAGGAAGTGGCGTCAGAGAGCGCGCAGAAGCCGAAGCAGGCAGCAAGTTGGCTGCAGCTCGCGCCAAAGTTTAAAAAGTATGGGGAAGGGGCAAAAGTGCATGGCGGGGGGGGGGGGATGAGGGAAGGAGAGGGACGCCACTGCTCACCCTTGCTATGCTACTGCATCTACTATCCCTTCCTCTCATTTAGAGATACTATGCACTTGTCCCAAGCATGCTTGATTTCAGATACAGTTTTCATCTCCACCATCTCCACTGGGAGGCTATTCCATGTATTCGCCACCCTTTCCATGAAGAAGCATTTCCTCAGACTGCTCTGTTCCCTTTACCTTCATCCACAATAACCCTTTACCAACCCTGTGCAAAGCCTAGCACACTTTTGGGCCCTCAAAGTGTATAAGGCATTAAACATTTGAATCGGTGCATATTAACCACTTTTGAGGTCAGTTAGTGTGCACTAATTCGTGTGTTAAGGGCAATGTGTGATCAGGAATGGTAAGTAGACCGGGAATAGATGGAGAATGGATTTAGTGAGTCGATTGCAGTTAGCATGTGGCACATACGTCACTGCCTCAGCTATAGAATTTTAGATTGTGAGCCTACTAGGGACAGAGAAAGTATCTGCATATAATATACAGTCGACTTCGCTTAAATGCACGCCCTTCGGACCGGGTCTCCGCATTCATTTAAAACAGAGTGTGCGCTTAATAGGAGTGGGGGGGGGGGAAGGGAGGGGGAGGCTATAGTTAAGCCAGCTCAGTTTAAATATGGTGCGTGGGCTGCTGGAGCCTACAGGAAAGCTATGCCCTATAGCTTGAGTGGAAGCGGAGCGCTCACTTTCCCAGCTGTCCCAGCACTTACTTTCCCAGCTGTCCCAGCGCTTTAGCTGCTGTGTGAAGCCTAGCCGTGCCCAGTCAGAACGTGATTGCATTTAACCGGAGTGAATGTAACGTGAAAGAATAGAGGTTGGACCTATGACATCAGTGTGCATAAGCGGATTGTGTGCTTATGCGAATTGCAAATATCCAGAGTTTATGTTCATTGACTTTAATGTAAAGAAAAACAAGGGCCGTGGTAGATAACCGAACCATGCGCTTAACTGACGTGCACTTAGGTGGAGTCAACTATATATAAACTGCTTTGGCTGAACCACAGAAAGGTGGTATACCTAATCCATGACCCTTCTGACGGATATGACCTATAGGGTTGGGGATGTAGAACCCAATGTGAGGGGAGTTAGGAGTCAAAAGCACTCTCAAATAGGTATTAGCCGTTGTTTAGGGGCTTGTTTTAGTTAGCGGTTCATTCCGCGTTACACGAACATTTACAAACTTTATTTATGCTATATTTCCTAGGACTGTTTTCTGTTTGGCATTCCAACTTGCATGTGGGTATTCAACAACCCTCTAAGACGCCAGGATTACCACATGATATAACTAAAAAAAAAATCCCTTTGGAGTTAAGCCAGTACCGATTATTAAGCTGTGTTATGCCATTGCTTCGGTTAAAATATAGCACCACTTTATTGGCAGTATTTTCATAAACCTTATTTTTAATCTCTAAAGGTTTGGTTCAGTATCTTTTAAATTAAGGATACAATGATGGCCTAGTATGTATTTTGGTTTATCATTATGTTTTATCATCTTATTTTTAACAAATAAGTTTATATTATCTACATATAAGCTTCTTCACCAAGAGAGTGGTAGAAGGGTATAGATAGAGGGCTACTATACAGGTCCTGGACCTGATGGGCCGCCGCATGAGCGGACTGCTGGGCATGATGGACCTCAGGTCTGACCCAGCAGAGGCACGGCTTATGTTCTTATGTTCATATGCTCTTCCGGAGTCTGTCATAAAGGAAAACACCCTCCAGGGATTCAAGACAAAGTTAGACAAGTTCCTGCTGAACCGGAACATACGCAGGTAGGGCTAGTCTCAGTTAGGGCGCTGGTCCTTGACCAAAGGGCCGCCATGTGAGCAAGACCGCTGGACACGATGGACCACTGGTCTGACCCAGCAGCGGCAATTCTTATGTTCCTATGTTCTTTCCAAGGATGTCTATGTATATTTTCTGTTCCTCAAAAGGAAACTTGGGTACGTATACCATATATCAGCTTGCATCATCTAAATGTTTTAGACCCCCAAGATGTTTTTCTCGTGTATTCGTCCAATCTCTTCTTTTTAAAAATGTATTTAGTGATTTTTTTTTACATTCATGTTTGTTCTTTCTCTTCAAAATAATTAGCGTTTGACCGTGAAGTTTATCACTCTATATGAGTAATGCAAATTTAGCACATCACTCCAAGTGCACCCCACATCTCGTCACACAAATTCTTAAAAGATCAGACACATATATCGCAGTATACCTGACATATCACTCACATTATCACCAGGTCCAATGGGCTCTCCCTCATTATCACTTAATCCACAATCATATTGTACAATTTCTTTATTATCAATTGCATTTAATTTATCACGTAATACTCCTTTATTCACCAATAGGACTCCTGAGCAGTGTTCCCGCTAAGCTGCGCTGGCGTGCGCTGGCGCACAAAATATTACCTCGCAGCGCACAAGTTTCTCGTCACAGCGCACACACGTGCTTGCAGGCAGGCGAGCTGGCAGTCCATGTAACGCGTCGCAAAGGTAAGGGGAGGCTGGGGGAGGAATCGGACGTCGGGGTGGGGGTGTTTTAATGTATTTATACTTTTGTGTAGAAGCTGGAATTGATAGATTGTCTAGAAATTGAAAGCATCAAACGTATTGTCTTCTGGACTGTTTTTAATTTACAGTTTACACATATGGATGTAACAGACATAACTACATTTGTTGTAAAACATTTATTAAGATATCATTTCATCCCTACAATTTCTGTAGACTGTTTTAAAATAAATTTGAGTTTTTCTGGTAAAAAAAAAAAAAAAAATTAAGAATTTTGTACTTTCAAGAATTAATGCGTTGTTTTGTGTTCTTAAAAATATTATTTAACGTTATTTAATTTAGCGTGTAGGCCTAAAATTCCTTTGAATACCTCGTCCTCATGTATCAGCAACTTTGACAACATATTTATTTGGCTCATAACTTGCTGGCGCCCGATATTTTTAGCTCACAGTGAAAAAAGTTTGCTCACAACACCCGCCCGCTTAGAGGGAATACTGCCC